>NC_066377.1:15260523-15600019 GCF_013377495.2 Cygnus atratus | reverse complement strand
GCAGTTAATCTGGCAAGAGGGGCTTTTAACAGTTTATTGCAAAAGGTAGTATAGTGTGGTCTATGTTTAAAGAATACAAGTCGTAGTAGAACAGTAGAACGTCTTTCTGCTTTCAATCCGCAAGCCCCTCAGAAAATTTTGAATAAAAGCAAACATACTTTTGTTTGTTGTTCACCAAACCCTTAAAGCTGTCCAGATATCTTTATAACAGTATCAATGTCTTTTCTTTCAATCAAAAATGTTCTTGTTGCATAATGCTACCAACACCGATTTGTAGTACTGGTAGGCACTGCTGATCATTTGCAACAAAGTAAAATATGCAATCCTTGTGTCATTATTCATCATCTGTGTCTTTCATGGAAAGCCAGTTCTTTTTGCCCCAAATTAGATGCAAAAATGGCCATGTATTTCTAGGAGGGGAGGTCTGGTGCTATGTGTAGAAATAAACTGCTTCAATTCTAAATAGATTTCAGTAAAATAATAGCAATCACTGCTGTATTGCCATGGAAATCACAAAGGGTTCAGAGGGAGCAGAAGAGTTGACACTCTATTCTGAAAAAAAAATCCATTAATCATTAAAGAAAAGCCTTATTATGTTTCTGTTCTCATTGGTCTTTCTGATGATTACCCAGCTTCGGTGTGGCCTGGGAATATCAATAAATGGATAGATAAAGTTCCCTCGAGCTTACAAAGCCCCGGAAGGCTATTTGCTTGTTATAAAATTTTCAAAATAAAAGAAGCCTAAATTAAAGTTTTTCCTATTGAGCTCTAAAAATTTAAAAGAATTTCTAGCTCATAAATGATGCTTTTAATGAGATTTCTGCTTACTTAACAAAAGAAATACTACTTTCTACTTCTATCACTTTGATTTTCAGTGAACTTTCTCCTGGCATTGTTATTTGCAGAATGTGTTTGTCACCTGATACGGATTAGCATTTTGTTTCTTAACTGGCTGTGTGTTAATCCCTCTGTCCTTGCAGGAGCATTCAGTAGGGTGTTATCCTCATAAATGGGTTAGAGTGAAAAGGTGAGACTGTTCTCCAGCAAAAGAAGGGAGACTACAGTGCAGACAAAGTCGAAGCTGGTCATGATTCCTTCCTGCCTCACTCACTGTCTGCATCCTTGGCATAGTTAGCCAAGCTCAGCGCTTACCTGGCTCGGAATTGCGGATTCTTTTAAGTCTGACTTGGATCGATACCTTTTGTATCAGAAACAAATAGGTGCTTCTCATCACGGCTTCTCTGTAGTTATTCTTCAGAATTGTAGAATTCAAAGCAGCAAACCTTGTTTGGAAATGCAGCTAACTTGATAATGACACTAAGAACGATTCAGTTTTTGTTGTTGTTCGAAATTGTTGTGGAGTTCTAATCATACAGCAGTACCATTAATGAAACGGTTTGTAGGCTGGGCCATATGGGAATGTTAAACAGGGTGAGTGTACTACTGAAAAAGTTTATTCACCTGAATCGAAAAATAATTTTCAGGATTTGCCTAACTGAGCAAATCAAACATTGAAATAAAAACTGAGACATTTTGAATAAATAGGTAGTTTAAAAGTGATTGTGTCTGTTTGTGAAAAACGTAGGAAACAGGATGGAAAACAGGGAAAAAGATGCTAGATGAAAGGTGATGGTGGAGAAAAATTTGTTGTTAAGTGTATGAAATATCAGGACAAGCAAACAGTTGCTTCACATTGCCCTGTTGGCAGCCCTTGACCACATGTGCTGGTAGGAAAGAAGTAAGGTGCGTGGTAAAGACACTGCTGCTGCTGGCATCAAGACACGTGGTGCCTGGCGTGGCGCGCCTTGCGTGGAGGTGATGAGCTCCTGGAGAACAGCACCGTGGGACACAGCACGGGAGGCTTCCCTCAGCCAGCTTCAGAGAGCTTTTAGTGGTAGGTCTGGAAACAACAGTCCCGCTGCACACGTGGGAACTGAAGCTAATTTAGCATCGGAGAACAAGTGCCTTTCTATAAAAGTAAAGCCGTAGCAGAGCACTGTACCACGTCAGCAGGGCTGGTTCTGCTCGCCTCTTCTCCATAGCTTGATTTTTGTGTGGCTTATTTCACCATCTGCAGCCCTGGTTTTTGTTGGGTTGCTGTCTCTCTTCTGGAGTTCTCTTCCCCTCTGACTGGGATTTTACATCTGCAAGCTGTGCTTGGCAATGCAGCTGGTAGAGCTGGAGGTTCGCTTAGGAAACTCTGATAATCTGTGCTGTGCAGCTGGTGCCTTCTTACGCTGAGAGCAGTAAGAGGGAAGAACAAATAAGGAATGTTTATCCCTCCCACACGGACTTATTGTCATGCTAGTTATTTGTGTTTAGAATTCGATGGTTTTTTAGATATCTGGTGGTTGTTAAATATGTTCAGTGAATTTCAACGACATTTGAAATTCCATCTATGTTTAATTTTTCCAGTAACTATAGTAGCAGGTGTTCCTACAGTCACTATTCTTCTTTGTTACTGTATAATAAAACTCGAGGTTTGTTCTGCAAGGTTTTGTTTGTAGCTCGCCTGATGGAACCCATCAGGCAGGAGGTGTTTTTTAAGAATTGATTTTACACTAAGATTGTTTTCTAGGTAAACCTATTTGTGTGGTAATGCTCTCACACCAGCTTTTTGTCTAATCTTTAACTGTTGCATTTTTAATCCCCACTCCTGTTTTAAAGGATCACCAGTGGCAAAAATACAAATTTAAGGCGGTATTCCCAATTTTAGGCAGTTCATGTTGCCTGCACCATGTGGCCTACATCAAAGGCTGAGCTGCTGTGGGAGATTTTGTTGTCGGAAATTTTTCCCACTTGTGTCCACTAACGCAGCGCTGCTGGGACATGTGGCTGCGTGTACAGTGGCGTGTTTGTGGGCTGCATTAACAGAGACCCCGGGCTCGTGCCCTTGCTGCAGTGCTTGCCGACGGCTGTGTGTACTCCGGGGTTTCATGCCAGTGGCCATACTGAAGTAAGAGGCTGGGGTTTGCCAGTTTTCATCACATTTATCAGCAGGGGCGGGTAAGCCTGTAACAACTGCATCATAAAACTTAGTGATACGCTGGATTAGACAAAAGAATTAACTCCAAATACTTCCCTTGGCAATACTTGCCTGCTCAGTAGTAATGCTTGGAGGGGTTCTGTTTCTTAACTTTCTTCTCTCTTGATTTATGTTCTCCCTTCTTTTGACCCGTGAAAGTTCAGGGACTTTCAAGTCACACTCTGCTCTTTGAGCATGTTTTAGGTAGTTAATAGGACAATAGGACAGGCCTGGGTTTCTCCCCATCAGCTGTACAGATGCCAGAAACTGTCACTGTCAAGTAAACTTAAATAGGAGAGATCTCTCCACCTTTAAATACTTCAGGTTCTTGTTTTGCTGAAAATTTCTTTTGTCCTTGGCATTTCTGCGTAATTCTGCCTCTCCTTGTAGGCAGTGGACCTATTTTGATATCTGTAACTTGGAGCTTTTATTACATAGATCTCCCTACAGCCTTGGTGTAGTCATGAAGCAGATAAGCAGTTATGGTCTTCTACTCTTCATCCCTCTGTATCTTGCGTTCTCTGACCATATGTATTGATAGCTATAAAAAAGTGGTTTATTCCGAAGTCTGCAAAAGCTATCCTGATTGAGTGGAAGTATTGTTGAGATTCAATGCCCGATTTTAAATGCTCCTGCAGTCTCTGGAGCATCGGTTCTAGAGCCTCAGCATCCTAGAAAGCTCTGCCAGCTGACTTTGAACATCTGATACGTGAATATATTTGTGCTGTGACATTAATAGAGGTCACCAATACCCTGAGCTAGTCACCTCTGGGTATGTGGTGATACCAGTGAAATAAAACGCTGTGCATCTACTCCTAATATTTATTAATAGAGATGTGATGGCAGTATGTGAGGTAAGCCTATTTAGATCCAGCAGGAAGCCTATTTATATATAATTCAGAGTATCCCTTGCCTATTTTCTTTTTTCTACCTTGAATTTGAGTTTTTTAACTAAGGAAAGAAACAAATGCTTAGATAAATAGAGCAACAGGCATCTTGCTGCTTCTTGAGTAGTATGTAAGGTACAGGAACAATTGTCGGCAGACCTCAACCGTGTGTTCATGTTCGTCATGTTATACCTGAAACATTGATGTATTTCCATGAGTTGCTTGCAGGTCTGTTCAGAAGTGCTGAGACAATAATAAAAGCAGAATTCAAACACTGGTGTTAAGGCTGTACCTAAATTGCAGTTATTTTTCTTTCAGCTCTTCAGAACCTCGTCCAGGTGGCCTGGAGGAGAGTGATCAATCATCAATGTCTGGAGATCAAGGAATGAATGTAGATAACTCAGGCCCTAAACTTTCAGACTTTGCAAGTAGGCCACCAGGTAGTAGGATTTTTATGTGGATTATTTGAATGTTGTAACTACAACAGATATTTTACTGATCTTTGTGACAGTACTTTTTTTTTTGTATTCTCACACATTCAAGTCCAAAGCTTTTTTTTTTTCCTCCTAGTAAATAAACGATACCATTGTTTAAGTGTGTTCTTTGAATTAGCTCAATATGAATAGATGGCCATGTTCTCATGTATCATTCTGCAGGTATCATGATGAACTTTGCAGAATTATTTAGCAGTATCATAATTGATGAAGATTCCTGTGCATCCAGCAGTAGTACAGACTGGTGCCTTAAAATCTGAGCATTAGCCAATAGCTGATTTTTCAGAATTAAGAAACGAAGGTTACAGTTGGAATTACCCTTTATACATAAGAAGGATTAAATCCAAAGTCCTCAGGAATTTAATGTTATAAGCCACGTGGATTATTTTTAGCACCATTTTTGCCTCAGTGATACATTGTAGAATCTACTTTGTACACTGGGAGCAGTCAGATCTGTAACAAGCTTGCTAGTTCAGGTTCCACAGTGGCTGTCAAACTTTTAGGTTTGCTTTAAGGATAACTGATTTGTGGAAGTCCAACCCTGTATTTTTAAGTGAAGATAAGCCTGTGGACAGAGACTGTTTGAGGTGGCAGGAATCCAGAGTAATAGCTAGTAGCTGGTAGAAGTTGAGAGTTCTCCAATTCAATGTCATGCAGGTCATTCATAAATTAAGTAAAAATGTTTTCAGTCTCTGTGTTTTGATGAATGTCACCATGTCTTCTCAGGTTATCCTTCTCAGCCAGTGGAACAAAGACCGCTTCAGCAGATGCCACCTCAACTCATGCAACATACACAGCAGCCACAGCCGCAGCAGCCACCACAGCCACCACCACAGCAAGCCCAGGCACCACCACAAACACCGCAGCAACAGCAGCAAATGATGATGATGCTTATGATGCAGCAGGATCCCAAATCAGTCAGGCTTCCTGTGCCACAAGGAGTTCACCCACCTCGAGGACCTCTGAATCCAGATGCTCAACGGATGCCAATGCAGCAGAGTGGTAACATGCCAGTAATGGTTAATCTACAAGGTCCTGGGTCAGTGCCTCCATCTCCTGATAAACAGAGAATTTCCTTGCCAGGCAATCCTTCTCTGGGAAACAATGCAAGAAAAATGGTTTATCAAGATAATGTACAGAATCCTTCCAGCTCACCTCTGGGGGAGGTTTCATCAGTGTCTTCCGTTCCAGAAGGAGGTGGAACTGAAGTCCCCCCAGCATCAGGAGCTCAGAATAATATGACATCTCATTTAGTAGTTTCACAGAACCAATTAATGATGACGGGACCCAAACCTGGACCATCCACACTTTCAACTGCCCAAGGTGCAAGTCCTCAACAGCAGTCTAATTCTCTGCCTGGCACTCTTACGCACCATTTTCCAAATGTTGCCACCCCGTCACAAACTTCAAGGCCTAAAACCCCAAACAGAGCAAGCCCAAGGCCATATTATCCTCAGACTCCTAATAACCGTCCACCCAGCACAGAACCCTCTGAAATAAGCCTGTCTCCAGAGAGACTCAATGCTTCTATAGCTGGTCTTTTCCCTCCTCAGATTAATATTCCTTTACCTCCCAGGCCTAATCTCAACAGAGGATTTGATCAGCAAGGTCTTAACCCAACTACTTTGAAGGCCATTGGACAAGCCCCATCAAATCTCACAATTAACAATCAGTCTAGTTTTGCTGCTCCACAGTCACACAAATTGGAAGGTGTGGTCATTAATTCAGGAAAACAAACCAACACTGGAGGAACAAAGAGAGCAAGTCCAAGCAATAGTCGAAGGTCCAGTCCTGGATCCAGCAGGAAAACAACGCCAAGCCCTGGCAGACAAAACTCAAAAGCGGCTAAATTATCATTGAATACTCAGCAGAATCCATCTCTCTTGCAGAACATAGATATGCAAAGAAATATGATGGTTGGTCCCACTTTGCCAACACCGGTGACAACAAGTTTTCAAAATAATAACATTCTAAGTAATCAGAATCCCACAGTTTCTGTACCTGCTGTTGCTGAAGACAGTAAAGAGAGCCTTAGTGTTCCTCAAGATAACGAGTGCCAAAGCACACAAGGTGTCCAAGGTAACAAAGACCAGCCCAATATTGAACTAAAAGCTATCCCTACTCCGGAAATAAAAACGTTGGTTCCAGAGGAACAGTCAAAAAAAGATGGGCAGGCCTTAGACACAGGTAAGCTTCCAGTTCTGGAGGAAAGTAAAACCATGGTATCTCCAGCTATGAGGGAAGCACCAACTTCTTTGAGTCAACTTCTTGATAATTCTGGAGCTCCTAATGTAACCATTAAGCCCCCTGGGCTGACTGGTCTTGAAATGGCACCAATAGTCACCACTGTGGAGGACCTAAAAAAGATAGCTGTCATTCCTCCACTGCAAGAGGCATCCTCTAGCAAAGAACCACCTAATTCACTTAGCTTGCCTCAAAATAATGAGTCCTGTTCGAATCCAGGGCATCAGGAACTGGGAGAAATAAACTCAAATGTTACACAGAGTGTTCCTCCAGTAATGCAAAGGCCTGTCAGCTCTTCTTCTATTTCAGGTCCTTTACCACCCAACCAGATAACAGTTTTTGTAACTTCAAACCCTATTACATCTTCTGCTAATACGTCGGCACCATTGCCATCTCACTTGCAACCTGCGTTGGTGTCTACTGTTGTCACAATGCCTAATGTAGGCAACAAAGTTATGGTTTCTGAGGGACAGTCGGCAGCTCAGTCTAATGCCCGGCCACAGTTCATTACACCTGTTTTTATAAACTCATCATCAATAATTCAGGTTATGAAAGGCTCTCAGCCAAGCACAATTCCCGCAGCACCGATGACATCTAACTCTAGCCTAATGCCTCAGTCAGTCGCTGTTGTGGGTCCCTTACATATACCACAGAATATAAAGTTCTCCTCTGCCCCCACACCTCCTAGCACATCCTCTAGCAGCCCTGCTCCTAGTATTCCCACGAGCAGGCCACTGGTTCTAAATCCTTTGGCACCTCCTGTTCAGCTGCCTTCTCCCGCTACAACTTCTTCAAATGTTTCTTCACATCTTCCTGCCCAGCCAACGAAAGACTTCAGTCCCGAGGAGGCAGCTTCTCAAAGCAATGGATCGAGTGACCAGTGCTCTGTTACAGTGACACAGTCTGGACCTGTTGTTTCACCTCTTCTTACGAGCAGTCCAGGATCTGGGAACAGACGAAGTCCTGTTTCATCAAGTAAGGGAAAGGGAAAAGTAGACAAGATTGGTCAACTCTTACTTACAAAAGCATGCAAGAAAGTCACGGGCTCCCTCGAGAAGGGGGAAGAGCAGTATGCTTTGGATGGAGAAGCAGAAGGTCAGGGACCAGAAACGTCAGTCCCAAACAGTTTGGCAACAGAGCAATCACCAGCAGAACTAGACAATAAAACTGTGACACCTCCAGCACCCAGTCTTACAAAACAGAGCACTTCTGGGCCTGGCAATGTGAGTGTTAGCGCTGCTGCTGCTGTTTCTGCTTCTGTATCTCCAAGCTTATCAACAAGCACTCCTCCTACATGTGCACTGTCAGCTGTAACCACTCCGGTAATCCCAGAGCTTGCACCTGCAACACCATGCACTAATGGTAGTAACCACAGCGGCTTACCAGCTGAGCAAACTGGGGTTGGTTTGGTGGAGGAGGAAACAGGATCACATCAGGAACTGCTACAAAATACAGGTAAGTTCCCTGCTGACCTGATTAAATGGAAGACATAAGTTTGCTTTCATAAATTTCTTGGGTGCCTTTTTCCATGAACGCAATAATATAGATGCTATAAGCTGACCACTGCTTTTTGTTCTTAATATCTGAGCGATACACAGGCTTGTCTTTCACCAAGATTCGCATTTCAGATGTTTTATCTTAATTTTCATTTACTGCTTAGATGTGGTGTTTGATGTGAACGTATGATGTAATAACAGAAGAGTGACTTCATATAACTTTTAGAAGTGGGGAGGCAAAATTGGATGTTATCGGCAATGACGGAAGTAATACTTAAGGCATCTTTTAAACTGGTAGATGGCTTTTTCTGCTTTAGTCTTCCCAGAGACCTTTTATATTTGTAATATTTAAATATATGGACTTAATTCTGATACTGTGTATTAATTCTAATAATTCTAGTTCCCACTGTGGGGACCTTAACCTTCTAGGGAAATAGCTGAGCTACTCCAGGGAAAACAAAACAAAAAACCCACACCTTATGTCCAGGGAAAAAGTTAAAATGTTAATTTCAGAGACAGTTGAAAATGGAATTAAGAGTAAGTCGCATCCAGTAACATAAAATACCCTCATATCTGACCTGTTTCCTTACGGTTTTAATTCAAGCATCTGGCAAACTTCATTTATGACATCGCTGCTATTTATTGAGGCTGGTTTTAATCTTTTGAAAATGGTATGGAAATAAGCCATCGCTCTTGAATCAAGCTATTTGAATATCCATTGTGCTTCATATCTTGAATTTAGGCATGAATTTTATCTGTGAGAAGATAAAATCATAGAAGATAAAATCCACCTAAATCAGTAGAATTGAGAGCTTCAGCTTGAGTGTGAATTTCCATTTCCCTGTGGATAGATGTCTTAGATGTGGATACATACATCTTAGCTATATGCTATTAGATGTTATTATTAAATGTTTACTTTGAGTTTCATAGAAGGAATCCTCTTTTGTTAGGAGAAAAAGTCGTTGACAGGAGAAGCATAACATAAGACTGTAAAGCAGTCTTAAAACAGCAAGCAGTGATAGCACTTCTCAAATGCTCTTGCTGCTGCTTGACTTAGTGTGTAAGAAAAAATCAGAAAATGTATCTAGCTTCAAGGTCAAGAGTATGGATACAGTTATTCTTAAGTGTGAAGCAATCTGTGTTTCCAGTCTGGAATATTCTGATTGCAAAGTAACGGTGTGTACATTCTCTCTAGATTTGGGAGGTGGTATCAACTAGTGAAGGACAACGATGTAAGCATCTGAATGTACCTGTGTTTTTACAAATGGAAGTGAATATTCTTTATTTAAATGGGAACCTTTAACTTTACATCTCCATGCTCTTCATAAGTTCATTATCACACCTAAGGGAAAACTGAAAGGCATTTGTCTAACAGGAATTGTTTTTTTAATCTTATTTTTAACTTGACAACCTAAAAAAACACATTAAAAGTCACTTTATCTTATTGACAGAGCTCGTCATGGGAGCCTCTGGAGTGCATTTTGCTCTTTTGCAGTTTGAGTGAGTGAGGGTATGAATTCAAATTAACAAAGATGCTATTTTTTCCTCAAGACTTCTTTTGAAATGAGCATTAAGCTGAGAGAGAGACAAAACTATTTAGTTTCTAGGTTTTTCTTTGGTTTCTGTGTCTAGTGAAAAAATATTACCTTTAAAAATATGCTTTATTTGATACTTAACTTCATCACTTATTCTAGTTTGGGAAAACTTGCTTGGAGTAGCTTTGCTAAAGGGTTTTTGTGTGTGTGTTTTGTTTTCGTTATTTGCTTTTTAAAAGGGAGAGGTGTTAGGGTGGGAGGGAGTAGTGGGTGGGTTAAAAAAAAATGCATCTATAAATGTAAAAATGCAGTAAATTGGAAGATACAGAATTTTGTAAAAGCAGCCCAGTTGCATGATAAAAAAAAAAAATTGCGATTCTCTTTGAAAATAATGCTTTTTCCCTCCACTTCTATTCTAGCATCCTCTCAACATTTAACGCAGAAAAAAAGTTCAGTTGCAACATCAGAAAGTACTGTTCAAAGAACAGGTAAATCTTACTTTGGAAAAGCAGAATTTAGGTGAACTAAGTTCATTATGTTTTTACCTCAAAATGGTAAATCATGAATATTTTTATTGATCATGAATATACTTCATAGATTGGTGGTGTTTTTTTATTATTATTATTGTTGTTGGGTTTATTCTTCTGTTAGATACGTTGTGCTTTAGAAATCTCCAAAGCCTTGCTGGAGCTTCAGTTAGGGGAATGAATAAAATGAAAGAAAAAATCACCAAAGCAGTTTTTGTAAGTTCAAGTTGTAAGCTTGGAGGACTGGATTTGTAATGATGTGTTTGGTGTGTTTGAGTTTTGAAGTTTTTAAGAGCAAATAGGAGTTTTCTCTGATATGGGACACTTCTGAAAATACTTCCCAAAGCCATGGTAGGAACATAATTTTTGGAGTTCTAATCCTTCTTTTTTTTTTTTTTTTTTCTCTCTGTTCGAAGCTTTTAATGAACTCTCTGCAGTGTTTCAGGGATTGAGCCATGACAGATGACTTTTTGTTGTTGCCATCTATTATCATGCACATCAATTCTGTGGTGTTTTTAAAAAGCAGTTTCTGAGATGAGTAGGGAAAGTGGATAGACATGGACATGAACGTGAAAAGTGGCACTTTCTTCAATTTGCTTTATGTAGTACGATGAGAATTTAAGCTTGAAGAAGGTAAAAATTGTACTACGTTACTTTCATAAAACTTAATTTTAAAGATGTTCATGCACCCTGCCAGGGTTACATCTGTCTCTGCACCAGGGCTTATGTAGTCATATTAGGAAGTTCCTGCTCAGGGAAAAAAGCACTGGTGTTACCAATTTTTGTTATTGGGCGTTCTGTCTGTTCAAGTTTTAGGTAGGAAGAAAAATAACTCTTCCTATATGTTTCTTAGTCTGTTTTTCTTTTGTCACTGAGACAGTTTTTTGGACATGGTAATATATACACTTACAGTGAAGAGTCTGATGTTCCAACAATACAAATCATAAGGAGTTGTTTATCATAACAGGACTAGCATTATGCCTTCTTATTCTTTTTACAGTTTTGTTCCTTGTGTGCATTGCAGCAAACTTGGAGTACTAAATTGCTCCTAAAGGCAAAGCCACAGTTTTGTGCATCACTGTCCTGAACACTGTGGGGTGTTTCAGGGTGAGATGAAGTCCAGTATAGGTAATGTGATAAACTAACAGTGAATTAAGATGTTACATTTTAATGATAATCCCTAAACCAGTGGCAGTTTCTCACATGATGTACTGTGTTTAGATATAGGTACTCCATTTGAACGAAGTGTCTGGTACATATGGGGATAACTAAAAGGTGGACAATAAAAAAAAAAAAAAAAAAGATGAGAAATCTTATGTGATGTAAATCAGTGTTGTTTATTGTGGTGAAGACTCAAAGGAAACCTGATTTCCTAGTGAAATCACTAGGAGAGAGATTGTGTTAAAGTACAATTTAACACATATGATAGATTCCGATCAGTGTTTTTAAGGTTTAAATCTAATTAAATGTAGAAGCTCTAGAAGGAATAAACTGACTAAAATAGAAGTTTAAGAAGGGAGAGGCCCTTGTTGGAAAGTTTCTCTGTAGTTTCCTTCTGCAGGGTTTCTTTAAACTTTTCTTTGTCATAGCTGGTGCAGGCCAAAATCAGAGAGAGCACTGCCTGATGTCGCACTTCATTTGATATGTGAGTTTGATTTGCTTTTAGAGTAACAGTAGATGAGGGAAGCTTATTCATCAGATGTTAACACATAATGAGACAACTGTGAGATAGTCATGCCTTGTCAGCAAGTATGTAATTCTACAGCAGACCTAAAAATTATCTTTTTCTCTTGTAGAACTTGAAACAAATGCTCCCGTAGTTGCTGGTCAAAGGTAAGGAGATAGTTTATATAGATTCAGAATAGATACAGCTTTCATGCAAGGAAGTCCTTTTCTCTTTGCTTCAGCTGTGCAACTTAAAAAATTCTTCTCCGATGTCTTGTCACTTTCTTGGCCATACCCTTTCTTTCATGCTGAAGAATTGGGCTAGTTGACTGTTTCAAAACATTGCTGAAATACAGAATGTAAGGTAACACTTTCCCGAATCTGTCTTCATGATTTGAGCAGTATTTCCTCATATCCTTTCAGACCTGTGTGTTTCACATCTTGGAAGGGTCTTGATGGTTCTGGCATTTGATATTTTCTGAAAACAAGTCTAAAGTGCAATTCCAAAAGCCTGCAGAATAGCTGTCGTGAATTTTTGTTTTCTGAAAGTAGGTCTTTCTAAAGTAGGTCTTTCTAGAGCTGTTTTTTTTTTTTCGTTTTTTTTTTTTTTTTTCTTCTTATAATTTATATGTGCTTTAGTTATTGTTTTCTCCAGAGTTTCTCTGTGTTCGATTTTTGACACTTTGTTGAAACCTGGTAGGAAAGCCTGGTAGAATCTTCATCTTGTCCTTTTCAAGACATTCACTAATTAAAAGAATAAATTTCAAACGGCTGTGTTCTGTTGAAAATACAGTTTTCAAGATCTATTTCTGTAATATCCTAAAACCACCAAGCTCTTACACTCACTCTAGGCAGCTATAATGACAGATCTTTGTAAGGTGTTTTGATAACTGCTGGCACAACTGGCCATGTTTTTGATGCTACCCTTATCAGACTGAAGTGATCCCATAAGTCAGGGTAAATGGTGTAATTTACTTCATTGGTCCATCAGGAAATAAGGCAGTGTCTTCTTTTGGAAGGGAGATAATGCAATTTACTTTCTCAGATCAGGAAAGACTCTGAATTGAATATGTAAATATATTTACCTTCAGATGGGTTGGGATCTTTCTGTAGTTGTATCGAAGATGAACTAAAATTCTGAGCAGTTTTTTTTAGGGTAGAATTTTTCTAAAAAGCTGAAGGTGAGACTCTTGGCAGATGAGGGGATTGTCCAAATGAACTGTCATTGAGCGCATCAAATGATCCCAAGTACCTTTCTGTTTGGATTTTTCTGGATTGGTGTCTTTCTGAGCAAGACTGGAAAAGAAGGAAAGTTTTCAGGCAAACTAAAAATGTAGTGATGACTGATATTCACAGCAGTCAGCTTTAAGTTCCCAGGGTGAAATGGTAAACAATACAAACCTCAGAGGAACCTTGCAGCATACAAAACACCAGAAGTATTTTTACTTGGGCTAACTTCAGTTCCTTCTATAAAATCAAAGTAGAGTTCTATTGGTCCCTGTGAAACAATTCAAACTTAAGGACACTCATTTTAACTCAACAATTATCCCTAATAACTGAACTTTAGCTGATGATGCCCATTTGCTTACTCAATCCTCCAGACCTCCTCTGAAGTAGGTGGCTGTTGTTTCTGCTGTCCAGGTTACTTACTGGAAGACCAGTTTGTCACCTGGTTGGTTCAGTTTATAGACTACCCATAGTACTGACTATTGGGGAAATTGATTTCAGTATTTGTTTTGTGTCTGAGACAATTCATGTGCTTCCATATTCTGCTTTATTCTATGTTCCCTTGCTTTTGAGAATGTGTGACTGTCTTTCCTTATTATTGACAAAGTGTGTTTTATTTCAGATAACTGTTGCTTAAAACTGCAAGTACTTGTAGTAGTTTCTTTTCTCTTAAAGTAGGACTTCCTCTGAAATACTGACACTGTAGTAGAACCTCTAATGCACAGGTCTGCTTTGTGTGTTTTCCCATCAGTTCTCTGATTAAGGCATCCTTTCATGAAATCTTGCAAGTTTCAGACAAAGGTCATAGAATGAGTTTTCCTTCTCCTTTTCGATTTTCAGTGGAATTATTTATTTGGTTAATTATCTTTGAATTCACAGGAGATTAGTTTAGCTTAATGTTCAGAAACTACTTAGCCATCAGAAATTGTCTGGCATAAATGCATTAAATAGAAAACCCCCAAACCTCAGGGTGAGTTTACAGGGCTAATAGTAACAAAATAAAAGAGGAGTTTAATTACAACATGTAGCACTCCATTTATTGTACTGGTGACAAGAAACCTTATTTCCACGCTACCTAAAACTATTTTTTTATAACATAAGTTCACTGTAAAGCTTGAAGAAAGTTTTAAGTAAACCATAAGCTTTTTATTGTGTGAAGAAATCATATAGATCAGTTAACTGAGTCTCTGTAGTGAAAACAAGAGCTGGCATACTTGCTTAAGCGTTCATAATTCCTCCTTATGTTCATCTGCAATTTCAATTCTGTATTCCCATATCATAGCAGTCTCTAATGTAACTTGTTTGCTTTTCCTAGACTTCAGTAATGGTGGCACCTGTGGAAAACAGAGCAGACAATTTATAATGCATCTAATTTCTTGGTCTTCTAATGTTGAAAATATTCTCTTTGAGGACTTCTCAATTCTGTATCCTCTGATAATTTTTAATAGAAATGGACTATACTCTGGCTTACTCAGGTCATTCTTCATCTGATAAAACTTCCGGTATCTCTAGCATTTCATATCTTCAGTGCTAATAGTCCGGAACTGGTACCTGTGTCGGTCCATCCTTCAGCTTGTCTGAGTTGCATAGAAAAACATAATCCTTCTTACACTTCATCAGAAATATTTTGTCCCACTTTATTAGTAATGAGACAAAAGAGAATTGTGAAAAGTCTAAAACTCCAAGTAGAAGAAATTCAAGAACAGAGGATTCTGCCGCTTCACAGGAAACTGTAGAGAATGGACAGCGCAAGAGGTCCTCCAGACCAGCATCTGCATCCAGCACTGCAAAAGGTAAAATGCACAGCCATCATTTCTGTGGAGAGGGCAGGAAGTAAAATACTTCCCAGAATATAATCCTTTCAGTAACTGGGTCATAACTATGGTTTACAGTTTGTAAATGTTGTGTGCTTTTAACTCTAGTTTCAATGATTTTAGACACAGGTTGGGTTTAAAGTGTTTACCAAAATCTGTACTGGCAGTAAATCTTGTATGGATTTCCTATTGTTAAATTTGTGTTTTCTGCAGTACTAATCAACGTAGTATTCAGCAAGCTTGCCTAGTTGAATTCTCTTGGCAGAAGTATGTTGTTAAAAGGACTGTACTCGGGTTTAAAAGCGTCTTTTTATTTTTTTCATCAAGTCTGAAAGACATGAGAAAAACGCTTAAGTCTTCCCAAATGCACGGTCAGCTTTTGCAAGCCAAATGCTCGTGCTCAGGCACACTCAGAATGCTGCCTGCGTGGCAGCCTGCGACCGTCGAGGAGTTCTGTGTGCTTGTGCACAGATCCTCAGCTGTTTTTTCCACAAACACATGAAATCCTGAAGTTCAAGATATTAACCCATGGCATTGGCAGTTGCTGACGTGCCTTATTTCTATACGGGTTACAATCTTTAACAAAGTATGCAGCATTTGTGTGATTGACAAGTTTATTACCAGAATGCATGGTCCGTGGTGCCATTTTGCATTTCTGAAGCTAACTGTGTCAGCTCCTTACGTTTAAGGGTCAGAAAAATTCTGATGGATGAAAGTTGTGCAAGAGGGTAGAGAGACCGTCAAGAGGAAACATTCGACCAATATTTTAAAGATAACATACAGAACTAAGAGGTATTAATATAAAATTATTATAAAAGTCAAGTTGAATTCAGCAACCATTTTCCATATTAAAGATGCTAAAGTTTGCTGGTAAGAGTATTTGCATTTATAAGAGTTTGAGAGGTTTCCAGCTATACGTAATTGTCTAATGACTCTCAAAGATTATATGAAGAGCCCTATATGTTCTGCAGTTTTATGGCTGCTGAATTTAATTAAATTTTAGTGCTGCTTACTTCTTGTGGCAGGATTGTGCAGAATGCAGAAGAATCAGTCTGTATTGTAAAAATAAATTATATTTCATGATTGTGAAAAAAAGTTTGAAAAATGTGAAGCAAATGTAAAATGGATTCAGTGATACTTCCTGAGTTTGAGGCTATCTGAAACGTGTGACCTGCCCCACGTGCTGTAATGAATAAACCTAAAGATGACAACCAGTGGCATGTCAAATTCTGAAAATGTGGGAACGTAAAAGTATATTAAATTTAAACAATAGTAGAACTGACTTAGGGGTTTTGTACTGAATTACTCATTTACCTCTGTAACTAAAATAATTATTTCTAAAACGTGTATCTGAAACTGCTGTGGTGTCTAAAGGTTTTGCTTGAAAGCATAGGTTCAGTTTATCATGTAGTACCCTGGGCTTTGATTACCTTATCTCTGTGCAAGCAACTGCCTACTTCAAAGCTGTAGAGAAAATAAGCAAACCTGAACACTTTTGTGGAAGAGTTCAGCATGAAGGGTTAGGGAGGTGTAGCGTGAGAAGCGTAAAGAGGTTTGCCACTTGTGCCTACTCTGTTCTTTGTATTTATTAGTGAAACATAGCTTAAGAAAACGTATATTTTGTATGATCCTGGCTTCCTTCTAGATGTCTATGGTTACATGATCTATGTCCTGACAAACTTGCTAATTCATGTTAAAGAGAATGCAGGGTTGGGAGAAAAAAACTTTTTGAAATAGAGGCTGATTATAAAAATGGCATTTAGGAAAAACTTAGGTATAGCAGGGAGAGAAAATCAGATTTTGACCAGTTCATGTATGTATAACCCTTGGGAAGTATCAGGAGGGAAGGAACAGAAGGATAGTTGTAAAAGAAGAGGGCAAACAGAGAATCAGCCCTCATCATTACAGCCTGCGTCAGGGTGCAGGTTTGGGGCAGAAGCAGGTGAGGGACGACCGGTGGTGCTCACAAAGGAGCGGGGGCTTCAGGACTGCATGGCTGCACAGCCACTGAAGGCTGCTGAGTGCTGACCCATTTATTCTGTCAAGCGCAGACTTTGGCAGCAGTGGGGATGACTACAGCTAATGCTGCTGGTGAGCAAGCTACTTAAAAGTAGTGTTACTCTTCGAAGGGAACTCCAGTGTCTGTAAGTCATGCCTGTTAAGATGTTTCACTTCTGAAAACTGGTACTGTACTGGTATTTTTACTCGTTAGAGTACCTTTCCAGCAAGGGCTGTTTCAGTGTTTACTGTAGCTTCGGGGTTGTTAAATTTTGAAAAGTTTATCTATTTATTTATTTTTAATGCAGCATTTAATAGCCATAGAGTTGTACCATTGCTTTTCTAATTTTAGAAGTTTTGGGATTTTTTTCCCTTTTGACTCTGAAATACACACAGCTCTACTAGCTATCAGAAAATATTGTGAAGAGCCAAAGATACATTGCCAACATTTAAAATCACATTTAAAAAAAAAATCTAAAGATGCAAATACCCTTAGTCCTTACTCAATTCTCTTTTCTTTCTGTTTTGAAATGGAAACTTAGTGCCTTGGTAAGTGCACTGAAAATGTCATCTGGTTTCACTGTAGCTTCTGCAAGTGCTTCTAGTTGTTTTGCTGAAGTACTATATAATATTTTGTATCTTTCTGTATAAGCTGTTTTTTTGTGAATCATGTACAACGAAGACACTTGTTTACTAATGATCTGACTTTCCAAGGAGTCAAACAACTAGATTCTTTGTGGCAGACTCCAAAACATTTTTCTAAGTTTTCTAACAACACCATCTGCAAGTACTGTGCTTGGATATAATTTATGCAGTTTGTGTCCAAAGCTGCACAGGATGTTTCAGGGAGACTTACTTCCACGTTATGTCTGAGCAAGTTGTGGCATGTGGGGAACTAAAGTTAAAGAACAGTTTCAAATGCAGAACGTCTATTTTTAAGGCCATTACGTTACGACTTCATACTCACAGAACTCTGAAATTGCATCTGCGTGTTTGTAACAGAAGCTAGTGGGGACTTTGCGTTATTGTGTTGCTGCTGATGGCTGTGATCAGGATGAAGGGTCCCTTGGTGTTAAGTGTTGTGAAAAGTCAATTGCTGTTTCCACTCTGGTGTGATTTTAGGGACATAAAAGGGCAATCTGTGCAGCTCTCATGAATGGATTACCAACTTAGTATCCATGCTTTTTTTCTTCTCTTAATTTCAGAAACGAGTGCCAGTGCAATGCAGTCAAAAAGAAGAAAATCCAAGTAAATTACTGCATGGAAACATGAAACTTGTAAATGAGTGTGAATTTATCAATAGCAATTTTGAGCTGTGATTTTTCTTTTTTAAATAAAATTCTGTACAGTAAGTCATTTTAATATTATACTGTTCCCAATAAATGATTTTTTCTAAAAAACAGATAAATAGATATAAAAAATGGGTTCTTTTAAAACCCTCTGGATTTACAAAGTGAAGTCCAGGGTTAGCACATTAGGTTAACGTGTTTGTAAGAAATGGAAGGGGAGGGGAAGACAACTGTAAATTTATTTGTTTCCACTTTTCATAAACAAATTAGAATACAGGGTTGTCATTTTTAGGTATTAAAATAATGTATTGTGCTGTTGTTTTAAGTACTGTATGTGAATAGCAGTAAGAGGGTTATAAACAAACCCAATCTTGTTTGGAAGTGTAAATAATTTTATTATATAGTAGATCTGATGTATTTGTTGTAGAAATGGACCAGTGAAACAAAAATAAATTTAAGGGTTTGTACAATGTGGAATCCCTCATGCTCTAAATAAATGTTATTGTCCTATAATTTGGGTTGTATTATTATTAGCAGCAACAACAACAGCATCATTCCAAACAGGAAGATTGAACGGATTATTTAGAGCTCTAGGCCTGCAAGCTCCTTATATGGAGCTTTAGAAAGGAATTTGTTTAACCACAAATGAATTAACTAATGCAGCTGTTTTTGCAAAGCAACAAGAAAAAAAATCAGACGCTACCCTCCAGCCCTCGGGATATGTGCAATTAATACATATTGAGGACACCCAGAAGACAGCTCTTCCCACAAATAATGCTTCTCAGCAGGAAACACAGCTGAGAAAAATACTGTATTAAATGGTTTGAAGACTTTCTGAAATGTGGTAGCCTGAAGCATGTTTATTTGGGTAGCTATACTGCCATCAGTGGTGACTTGTTTGTATGTGCTGCTACAGAAAGTAGGTCAGCCTTTTTGTTCCAGGGAGTTCTCATGGTGAGTAATTGAGAAGCAAGTCTTTCTAGCTTGCTTCTTGCCTTCTGCATGAATAGATATTTACACTTTTTTTCTTTTCTTAGAGGTTTTTTTACATACTCATATTTAGGCAGCCTTTTAATATATATAAATTGTCAGGTGCTGCCTCTTACAATGGCAGAAATTGCCCATTTGTGCACAAGGTAATGGACACGAAGCAAAGCTAACTTTTCCCCTTCCTCCCTGTCAGACTTTGGATGCTCTGTGGCTGGCGTGTAGTAAAGTCAGACTTTGGTGTGGGCATGCTTCTGCCTTGGCTGTCCCTGAAACCCCAGCTGTCCCCCGGGTGCTTACACTTCTCATCCTTAGCAGGGGGTGGTCTGAAATTGGTTTCCAGAAAAAGTATCTACACCTGTAGGATTTCTTATATATCTTTATAATATTTATATATAGTATGCATGCATTTCACACTCACACATGCAGTCAGTAGGAAGCCATTTGAGTTTCTGAAGTGCCCATTTTACTGCTTCCAGCCTCCACCATGTTTCTTAACCTTGCCTTCAGTTGGCCGGCTCACATAGTTGGTTTTATTCTACAGGTGAGCTTGTGCTAAGGACATGGCAGAATTACTGCAAGCCTGTCAGAAATCCTGGTGACTTTGCTGGAGGTGGAAAGGCCATGCCGTGGTGTTGCTGTCCCATGTCCTACCCCTGAGTCTGCCTGAAATGTCAGGGGTGAGGGTTAAGTGTGCGGCAGCCTGGGGTCTGCCTCATCCTGTGCCTGGCCTCGGTGCTGCTATTGCCTGTCAGGTCGGGGCAGGGGGGATGAGGAGCTGGACAAAGTCTGCGAAACTGAAGGGTTGTGTTCACAACCTGAGGTCCATGTTCTGTAGGCTGGGAAAGGACGCGCAGAGCCCAAAGCTCTTGGCATTTGTGCTACACGTGCAGAACGTGAGATCCTGCATTCAAGCTTAGCTGCACTTGTGCTTAGTGCAGCACTGTAGTCTGGTCTGCCTGCAAGGTGGAAAGGCTTCTTTTAATATCCTTTTTTTTTTTTTTTTTTTTTTATCAGTATGCTCAGGAAGAGAGGGATGTGCTCAGGATTACAGAAAGCAGCATGCCGGGGGAAGCTGGGGGCAGGGTCACGATCTACAGAGACATGGGCAGGCCAAAGCAAGGGGCTGGCAGGACCCTTGGGAAAGGGTGGATGTAAGATCCTGCACCTGGGAAGGAACCAGGGACCCCTTTTGCTGGTGCCTGGTCAGGGCATGCTTCAGTTTTTTATTGGTGTCCCTTTCCTGGACAACTTGTCAGTGGCTGGCTGGGGAGCAGCTCTGCAGGAGGAGCCCTGTCCCTGGGCAGCAAGGAGGCTTAAGCTGATGCTCTTAATGGAAGTGTAGCCACTGCCCCTTTCCTTGGCACTTGTTAGACCAGATGTGGGGTATTACCACCCAATTTCCACCCCCACATGCAAGAATATTATTGATAACCTGAAGGGGGCTGAGTAGCGGGCCAAGATGGCCAAGGTCTGGGAACACTGGGCCAAAGAGGAGATTGAGAGTCGGTGGGGTCTCTGGGGATTTTCAAGAATTAAAGCCTTGTACAAGAGGGTCTGAATTTGGTGCCTAACCTGCTGTGAGCAGGAGGCTGGACTGAAGACCTCCTGATGTCTCTCCAGCCAGAACTGCTCTGCCTTGTTTCCTGCTGCTAACTTTGATTTTCCCAGAAGGAGGTTTATCAAAGCTCTCTTTTACCCGTGTTCCATCCCGGCTACCTAACCGAACAATTCCTTGCAGTGCTTCTCCCGGCAAAGGGGGTGGGAGCTGCAGGTGGCTGCCGGTCCGCAGCCCCCAGAGCATCCCTCAGCCTCGCTCTGCTGGGGTCCGGCACCCTGCTGAGCTGCCGGGTTGGGTGAGCACAGCCCCACCACACCACAGCCGCTGCAGGTTGCTCACAACTGTGTCCACGCATGTATCATAGAATCATAGAATATCCCAAGTTGGAAGGGACCCATAAGGATCATCGAGTCCAACTCCTGGCACCACACAGGTCTACCCAAAATTTTAGACCATGTGACTTAAGTGCAGTGTCCAAACGCTTCTTAAATTCAGACAGGCTTGGTGCAGGGACTCCTTCCCTGGGGAGCTTGTTCCAGTGGGCGACCACCCTCTCGGTGAAGAACCTCTTCCTGATGTGTAGCCTAAACCTCCCCTGCCTCAGCTTGACACCATTCCTGCGGGTCCTATCACTGGTGACTAAAGAGAAGAGATCAGTGCCTGCCCCTCCACTCCCCCTCGTGAGGAAGCTGTAGACCACGATGAGGTCTCCCCTCAGCCTCCTCTTCTCCAGGCTGAACAGGCCAAGTGACCTCAGCCGCTCCTCATACGTCTTCCCCTCTAGGCCCTTCACCATCTTCGTCGCCCTCCTCTGGACACTCTCCAACAGTTTTACATCCTTTTTGTACTGTGGTGCCCAGCGCTGCACACAGTACTCGAGGTGAGGCCGCACCAGCACAGAGCAGAGTGGGACAATCACTTCCCTCGACCAGCTAGCAATGCCGTGCTTGATGCACCCCAGGATACGGTTGGCCCTCCTGGCTGCCAGGGCACACTGCTGGCTCATATTCAACTTGCTGTCAACCACAACCCCCAGATCCCTCTCTGCGGGGCTGCTCTCCAGCGTCTCGTTGCCCAGTCTGTACGTATAGCCAGGGTTGCCCCGTCCCAGGTGCAGGACCCGGCACCTGCTTTTGTTAAACCTCGTGCGGTTGGTGATCGCCCAGCTCTCCAATCTGTCCAGATCTCTCTGCAAGGCCTTTCCACCCTCAGCCGAGTCTACAACTCCTCCAAGTTCGGTGTCGTTGGCAAATTTGCTCAAAACACCTTCTAGTCCTGCATCTGAATCGTTTATAAAGACACTGAAGAGGACTGGCCCTAAAATGGAGGCTTGGGGGACCCCACTGGTGACCATCCGCCAGCCAGATGTGTCCTCATTTACCACAACCCTTTGAGCTCTGCCAGTCAGCCAATTGCTCACCCATCGGATGATGGATGGAGACCACAGCCTCTGGGCAACCTGCTCCTGTGGTCAACCACCTGCACAGTAAAAAAAGCTTTTTTCATGTTTAAGTGAATTTTATTTTTTAATTTCCATTTGTGCTTCCCATCTTGTCACTGTGCTGAGAAGAGTCTGGTTCTATCTCCACTACTCCTCCCGTCGGGTATTTATACATTGATGAGACCCCTCCGTAGCCTTCTCCAGGCTGAGCAAGCTCTCAGCCTCTCATCTGTCAAACACTCCACGCCCTTACTTGTCTTAGAGGAATGTCTCTGCCTCTCAGTTTTCGGGAGGGTGGCATAAGTACATGAGGCTGTTGTGTATTTTTGTTTGAAGGAACAGCTGATGCTGTAGGGATGGTTGGGCACCAACGCTGGCAAATGTTAGCTCAAAGAAGTGGTCTTGCAGAACCAGCTGATGCAGGACTCGCTTTTTTTCAGGCAGCTACCACCTGCTTTAGCCTTTGCACTCATCTACCAAGTTTTAGGGTTTGTTAATGAGGAAAAAAATGTTCTCAAATGACTCAGCCTGTACCATCCTCTCCCCTGTGCGTCCTTATCTCCAAGGGGGTTTTATTCTATTGACTTGTCTCCAATAGTTATGGTATTGACTTATAGAAGCTTATTTTGAAAGCAAAAACTTTCTGCATCTTGCAAACAGTTTGTAAACAAGTTTTCTTTCAGGCTTCAGAGCAATACACATAAAATAGACTTTAAATATATTTTTTTTTATTTCTTGTGTTTTTTTCTTTATATTAGATTTTTTTTTCAGTCAAAAGACAGCATTACAATCTAACAACCAAAACCAGGTTACACACACACAGGCACGCTACGCAACATATTCCAGGCAGTCATGTCCTTCAGTCTGTTGACACATGGCAAATGTTTAAACAATGTCCTACAAGAAGTAAACACCCTTTCTCTAGTAACCTTGCTTACATCGATTTAACACGTAACACACAAAAAAGGACGCATTTTGTTAGCTTTGAGTTTCGAACTAGTTTTCAGTTCTACAGCATAAGTGATGTAGAAAATGTGGGGCTTTTTTTCCCTTCTCAAAATCACATTGTCAAGGTTGTCCCACTGTTGTAAGGCATTCAACAGAGCCCGACCACCCTTGGGCAGGACACAGCTGTGTGTTCGTCTGCTGGAGCGCGTGGGCACCTGGCTTCCCTACAACGCGTGTACCCCGACCAGGCCGGCACGGGCCCTGCCAGCCACGGGGCTGGGCAGGGAGCAGAGCCAGCAGACGTACTCCAGTGCATTTGAGGGAAGGCTTAAGGTGACCTTTTAGCCCAAATAGCACTTTCACTTCAGACGAGCCTTTGGAAGGAAAAGCTGGATGTTGAACATGCCGCCTGTCCTGGCGAAGCGCTGGTGGCTGTTCAGCCACTGCTGCTCAGCCTCCGTGCACAAACCGGTGAGGAACTGGGCTGGGGGCTGAGCTTTTCAAAACTGCCTAAGAGATTTAGCAGCTGAAATGGTGGGCTTTTTAGGGCATTAATTCTGTTAGGCTTCTCTGAAAATCCCAGCATCTACTTTTAAAACAACATAGAAATGCAGAAATATTGAAAATGTAATTCCCAGTCATCTCTTGCATAGGACTTTTAACTATAGTTCACAAATTTATTCAAGTTCTGCAGTTGTTTAAAAAAAAAGATGGCATACCATGAAAAAGGGTGAAAGGCACATATACAGTCATACAGCATGGAGATGTACAATGTGTGTAGATGAGCTTTACAAGCAAAATACCTAGTTGTAGGGTTGATACAGATAAATAAAATATTGCAATACTTAACTGCTCCATACGGATACATTTATGATACAAGATAAAAGACTATTACTATTTTACCATTACGCCTTGTGCTGTTCTCCCATCCCTAGATTTCCCAAAGCATAACTGTGATGAAACAGAGCTGAAGATGAGCTTTAGCAAAGTGGGCATAGCTGCTTCCAGCTTCCCTGACAAGGACAAGTGGGTGAACGTGAAAGAGCAGAGAAACACTGGGCCTGGAATTTGCTGTGCTGGTTTCCCTCTCCGTTTGCAAGGAATAAAATCTTCTTGCCCCCCCCAGAGGTGATGAATTACAAAGGTGGGGGAGGGGGGCAGCAGGAGTTCTGCCCTTAGCTGCCATGGAGCCGAAGCGTCACATTGGTGTTGCTATGCTCCAAGTTCACGTGCTGTGGCTGGAAGGGGGTGCATGGCAAATCCCCCCTAAAAGAGCATTTTGGTCACTCTGGGCACAGGGCTGGGAGAGCAGCACCCCTAGTGCAGCCCGGTGGGTGTTAACATGAAAGAGTAGAGTGGGTACCCCGCACATTGCCTCCCTGCGAGAAAGAATGAAAGGACTATCATCAAGGGACAACTTTGTTATTAAATGGAGCTGCTCGCCTTTTTCATCTTCATATTTTAAAGAAAGAGGAGTAGCTGTCATTAATGGCACAGATCTCTTCTCACAGGCGGAAAAGCTGTTTGCTGGTGCGCGGACAAATGGCACGAGGCTCCAGGCCATGGAAGATGCCGCACACAAGCTGAGTCCGACCACCAGGGCCGGGGCGCTGGGCGGCTGGGAGCACTTCCACTGCACCAGTCAGGCGACCCGTCACAGCCTCCGCGGTCACATTGAGGGCACAAGGACTGAGCCCTTGAAGACACCAGGGAATTATTCATGATTCTGAACAGTACTGAACAGATCTGAGAGGAGCGGGTGGAGGAGGAAAGCTTTCCCCAGAACACAAGCTGTGGGTCGATCAGCCCCAGCTAAGGCCCTTGGGTGTCCCAGATGGCTCTGGGTGCAGGTCTCTGGGGGCAGCAGAGAGGGAAGAGGAGGCCTGGGGGGGCTCCAGGTGATGAGGTCTAGGAGGCAGCATCTCCCTCCCACTGCCAGTAGCTGCTTCTGAGTGCTAAAATTAAGGTACATCTGTGCTGTCCGTGGAAACAGTGGCAGGGTTGCATTCGCCAGGCTAGTGATGAGAGGCGCACAGTGGCCCCGGCCACACAAGGGTGCTGGCCTCTTGCTGTAAATCCGGGTGTCTGGGGGAGGCTCAGGTGCCGCCATCGTCCCCAAGCTGCCTGGGGTGCAGCAGGTGGAAGGCTGAGCACCACATTCTTCAGCCACCTCCACTGGGGTCTCCTGCCACTTCTTACTGTATTCACTTTCTAGCTGTTAAATAGTTTAATCTTTGGGACTTGTTTTTCAATAACTCAATAATTCAATAATTTTTCAAAACCTAATTTCCACTTTATGCAGGGCAGCGGAATTGATGTTTAGCCTCCATGGGAGCAATTGCAAAGCTGTGTGATTGGAGTGTGAAATCTCATTGGAGTATTTTTTTCTTCATTTTTTTTGCTCTGATGACAGGACATCTGTGACTCTTCCTGCCCAGTGGGGCTGAATGGAAGTGATATCGGTGAGATGTAAAGGTAAAAATTATGTATTCATTAGAAATGTGCCTAGAGGTAAAGTGAATATTCCCATGGTGGTGATCTTTGGGATGAGCTAAGTGTTTAACATTTTCCATTACAGAAAAGAAAAGCTGGCTCTCATGGAAAGAATTGTTTTCTTCCCAGACCGAGCTTTCACAACAGTTTTTTGAAAAGCGTATTTGTGGGCGCGCGCTTCAGCATGCCAGGTGACCGGGGCCTTCTGCCCCGCCACCTCACAGCCTTCCAGTGCTGGCGAGAGCCAAAATTCAGTAGCGGGACTTTGTCACAGCTGCCGCAAGCTGCCGGTGAGGCACCCTGCTTGTGTGATGCCAGAGCTGCTGGGCTGCCAGCGCAGGGTCGGGAAGCTGGGCTGCCCCAGCACTGCCGGGGGGGCACACGGGTTCGGATGCATCCTGCTGCAACCCGACTTTCATATCAAGCGGTGGCACTTCTCCAGGGGACTGCCCCTGCTCTTCTGGCATTTCTGGCAGCCTTGCCACTTGCTTCCAGGGTGAAACAAGAAATGCAGTCCTGCCCGTCCCCTGCACCAGCATTCCTCTGTCTGCCCCGCTGCCTCACCCACTCCAGCTGCCTCATCCCAGTGACCAGTGGGAGCCAGGCAAGCTGGGACCGATTCAGAAAGCACAGTGCTGCTTGACTTCCAAATCCCGGGGGGCTCTTACACACTGCTTAAAGTCACACCTGGTTACTTACAGCCAAAACGCCTAAGGAGGGACTAGCTACATCCTAGCAGTACAATTTGAATTGTGGGGACATGCACAAGGGAATTGGGGATGATGCTCAGGGATGCTTGCACCACGAGGAAGTGGCTGCAGCTCCTCCGCCTGGGCCGCTCAGTCTTCAGTGGGTGGCAGCTGGCCGAATCTCCCCCCTCCACCGGGGCCACGGCACGCATCCTCACAGCTTCAACATGCTCTGTCAGGACCACGCAGATGAGTAACCAACGGCCTCACAGGCAGAAACAAACACCACATCTGAACAGAGGAGTCCAGAAAAAACACACTTTTAAAGACCCCAGCCAATTTGTTTGTCCCTGAGTCCACGCTGTAGTTTCCTCCTACACAAGTAACAAACAAAAAGAAACCAAGAGCTCGTCCTTGCTGCGTAAGCAGGACACAGCCCAATGCCTTCCTGCCAGCCCTCAGCATGTTTGCTTCAACTTCCCATTGGGAGCATTGCACAGCTAGTCACAAATTGAAAATACTGGATGCAAAAAAACTAAAAACCCCAAACCCCAAAACAACCTACCAAACATCCACACTGTGTTTTAAAATATTTACACATGTACACATGTGCACAAGCAAAAAAAGTTATTTTTTTTAAGCACCTTTCATTTGTTTTAAGATTTGAGGAGACTCATAATCTCAGTGTAAAGGGTTTTCCTTGATCTTACAATACTAGGCCAGGAGATTTGGTATCAGGCCAGCTGTAGTGATCACCACTGTACAGATCAGAAGCATTGCAGGGCTTCTGCAAAGCACAGTTCAAACATGTCTCTGCCACAGCATAAGAAGTGTCGGTCACAATGTGTGATAGGTACATCAGTACTCACTTTGTATGGGGTTAATACATGATTAGTAAATATTAATACGTGTGCAAACAACAGACGGGGGGACCACAGGAGCCTATTCACCACAGTAAATGCACTTCATTGACCTGTGGGATGCTACAAATCTGGATTAACCTCTTCATTAAAACAGTATTAATAATTTATTAACCCTTTATAAAGATACTCTTGATATCAAGTGTGATAATAGTTCTGCTTTTTTTTTTCCAGTGTTGGCTGGGAGTAGCATGATGAAAGATGTCTCAGACTGGCACAGAAAGATGAAAGGAAACCAAAATATTTTGCAGTCGCTTCCCCAAAATGGGACATAGTAACAGCATTAGCTATTTGAAACAGATGATGGGCACTAACAGGGCACAGCCGGCACTGCTGAGCCAGTGGGGGCTTTGCCAGGGGCTGCACGAGCAGGAGGCCAGGGATGGTGTCGGCACGGGGCTCTCTTACTGGAGCAATGCTTGCGAGCACCTGGGGTGAGTCACCACCCGGGGTGGTGGCCCCAGCACATTTGCGCCTCTCAGCTGAGGAAGGGGCAAAGGTGTCGCAGCCAACCCTGGTTTCAGGAGCTCTCTGCAGCAGCATCTCAGAAGTGCAGAACTTGCAGCAGGTGAATATGAGCTGGGAGGCAGAAATTGCTACGGTTGTCCACTTCTTGATGTACACTTGGGCTAGAGAGAAAATTCTTCCTTTGAAGGCATTGCCTGGGCAGGGAACAGCCCGGTGGCCACAGAGGACACAATGCAGAGCCGTGGGAAAGAGTGAGACGAGGGGTGCGGCTCCAGGATTCAGCCCCAGCCCTCCTTTGCCACTCTGAACCTTCTGGGCAGAGGCACCCGAGTGCTCAGAACATCCCCTTTTGCCTTCAGCAGCACTTATGGCAGCATTTGTTTGCAATGCTCCCAGTTTATCTCAGGGATCCCTTTAGAAATAAGAAGGCATTTAACGTGAAGCCAAGGAAGCCAAAGGATGTAAACTTTCCCCTGGAGTCAAGGAGTCATCAGTCGCTGGCGGAGAAATGAAATCGCGCATCCTGTCTGCCAGGCGATGGTGTGCTCAGCGCAGCCTCACGGCTCTGCTGCAACGGTGCCCAGTGAGAGGCAGGGGGATGAGGAAGGCCCGAGGGAGCACCGGGCTCCCCAGCTCGTTCATCTCGGCTGTGAAGATAAGCTCTGCTACCTCCGGATTTATCAGAAAGGCTGAAAAAGCAGTGGAACAGAACAGCCCGTTTTCTGCCTGGGAAGCTTTTACTGTGCCTTTTATTGTAATTAGAAAGCAGAATTTGAAATGGGGGTTTCTGTTAGAAATGGGACTGTGGTGCAGGCGCCAGTCCCGGAGCAGGTACTGGCTGCAGGTGCAGGATATGGCCAGCGTTGTGCCTGGCACAGGGCTTGTCGGCCGCTGTCGCTGCCTGCACCTTTTTTCGGCAGCATGGCAGCTTGTGCCATGCGCATGTGATGAGCGTTGCAGGCCTCTGCACCATCCCAGCAGGGCTTGAACAAGAAACTGGCCTGGAAGAATTGAAACTGAGAGGCTCTGACGTGTGGCTTAAAATAGATATTTGAAATAAATTTTCATTCTTTCTGTGCTTTTGGGAATGCTGTGTCATCAGAGCTAAAGATACACTCTGCAGGCAAACAGTATCAGCCACTTCCCATGAGGTCCAGGTTTCTCAGTCACAGATCCAGGAGGCTGGTAGTTACAGAAGGGCTTGTGGGTGTTTTTTTCCTCTCATTAGAAAAAAAAAATAAAAATAAAAAATCAACAGTCCAAGGTTGGACCTACCACAGTGACTTAAAACCAGTTCAGACACTGATGTTATGGGTGTTAACAATGCTGAAGGGCAGACTCTCCAGTGGGGTGCTTGCTCCCTGGAGCAGCCTGGGTGCAGCAGCATTAAAAATCAGCATTGCCCATGACTGAATTTGGCCCGTCGTGTGAAATATGCGATTGTTGGTGGGGCCAGATGGGGAGTTCCCTGCGTGACTGCAGTCCAGTGGCAGTGCCAGCCCTGGTCTTCCTCCCACCGCAGCCAGGACCACGGTACCAGCTCCGCATGAGCTCGCGCGTCACAGCCGCTCTGTTTCCATCCTCGCCCTCAGTTCAGCCTTTTCCCCTGGCCTCTTGCTCACACCCGACCTCCTCGCTGCTCTCATTTCACATCCTCTCACCACTAGCTCCAATGTGCTTCCACCACCTCAGGGAGGCTGTGCGAGTCCCCTTCTCTGCTGTCTTCCAGAGAGTGATGCAGGGCAGTCAATGTTCCTTGGCTCAAACAGTGCCT
This sequence comes from Cygnus atratus, assembly GCF_013377495.2. Classification (NCBI taxonomy): domain Eukaryota; kingdom Metazoa; phylum Chordata; class Aves; order Anseriformes; family Anatidae; genus Cygnus; species Cygnus atratus. The sequence continues at coordinate 15,570,537 of NC_066377.1, read as the reverse complement.
CATCCAAGTGCATATAAACATACAGACATGTACATGTCCATATGTACATCTAAATGTGTTATGTGGGTACAGCCAGCGCAGGTGAGTGGCTCCAGGAGGAGCACACAACCTTGAGGCTTGCTCGTGGCCAGCAGCTTGGTGGGACCAACACTTGCTGAAGGTTGTGGTGACCCCACCAACATCCCCACGCTGATGCCACTTCCCTGCAGACCATGCTCTCCTCAGTGGTGCTCAAACAGCTCCTGGGTCAGTGCTTTGTTTCCTGAGATTTCTTGTAATGTTGTCTTTAAAAACACAAAACACCGAGACCTGCCTGGCTTTCTTGTGGGAATGGCAGTGGGGTTTTTGTATTATTGTGGTAAAAGTACAATTAAGAAATTTCGGCTGGGATGGGGTTTGCTGGTTTTACCTGTGCTGGAGCCACCAAGGCCACCTGCTGAGAGCATCACAGGCACTGCCAGGCCTGGGGCTGGAGCAGGGCAGTGCTGTGCCGTGGGGGCCACGCTGAGAAGGGACAAGATCAGGCCCTAGCAGCAATGTCACCAGCGTGCGGCGATAGCAGGGTCCCATCTCTGCTCTGGTCTGAGACACCAGGAGCAGTGGAGGTGTGGGGGAGGAAGCATTATTTAGTGTCATTGATGATATTTTCCTAAAAATACCAAACCTCGTTGCTTTGTTCCTCTTTGCACTTCCACTTGGTATCCGCTTGTGACATCACAGTCTGTTTACATGGAGGAGTATGATGTCATAAAGAAAGGCACTGATGTCACAGGCTCTTCAGGACACAAAAGAACAGGCTTCTCCATGAATTTTGGAACGGGGTGATTTCACAGGGGGCACCACTGCCCCACGCAGACGCTGGTGGACGGACGGGCACGGGGCAGAGGACGGCACCACTCTCCCGGCCCGTGCTGCGTGAGGCAATGCCAGCGTGGGCCTGGAGACGTGAGGGGTGCGGGGAGGCGGAGTGGCGGCACTGGGGCTGGTGTCGAAGGGAGGCCGAGCCCCGCCGGGAGGTGCCGTGGCGGCGGGGCGGCCGCTGGCAAGGTCAGTAGTTGCAGTGGCGCTGGCAGGGCTGGTGGAGGAAGCTCCCCACATGCTGTCGGGCCCGGCGGGCCGGGCGCTGTCGGGCCCGGTCCTGCCGCTGCAGCGCCTTCTGGCTGAGCCATGGCTTTTCTGCCAGCTGCTTGGCCCGCTGCACCCGCCGTGCCTGGCTGACCTTCTCCAGGATGGCAGCCTTCACTGACAGGGACGTGCTGTGGTGCGGCATGTGCCGCTCCAGCCGGGGCTCTGGCACCTCCCTGCAGAGAGACGGGACTGTCAGTGGCCAGTGGTGCTTGGTCCCCCCCAGCCACGTGGCCATCGCACCCACGCACCAGCAGCCCACCCTTACCCACCCGCCTGCAAGATCTGCCTGCAGCCCCGTGGTGGCCGTATTGCCACCAGCACCCTCAAACCTGGTGGGCAGGAGCCAAGCACAGCCCACAGCCCCCTCGTGTCCATCCCGCTCCTAACCAGATTTATTCCCTTGCCTATTCCCAGCTCTCTTTGGCCCCTTTCTTCACCCTCCAGCACTAAGGTTTCTCTTAAGCTCTCGAGATGGCACTGAGACCCTCAGGACAACTTTGCAAAGGGAAAGGTCCAAGAGGGATCATGTGCCCTGGCCAAACAAAGGATCACCCCAAATTCTGCCTTGTGAGGCCGTGTAAATAAGCATGCTGCAATGCCAGGGGACGCTTCCCTGCCCCATTGGGGGGCTCACAGGGGAGGTGCTGGAGGGCCGGTGCAGGGGTAGCAGCGACCCACAGCATGGTGGTACCGGGACTCACCGGTGGGTCAGGGCTTTCCTGGGTGCTGTGGGGAGAAGGCAGAGCTCCGCACGCTGCAGAGAGGCTGCGGCCCCAGGAAGGGGCGGGGGGAAGGAGGAGGGGGGTGGCTGGGAAAAGAGATGGCAGTGGGGTCAGATTTTGCTTGCATCTGTTAGGTGGCAGGCCGGGGCATCTCTGTTTAACACCCCTGTTACACTGGATTGTGGGGCAGGGAGAAAGGTCTCACAGCCCAGGCCAGCAGAGAGCCAGGAAGGAGAGCTGGGGGCAGGGGTCTGCAGCACCCCCCCGTGTGGGGAAACCAGGGACTCAGGGGCACCAGTGCCCGGGGGCCACCCTCTTCTGGTGGGGCTGCTTTGCTTGTGCCATGTACATGCAAGCTTCCGTGTTTAAACTCAGTCCAGGAGACTCCCCCAGACTGGTGGTGGGGTAACACGCAGCATCCTCAGAGGACAGCCATGTGCCAGGAAAGGATGAGGAAGAGGCCACTGCTGTCCGTGCCAGCAGTAACCACACAGCAAGGGCTTCACATGGCTGGTCCCACACCCACAGCTGTCTTAATGTGGACCCAGTACACATCAAGGTCACTCTTCCAAAGTATTTTGGGGCACAGAGGCTGCTGTCCTTGCACAGTGCTGGCTGGGACACCCTGCCAGGTGGGACATGGGGACACTGACGTCACAGAATCACAGGATGGTTTGGGTTGGAAGTGACCTTCAGAGATCACCCAGACCAAGCCCTGCTGTGGGCAGGGACATCTTTCACCAGATCAGGTTGCTCAAAGCCTCATACAACCTGACCTTGAATACCTTCAGCAATGGGGCATCCACAGCTTCTCTGGGCAACCTGCACCAGTGCCTCAGCGAGAAAAGTTTCTTCCTAATAACCAACCTCAATCCACCCTCCAGTTTAAAACCGCCACGCCTGGGTCCCCTGGGCAGCACGGGTGAAATGCTGCGGGGCATGCGCGGCCGCCCTAGTCCTTGGCCCCGCACTCACCCAGCAGTGGAGTCCTGCGGCTCCTCCACGTCCAGCTCGAGGGTGCTGGTGACATAGACAGACATGCTGGGGTGCTCGATGAGCAGGTCCTCCATGGGGCTGCTGCCCACGCCATCGGGGCCGGGCTCCTCTGCAGTAAAACATGGGGGAGGGGTGACAAACCAACTCTCGTCCATCAAGCAGGGGCCGGGCAGGGCAGGCACGGGGCTGCGGGCGTGGGCCGGGGCAGGTGGCGGCACCAGGCAGGGCCTCACCGAGCACCCGCAGGCCCCGGCCCGCCGCTGTGTGCCGGGGTGGGCGGCACCGCCTGGGGAGCGAGCGGGGTGCGGAGCCATGCGGGGTGCAGCGGGGACACACACACACCATGTACAGTGGGGGGGGGGGGGGGGGGGAGAGAAAGGGGCATCATTAGTGCGAGAGGCACCCCACGGCATCGCCACCGCTGCCGCAGGTCCAGGGGAGTCTTGGCAGGCCAGCCATGCCCCTCGCGCTGACCCAGCGCACAAGTTGACGGTTTCAGTCTGGGTGGATTTACCAACCACTGGGGTTTACGGTGGAAATTTTTTTCCTTCTTGAAGCAGAGAAGGAAATTTGGCCAGAAAGACACATTGCTTTTGTCTGCAAGCTTTCTTAGATCACCTGAACTGCGGTGCTCACACAGCTGCGCTGCACTGTGCGCCTTCACACGCGCACACACGGCACTGTGCACGTGTGGAACCAAGCAGACACACGTGCACACACACGGCGCGCACCTTTTTCCTGGAAAAGACCTTTCTCTCTGGGAATAAAATCTTCACCAAAAGCTTTCACTTTGGCTTTGACTTCAGTCCACCAGGGCCAATTTTCAGCCAGCTGAGCACGAGCTGCCCCCACGTGCTCTGGCCTCCGGCCACACAGGCCAGGGCTTTTCCCATGCCGGGAGCCACGGCTGTGCCCAGCAGGGTGCTGCGCTCACCATGAAACCCAGACCCACTTCAGGCTCATCCCGGGGTCAGAGGAACCATTCTCTTCAGCGTGGGTTCAGTGCAGGTCTCTATGGACATGTCTGACTCTGCTGCTGGGTGAGGGTGCAGGAGAAATCAGAGGTGAATGTGAGCTTGCAGTGCCCAAACAGGCTAGAAAAAATATGAAGCACGAAGTATGGGGCAGGCGTTTACCACCTAACATGTCCCAGCTCCTCCAGCCTAGGGCTTAGGGCCGGCCACAATTAGCCTTGCAGACAGGAGAGCATCTTTCTTCAGGTCAGTGGATACGAGGCTATGAATAGCTGCTGACATGCCAGGCTGCAGATTATTTGTCAGCCTGCAGACAGACAGAGCCTGGCCTGAACACTTCTCCCCCCGGGGTCAGGTATGCTCCCACGACATGGAGCCATGTGTGCTTATCTGTCCCCATCCACCCCAAAGGTGGCTTCTAATGTCACAAGTGCTGTTACAGGGTTCCCACATTGCTGGGGGACTTGCAGCCTGAACTCTAAGCCCTGAGAAATGTACCCAGATCGCTCCCAGGAGGGCAGGCGCGTTCTGCAATGCACGGGTCAAAGACCTGTCGGGGGTGCAAGGATCTGGAGGCTGCTGGGGGAGAGCCAGGCTGCGACGCGCTCGCCTGCCACCACCGTAACATGGAGGATCAGGGCTGGAGCCAAGAGGCTGAGGTTTTGAAGTGCTTTGCATAACTCAGGGCTCCGAAAAAGGGCTGAAATAAATCGATCCCTTGCTGGCTGGGGAATGCTTAGGCAGCCATGGTGCCTGTGGGGATTAGCAGTGGGGTGCCAGGTCCATGCAGACATCCTTCCAAAAGCTGGGTCTGCACCAAGGGCCTGGCTGCTTGATTAAAAAAAAAAAAAAAAAAAAAAAAAAAGACAACCAGAAATACAGGAGCCTTTAGTAACAAAGTCAGCCCTGGATCCCCACCAAGCCAGCTGTGGGCTCTCACCCAGGGATTCATGGCACAGCCCAGCATTTCTCTGCTAGAGAAAACTTGTGGTTCCTCCTGGCATGATGCTCTGGGCACACTGTGGCCATTGCTGGCAATAGGACTGAGGCCAGCTAGCCCTGATGTGTGGCAACAGCATGCCCTGTGCTGCAGGGAGCTCCTTGCAACCCATCTCTTCCCGCATCACTGCTATGACCCCCAGGACAGCCACCAGGGAGCCCAGAGGACTGGGACTCCTCCACGGCTGCCCACACCACCCTCCTGCCTCCACCAGCTCTCCACAGGGCTCCCAGGCTGGCACCAGGGTGTCCCTGTCCCCCGCCCCAGGCATGTTTGAGCTCCGGTCCCCTTTCCAGCTCACTGCATGGGGCACCGATCCCTAATGAATGACACCCATCAGCTGTGCTCAGCGCATGTGGCAGGGGCATCCCTGTGAGGGAGACGAGCCCCAGCCCCTGCAGGACCACCAGTGTCTCCTGGGCTGGGGCTCTGTGACTCACCAGAGGCTGTAAAAGCAGCTGGAAGCCACCAAGGAGCAGCAACCCAAAGGCTGCAGCGCAGACAGGCTTGTTTGTGTAAGTTCGCTGTGCAATTTGCAAGCAAAAGGTCACAAAATGATCATTGCAATTGGTTGAGTCATAGGCCCTACAATAGCAACGCAAAGATCTTAATGGAGCTTGAGAAGCCCTCGTGGCACAAGGAATGTGACCTGCCTGGCTGCTGTCAAAGGGCCTGGGATGGTCCCAGCCGTCCCTGGGAGTGGGGAGCCCCAGCAGACAAGGGGCTCCACGGGTACGTTACAACTGTGGACCTCTCCTGAGTGCTCCTGGCAAGGGCGCTGGGAATGCTTTGGGAAGAGAAACCCTTGCAAAAACTTTTGGAGTGGAGATTGGCTCCCCTGGGTGGCCTCAGATGACCCCAGTGTGGCACGGAGCTGGAGGTGGCTGCAAGGGGACGGGCACCCGACTGAGCCACGTGGCTGATGGCACCGGGCACGGCACCAGCCACGGTGGAGGGGACATGCCCGTCACCCCTGCCCGCCTGTGGCTCAGCCAAGGCCACAGTGCTCTGTCCCCAGCCCAGCGAGCCTCCAGCAGGTGGGACTGCACCGAAACCCAGGGGCACCTCCCGACCCAGGGCTGTGTGAGGATCCTGTTCTAGTGCTGGGGGCTCAGCAGCTGGGGGGCAGCACCACCCACCAGCCCAGAGTGCCACCACTGCTGGTGGCAAGGCAGGAACCTCCCCTGAGAGAGCAAAAGGAAGGCTCCCAGGCAAGGTCTGCTATTGCCTGACAGGGCTTGTCCAGTGCTGGAAAGACAAGACCCTCCAGCAGCTATGCGAAACGAGGGTGAAACCTTGCTTTTCTCACCTCCAAGATCGATTATAAGCCATCCATCCTCCTCCTCCTCCTCGGAGACAAAGGGCTTGGGCTCCTCCAGGCCCTCTGGCGTGCTGCTGTCGCTGAAGAAGAGACTGGTGAGACGCTGGAACATGGTGGGAAGTGGTCAGATGGGGCAGAACAGGAATAAAGCTACTGCTGAGCGCCTGCCTCAATGCAGGGAGAGGCAGAGGGGCACGGAGCTTGACAGCGTTGGAGGTCCTTCCTTGGGGCAGGGGTGCTTTGCTGCTAACGAAGTCTCAGCTGAGTTAAAGGGCGTGCAGTGCAGTTATGAGGTTCTTCTCTTGGCTTCAGTGCAAAGGCCTACCAAAGAAAACAAGGAGAAACGCATTCAGACTGGACATGTAGGATGTGTGGTGCTGGAGGGGACAGCAGGAAGGCCGTTCCAGCCCCAGTCCCTGCCATGTCCCCTAGCACTGTGCTACATGTGGCCGTGCCAGGACGGGTGCCCACAGCCCCTGGCCTGCCCCAGCCCCACATGGCATGCACCACCGCCGTGTCCCCTCCCCAGCCAGCCGCACACCCCAGGGGCAGCACCAAGCACTGTCCTGCAGTCAGGCTGGGACCTGCTCCCCTCTCTGTAAATCTGGACCTGGCCAGCACCAGTTCCCCCATCACCACACACAGGCTGTGGCACGAATCTCCGTGGGACAGGCAAGAACAGGGTGAGGATGATGCTGTGTCTGAAGACCTGGCATGAGCCAGGGCGATTGCTGCAGTGCAAGAGGAGTTGGGCCCTAAAATCCACTCTTAGCAGGATGCTAAATGCACACCTCACAAGAGGACAGAGGCACCAGCACTGCCAGCGAGCCATGTCAGCACCCCTGCCTGCCCCAAGCTGCTCTCCAAGAAGCTGTTCAGGATGGGCCACAGACCAAAACTGTAGCTGGAAGTTGGGAAGCAGCAGGGGAGCCTTTCATTTGATTTTTCTTTCTATTAGTAATGTGTGCTGATTGGACTCGGGCTCGAGAACTCTGTGCTGATACCTCTTTTACATTGGTGTAATTCTGAAAGCTGTCACTGTTATTTCCTCTGGGTGCACTTGCAGAGGTGCTCTTGTAAAGCAGCCACACGCAGTTCCAGCTCTGGTAGGTGACACTGTCACATGTGGCATCACTGGGACTTTTCAGCAATGCCCCAAGACCAGACCATGCTTCCGTACCAGCGGGGTTCTCCAAGATCACAGCCCAGCACCGTGGGGCAGAAACCCAGCTAAGTGCAAGGGGGACAGGGACAGCTGTCTTGTGCCTGTCCCCTTCCTGACAGGGGCGATGGGGCATTTCCAGCACAGCCACTGCTCGCTCACATGTGCCGCATGCACCCACAGCTGTCCCTTTGAGAGGCAGACCTAGGACCTTGGGTAGGTGTCGTGGGCAAGGCTCTTCTCCAACCAGGCTACGTTACTGTGCCAGTTTTACCACTGGGGAAAAACTGTGCCAGTTTTACCACTGCAGCTTGGGGGAGGTCAGGACTCCAGTTTCATCTATGTCTGCAAAGCTTTTGGAAAGCCATGCACAGATGGCAGACACAAGGCACAGAGTATTAATCGTGCAGAGAAAATGCATTTGGTCCAGAGACATAAAAGTGCATTAAAATGCCAGCAAGGGCGGGATGTGGGGAAAGGCAGAGCCCCTGACCAGGCTAACTGCACGTGGTCCTGCTCGGCACACTGAGGGCAAAGCCCAGCTGGCAGCTCTACAAGGAAGGTGGTGAATCCATGGGATCTGCAGAGCTGCCAGTCTGGGGACAGGACATCCTCAGTGCATTAGGCTTCAGAGGTAAACGGGGGTCCCCAGGTTTGCTACAAGCTGGTCAGTGAGAGCAGGGACCCAGTGCAGTCCCTGGGCAGCTCTGGGGGGAGTGAGGGGGGCTCGGTACCACTGCGCAGCCGGTGCAACCCGGCCCCTGCAGCACCAGTCAGGCTCACGGCAGGTATGTGCAGTGAGTCCAGGTGCTTGCTCCTGCTCCAGAGCTCTGGCACGCTTGTATTTACTTGTTCTGGGATTGCCGTGCATTTTGGCTTCTTGGTCGCAGATGCACAGGAGATCTAATGCCTGCTCCACAAGGCCAAAAAAAAACAAACAAAGGGAACCTTGAGGATGATGGGATCCCCCTAGACTCTGGGGCTCATCCTGCATCTCTACTGCCACAATTCACCCCTTCGCCAGCACCCGAGAAGTGGCAGTGGCTGAGCAAGCCAGGTCCAGGCAGGATGCCTTGCTCACAGCATGCTCAAGCCATCTCTTGGCATAAAGTCATCAAGGATTCCCCACTACTTGTTCTAGAAGTGTTCCCCCCGCAGTACTGAGTGGAGGGGTTTGGGGCACTGAGGCACATCCCAGGCATTTGCTCTGGCTGCAGGCACAGCCATGGCAGCTCTCATCCCCCAAAACCCTGACCGCAGCAAAGCCACAGCACTTCAAGCATCATCCACTCACACACTCCCCACAAAGCTATTGGGGCAGCCCCTTTCCCTGGAGCGTTAAATCCTACCAATAAAAATTAGGAAAAAAAAAAAAAAAAACAAAAAAACAAAAACCACGAACAAGGGCTTGATACGCTTGCTGGGCTCTCCCCTTTGCTGGCCATGGCCACGCTCTCCCCTCTGTAGGACCAGGCTGGCTCCCAGGACCGTGGCTCCTGGGGCCTGGGGGAGGCAGGGGCGCTGCCCCCCACCCGCCTTGAGGTCTGCTGGAAGCGTTCCTGGCTTGAGGGGGCTGCCTGCGTCTTTTCCCCAGGCATGTGCACCACAGCTCGGCAGGGAACCTGGGGACCAGAGGCTGCGGCAGGGGGATGCCGGTGGCTGGGAGAGGCCCCGGACAAGGAGCTCCTCTCCAGCAGGCTCAAAGCTGAGCTTTGAGCTCAGGATAAATTACAGTCATAACAGAGAGCAGAAAGTCTTGGCTTTTATTTGTATTGTTTAAACCTGAGAGCTGCCTTCACTGGACAACAGCAAAGACTTCAGGAAACATGCTCCTCCTTCCGTCCCTCCAGGCCTCTCAGGAGACCGGGCCCAAAGCACCACGGCTGCCACCAGGAGATCCAGGGGCCGAAGCATCTGGGCTCCGCAGATGCTTACCCTGGCTCATAGATAAGTTCCCTTTCCTAAATGCACAAGGCACAGTGGATACTATTAGTTTCAATTGACACCCCACCCCAAATTCAGCTTCTTTTTCTAAAAACCCTGAGATAACACTTCCATTGGCAGATCCCACCCCCACAACAAGGCAGGGGCCATCCTGCCCTGGCACCGACCCGGGCCCACCTCCCACTGCACCGGGCAGAAGGGAGGGGAGGGAGCTCACAAGAAGCTGCCAGAGCAGCAGGAAAGAGGGAAAGCTCCCCCAGGAGCAAAAGATGGATCACTTCAAGGGTCCTGCCCCAGGCAGCGTACACACACCACCAGCTACCCCAGCTGCCTCACGAGAACCCCCTGCTGCCGGGGGGGGCCTTCCCACGCTTGGGCAAACTCATTGCTGAGAGCAGCCAGGGCCTCCGTAGTGGGCTTTGGGGGGGCAGCCCCCAGCTTCGGGGCCTCCACAAGAGGAGCATCCTTCAGCAACGGCCAGGGCTGGGCTCCGTGGGCAGGATCAGCCCTGGGCGTGAAGCAAGCTTGCCTTGCCCGCACCGCAGCAGGAACACGGCCATATCCAACAGCTAGCTCAACAAGGGGCAGCACAACACTTCTCAGAGTCCATCCTGAGCAGGAAGCAGGGTCTCCGCCCTGGGGATCTTTAATCCTCACACTCAGGTTACACTGTCTGCTTGTACACTGTGTTAAAAAGGCAGGATCAGGCTGTTCACCTCCCCTCCACTGTAAAAGGGAGCAGCTCCCGGCCAGCATGACCAGCACAGAGTCCTTGGTCCCCTCCAGACCCTCCTTGCAATCCACCAAAGCCCTCAGCTCCGTGTCCTTGTCACAGAGGGGCAGCTCTCCTGGGTCCTGATGTGGTGAAAGGCTCCGGGGCTGGCCATGACCAGCTGCACTGTGACAGCGGGAGTGTCCCGCACCACCCCAGGACACCCCAGAGACATCACCTGGCCAAGCACCGAGGGACGCTGCCCTCACCGCTGGGCTCCCCTGTCCCAGCAACCCGTGCTGTGGTGACATCCCTCGTCCTCTGCCATGGGGACAGCTGCACCCATCCCAGGCTTCCAGCTTGGTGCACCAACCCCATCCCAGGCTACTGCCAGCAAGTGGGGAATGCCTGCAAGGGACATGCACTTGGGGACAGAGGAGTTTCCCAAGCAGCCCAGCCCTCCCAGAAAGCCCAACAGCCACAGCCTTTTAGAACTTGCTGGAGGGTATTAAATAATACACATTAAAGTAGGAGTATGGAAATCATAATGCATTTAGTTGTTCCCCCCCCCCAAAAAAAAAATAAATAAACTCTACACAATAATTAGCTTCCTGAGTCACCGTCCCTACGAATAACCCCGGGAGCTAAGAATAGGTGAGAGGAATGGCAGCACAGCCCTGAGGTGTACAAGGAGCCTGCGGCAGCCTCAGCCTCACAAGGACTGGCAGCTCCAGGCTGCAACACCAGCAGCTGCTCCGCCTGGAAACAACACTGGGCTCCTTGAAACTTCCCATAAATACCCCACAGCAGGAGGGATGCTGATGACAAACGGCAGAAACGGTCCTTCCTCAGCAGGGCTAAGAATACTCTGAGCAGTCATCGTGGCGGAGGTATGAATCAGGTGTGTGCCTCCAGCACAAGTGGGAAATGTTATTTTCAGTTCACTTTACCTAAACTAGTCAAGCACTTCCCAGGCTGCTCTCTCCGCACAGCATGTACCAAAACCCTAAACCCAGCACTGAGACACAGAGAGAAGGGAGCGGGGATGCCCCCGCTTAGCGCCCCAGGAGGGGGTGGTGAGGCATCCCCGCTCTGCCCCCCATCCCTCCAAGGCAGGGCAGGGACCCGACCTGCCACAGGCTTGCCCAGGATGGCTCTGCAGGGCTGTCCCTGTGTCACACCCGCGGCACAGCTCCTGTTTGCCCGTTTGCTTTAGCAGCAGCCGCATTTATGAGTCTCTATCCTGCCAGAGGCTGATTGACAGCAGGGTCTCCTCTGCTGCCTCAAATGGAGCAACAGCAAAGGGAGGGGGAAAAGAAGGCAGAGAGCAACAAGAAAAGCCTGGAGAAAAAACTCTAACATGAAACTTTCCTTACTAATGGGAGACAACCCTTTTGGCTTGGATCACACCAACCAAGTCATTTCAGCATCCAAACCAAGCAAGACTCCAGAGACAACAAAACACCCATGCTGAGGCAATCCCTGCAAGTGCCAAGACATCCACTCCGGTGCCAGCCGCGCGGGGTCCCTGTGCTGCTGCTGCAGGGAAGGTCACTGCCCCAAGGACAAACCTCATCTGCTGCCATCTAATGCCATCGCACACAGAGCCCTGGAAAGCCTGCCAGCAGCCGAGCCAGCAGGAATTTTTAGATTTGCTGTGAGCAATCCTAGGAAATGCAAGGAACCCAGATGTTTCCTCTCTGGGATGCACTGCATGGAACATCCCTGGGGGCACACGCTGGGAGGCAAGCAGTCCCAGCATCACACCCTTGGTACATCGCAGGAGGCCCAGTGCTGATGGGAAGGGTGGACTTTGGCACCCCGGGCTCACCTTGGCATCTGTCCTGAGCCTGCCTGGGGCCACATGGGGCCAGGCAAGCCTTGCTGAGCAATTCACCCTATAAAGCTCTGAGACAAGAGTTCACACCCCAGGTTTTTCCAGTCTTGCTCTGAGCAGGTGATATTGGTTTATTCTTGACAGAAAAGCTTCCCCTGCACTTTTTCCTTTTGCATCCAGCCAGACAAGCGCGGGTTGATGCAACAGATTCCTAATGGTGACAGTGAGGTAGAACAGAAATATCAGTGTTCTTTTTGGGGAATTAAAAAAGGAGAGGAAATATTTATTCTAGAGGGGGAAAAAAAAAAAAAAAAAAGTTCTTGGCACTGCATAGCCCAAGCCTGGTAGGAACTAAGGTGAAGCGCTGTCCTACACTGGTGCCCATCGCCTGTTCCTGCAGTGGCTCGGTGTCACAGCAAGGCGCTGGCCAAGTCTGTGGCCACACCTGGCACCTGCACAGCTCAGCCCTCGCTGGTGCCCGCTGCCAGCACCGGGCACTGCCGCTGCGCACCCGGGGCACCCGCCCCTCTGCGCAGGCTTCTGAGCTCGGCGACCACCACGGAAACCCCAGCGCCTCTTTATCCCCAACGTCCCCGTGCGGCTGCCGGGACGTGAGCAAGGCGCGCTGCGGTGACAGAGGGCAGCTCCTCGGGAGCGTGACGGCAGCCGGCCGGGGGCAGGCGGCCTCGGGACCGGCCCCCCCCTTCCCTTCCTTTCCCTTCCTTTCCCTTCCCCGGGCCGCCCTCCTGACCCAACCGCCTCCGCCAAGGGCGCTGCGCCACGAGCCCGCGGGAGCCGCTGCCACGGCTCCGGCTCGCTCGGGGAGCCCCGCACGGGGCCGGGGCCGGGGCCACGGGAGCGGAGCGGCCGCACGGCCCCGGGCAGCGCAGCGCAGCCCCGCTCCCCCCGCACGCCCCCCCCCGCCCGGGGCCGGGGTCGCGGCAGGACAGCGGGGGGGGGACTCGTGACGTCCCAATGTCATATGCAAATGAGGTGACGTCACCGCGGTCTTCCAGCGCGCCGCAGCCAATGGGGGCCGCGGGCGGCCCGGCTCCGAGCGCGGCGGTGCAGAAACAAACAACGGGCGGGGGGGGGAAGCGGGGGAAAGGGGGGGGCGCGCGGCCCAGCCCGGCCCGGCCCCGCCGCGCTGCCCTGACCCGGCCCGGCACGGCCCCGCCGCGGGCGGACAAAGGCTCCCCGCGGCAGCCGCCGCGCCCCGGCTCCCGAGCGGGTCCGTGCCCAGCGGAACCACAGCCCTCCGCCCGCAGCCGGCCCGGCGCCCCGCCGGGGGGAAGGGTCCCGGTGCCGGTCGGACCGAGCCGAGCCGATCCGAGCCGAGCCCTACCCTACCCTAACCTGCCCCGCTCCGCCGCCCCCCACCGCTCCCGGGCACCGGCGGCCCGGCCGCGAGCCGCCCCGCTGCCCGCCCCCCGCAGAGCCGCCGCATCCCGCACTCACCTTGCCGGTGTCGCTGTCGGGGCCGGAGGCAGGGCGGGAGCGCGCACCGCGCGGTTCTGCGCCGCGCCCGCCGCTGCCCCGCACAAATCGGGACCTCCCGACAGCTGATCGTGACGTCACAAAGCGGCCCGCCCGCCCCCGCCCGCCGGCCAATGGGAGGCGGGGCCGCGCGGGGGGCGGGGCGGGGCCTGGAGGTCCCGGCCCCGGGGCGGCGGGGCGGGAGCGGGGGTTGCCCGCGGCCGCCGGGACCCCGCTCAGCGGCGGGGCGGCTCCGGAGCCCGAGCCCCGCGGGCCGAGCTGCGGCGGAGCTCCCCGGGTCCGCCCGGCAGCCCCGGGCCGAGCCGGGCGCTTCCAGCTCGGTGCCGCGGGCAGCCCGAGCAGCCGGCGCCCCGGGCGCGGCTCGAGGGGCTCCAAGGCCCTTGGGGGGCTCGTCCCTGCCCGAGGAGGAGCCCCGCGGGGCCTCACCGCACCGCCCGTGTCGGTGCGGCTCTCACCGGAGGGGCCGCGGTACGGCTCCCGCCGGCCGCAGCCGAGCGTAGAAATTACCCCCTAACCCTGCCGCCGTGCGGGAGCGGCCGCGAATAAACGCCCCGGAACGAACCTTGCTAGGCTTGAGCTTACCCCGGGACAAACCCTCCCGTCCCGTCCCGTCCCCCGAAGGGCCGCCCGGGCGGGCCTCCCCTGCCCGTCCCTGCCGGCACCGGAGATGTTCCCGGCCCCGCCGCCCCCCCCCCCCCCCCCAAGATGCGAGCACCCAGCTCCACCGCCCGGCGCCAGCCTGCAGCGTGCTGCACGGGAAACCCGGTTGTCTTCCGTCCCCTGGCCGTGCGGCAGCCGGGAGCCGGGAGGCAGGGCCACCCGCCCCGCCAGCGGGGTGAGCTGGCCGTGCCCCGGCCTGTTCCCGCTGCCGCAGGCGGGCACGGGGCCGGTGGCAGCGCCCAGCAGGTGCCTGCGGGTTTCCTGCCCGCGGGGAGCGGCCGCTTGGCTGCGGCTCGGCACGTGGCGGCACGGGACCAGGCGCTGCTGGGCTGTGTGTAACCGGTGGCACTCCGGGCACTCGGGTGACTGCTGAAAATAGGATGATGGTCGGGTCGGTTTCTGCTTCACCGAAGCGGTTTTGAGGAGCACCACCAAAAGCTCCCGGCAAGGCGCAGAGCCAGCGTGTAAGGCTTTGTTTCAGCGCTGACACCCAACGGCTGGCACGCAAATCAGCCGGGGCTCTCATTATTTCCCTGTCCTTTACTAAAAACAGGATGCTGCGCCCAGCTACCCAAAACTCGACGAAACAAGAGACTGGGAAAGGGTAACGTGACTGGATCTTTGCAAAGCCCTCCAGGAACGTGTCAGCAGCAGCGGGGGGGGCTGAGCACAGGCGTCCCTCCAGCAGCCCCGTGTCCCTGCAGCGTCCTGAGGCCACCTCGCTGCAGCCTGGCCAGGTGCTTGTCCTGGCATCTGGGACGTGGGGGTCCCCTCGTCCCCGTGAGCGTTGCCCCAGTCATTTCCCTGGCTGATGACAGGGTCACACAGGCAACTGCTGAGCACCGTGAAGAAGCATTTCATAACCGTGCCCTCTGGCCTGGGGTTATAGGTCAAAAGTAAGTTTGAGACCTCGCAGCTCCAACATGCCTGTGGATCAGTTTGAGTCACATGGCTTGCTGCCTTTTTGCGAGTTGCATGCTCATCTTTTTGGGGCTGGGAGGAATTGTTAATGAAGCCATGCACAGAGACAACGCTTAAAACACACAGTGTGTGCAACAGAAAAGAGAAAAGGAAAAGGAACTGAGCTGAAGTTGCTCTTCCTCCCTTTCCAGAAGGAGCCCCCAGCCACAGGTCACCCCTGGGTTGCGAGCATGAGCCATGGGTGTGCCCAGGAAGCATGGCCCCCATCCATCCCTCCTGCCACTTGGGGTCAGGCTAAAGGAAAAGCTTCTGCTTTGACCACTGATCCATTCCCTGTCCCCCTCTGAAATGGTCTAGGAGGTGTCACTGTCACCCACACCTCAGGCATCAGGGTGTCTCCTGCTTCAGCTCCTCAGTGTTTTCATGCTGCTGTCTCTTGGGATGGGGTTTCTTGGGAGACCTTGGGAAAAGCTGTTTTTCTGCCTCCTGGACCAAGGAAAGAGAGAACACACAGTTTTACAACATTAGAAGTCCTCCTTGCTTTCTTCACTTTTTCTCTGGCCCCTCAAGCCGCAGTCCCAGAACAGGAGGTGTGCTGGCCGTGGGTGGGAGCTCTGCCTCTGCTCACTCTTCTCAAAATTCCCTTTGAATGGGCAAAACTCCCAGCTGTGAGGAATTTCAGGAGAGCCTTGCTAGGGTTTTGTGGCTCAGCAGACATCTGTCCCACCACCATGCCCAAGACCTGGTTGCCCCAGGTGAGCTCCATCCCAGGTCCGCACAGCTCCGCAGCATGGAGAGCAGAGCTGTCCCCTCCCTGCTCCCTTCTCCTCTCCGCTGGCATCAAAGGGGTGCTGCCAGGGAAGCCCGCCCGTGCCAGGCCAGGCTGACACCTGCAGAGCATGAGTTGGACACAGCCCTTGCCAGACCCAGGACCGTATAGACACAGCGTGGCCCCGGAGCTCATTAGCTTGGAGCTGTTAACGGCCTTTGCTCACATGCTCCCTGGTGACCGGGGCGCCGCTGCTGCCAGCTCTGGGCTTTGCAGCTTCCTCCTGCTGCTGGCATCAGCTCCCAGCCCATGGTGGGCACAGACACCCCCACCTTCCTGCCCAGCCCCCCTCTGAGCATCCTTGGCTCTGCAAGGAGCCAGCCACGTGGAACCTATCATTATTTCAAGGCTGAGGGTGGATCCTTCCCCGGGGACACCTCAAGCTGTTCCTGGGGCTGGACACAAGACCCCAGCCTGAGCAAGGGGCTGAGGGGTTGAGGGGACAGATGCCACCTCCCAGCGATCACAACCCATGTCCCAGCCATGGGACAACCACAGCCCTGCAGCCCCAAGAAACCTACCTATTCCACTGATTTACCTATGGCCCATGTGGCACCTGAGGATGTGGGAAAGCTCTGCCCCAGGTGCAGCAGCAGGCAGGCAGGCTTCATACTGCACATTTGTCCCCAGGGAGCTGCCTATCACCTGGGATGGGGACAGTCCAGGGTGTTCAGAGCTGCAGCCCAGGGCCTGGGGCTGCTGCAGACTCTAAGCATGGGTTTCCAGTAGTGAAGAAGTTTGCCTACAGCAAATAACTGTGAGAGCACTCAGAAAATGCCCAACATCAGCTGGTGAACTCACCTGAGATAAATCTGGGTGTTATATTTACACTTCTCTGGGAAAGAAAAAAAAAAAAAAAGACAGACTTGCTCTGTATTTGGAGTTTGGGTCAATTGTTCCCATATTCATTTGTGTAAGAGGTCATCAGCTTTCTGCCAGGCAGTGACAAAACATCTTTTGAAACAAGGATTGCAAAAGATTTGGGCCCTGGGAGGCTGCCCAGAGAGGCAGGTGCTCCGGGGCAGCCGAGGGGGACGTGCTGGCTGCCTTCTGCACCCGCACAGCCCATGGTGGGGTTTCTCTCCCAGCCGGGGAGGCTGCAGAGCGCCCAGCACACCCCTGCCAGGATGTCCCCGTGAGCATCCCCGCCTGACCCTGGCCGGGAGCTCTCTGACTCAGTGCCTGTTTGATTGACGTCCTGTTTTCTACTGGCTTCTTGCTTGGCTTTGGGACAGGAGGAAACAGGAGCTGTCACGATGAGCCCAGCAATTCTCCTCGGGGCAGTTTTGGGGCGTGTGCCTCAGCCAGGGGCGCTGCCTGCACGGATGGGGTGTCCGATGGCTGCACTGGTGCTTGTCTAGGGAAGGTGGGTTGGTAACAGCAGCAGCCCGGAGGGAAAGCGAGCAATATTTTCCCTCCAGCCTTGGTAAAATCATTTTGGGCGGTAGTAAGTAGCTGGAAAATTTTGCCTTCCCAGGTCCTTGCTCCTGGGGAGAACTGGGAGGACAAGGCCGAGGGGGAGCTCTCAGGCCACCCAGCTCTGTGTCACAAAGTAGCATCAGAGGTGACGAGGGCCAGAGCCACCTGCAACCAGAGCCGTGCTGCTGACATTTCCCAGCCTGGAAGGTGCCACTGGAGCTGCAGGCTACTGTCCCTGTGGGAAAGGGAGCCATGCCCCCGGTGCCCACAGCCTGAGTGCAGGAGGTAGCCATCCCTTCCTAAGGAGCCACCCGGTGAAGTGCAGCAGCTCCAGGACGTACTGTACTCGGGGACAGGAGCCCCGTGTCCTGGCCCACCTGGGTGCCAGGCCCCTGCCTGCCCTGCTGGGCCTCTTTAATGTCAGGGCCAAATCCTGCCAAGCTGACCCTGGGCAGGGTCCCAGCCTGGCCATGCTGTGCTGCAGCCACTGGGCAAGGGCAGGTCAGGCCAGGATTCCACGGGACTGCCTCTGCACCTCCAGGCTGGGTCAATCCAGCAACCTGCAACCGTCAGCTGGTGCAGAAGAGGGTTTCTGGCTCTTTTGACTCTAGCCACATATTTGTCTTGTGCACGATGAGACTTCGGATGCTGGTCAAGCTGGAGAGCGGCGCTGAGCTGAGCTGGACCCAGCCAGGCAGGGGAAGCTTGGTCCTAACAAGGCAGGAGCGAAGAACTGGGCTGAGTTGAACAAAAAGCAAAGCCCTGGCCACCTGGCCAGGCTGCCCTGCTGGAATTTTGGCATGGATTTGCTCGTGGCTTGCCTGTCCGAGCTGGAGCCCTGGGGCTGTGACCGAGAGGCACTCACACTGAGGAGCGAGTGCCTCTGGGCCAGGACGCGCGGCAGCGGTGCTCGTGGAGGACGCCTCTTGGCAGCAGCACCCGCGTGCTTGTGGCGGGCACCGAGAGCATGCTGGCCCACCCGTCAGCTCAGCCTGCTCACTGGTGTGCACCAGTTTATTTTAAATCACTCGCTGTCACAGGAGGCAGGAACTACCTACACTCGAATTCAAGCCAGGACAGTTAAGAGCAAATAAAATGAAGCCTCGGTCTTCTGTTCCTAGGGCTGGGAGAATTAAAGGTGGGGAAATCACTCTTCTGTGCATGCCCAGCCTTGCCTGCTCAGTGAGGGCCGAGCGTGGGCCGAGCGGTATGTCCCGCAGCAGCAGTTCACTTTGCTGGTGTGATCCAGGCTTGCCTCTTCCCTTTGGCCCTACACCCCTCGGCACACAGCCACACCGCGCCTTCCCCAGCAGCTGCTGTCCACAGGGGACACTGCTCTGGCCACCACCATGGCGCCGTGGTGCCGTGGTGCCATGGCCCAGCTCTGGCATGGACACAAAGCTGTTCCCTCAGGCATTCTGGATCACCCGCTCCCCTGGTGCTCTCCCATTCCCACTGTGTGGCCAAAACCTCACCATGGGCATCCTCACCTGGAGAGCCTGAGTAAAACAGGGACCGCTGACCCCCACCCCCCAGCAATGAGTTTTCTGCCCAGAGGCTGTTTTTGTCCCCCTGTGCAAGGAGAGGGGGCCCTGAGGTGCCTGGGAGGGGGGGACATGGGCTGGCTTTGGGGTGCCCACACTGCACTCAGCTGCCCTGGCCCTGCCACCAGCATCGGTGCTGCTCTGCTGTCTTTTCCTCAGTGGTGACTTTCCCGCACTCTACAGGGCTGGTGCTGCAGCAGGTCCCTGGGACAAGGGATGTTTATCCAGCACTCAGATCAACCCTGATCTTTAAATAAAGTGGGAGGATCTGTTCCAGGCAGTGCCCAGGCTCCTCAGCCGTGTTGATGTCTGTCCTTGCAGTGACTTCACCTTCGCTATTTCCATACCATCTTCAGCCTGCAACACGCAGGGCCAGCTGCTGTCTGTGGGCAACAAGTGAAGGACGGAGCAGACATGGGGCAATTTTTCTACGTGCTGCCCGCAAGCTGGTCGGTGAGGTTCTCGTCATGCAGAGTGCTTTGGTCTGGGGACCCTGTTTAGCAGCTCTTTACGTGCTTCTTGATCAAGATTGTGTGGCCAGGTGTGAAGGGTGGGGGAGGGACCTGGGGAGCTGATGGTGAGCCTGGAGCAAGCTCCCCTTCTTGGGACTTTCCTCCTCGTTGAGCTTCTGTGGCTGCAGTAAAGGCCTTATGCTAACACTGAGCAAAGTCTTTGGAGCCTAACAGCACAGCTACCCACAGAGACAGAGGGACACCAGGACAGGAGATCTCCTCTGCCTGCTGCTCACAGAGAAATGTGGCCGTGCTCCCGGTGCCACCCAGGGCTTAAAGCCAAGAGAACTCCCAGTACAGGAGGGCAGCTATAAATGTCCTGCCCCAAGCAGGTTTTGCTATATTGAGGGGAGGAAGTGAACACTAAAGACTTCTCATAAACTGCAGTCTGACTTTCTGCTGAGATGATAGGAACGGATTCCTGGGTGCTCCTCTGAGCTTTTATAAGTGTGCATCCCTGCTCGGGCCATTCCCCTACCCCATCCTCCCCACACCCACCTCAGCAGCTCAACCATGGTGAGAAAGCCAGGGCCACATCCCAGATGGGGCCGGCACCCGCAGAGCAGCACGGCCACGCGCTGCAGTGCCAGGGAGTGCAGCCTCCTGCGGCACGGCCACTCCGCTCCGTCCTCTGTGCTCCCAGGGCCATTTGTGCTTCCAGGGTTGTCCCCAAGGCCGCATGAAGGCAGTGGGGCAGTAGCACCGTGGGGCACAGCCACATCAGGGCCACCATTGAGAAATGTCCCACCCCAGCACGGTGCAGCTTGTGCCTGACAAGAGCTGACAGTCGCAGGGCTGCGACACCCACAGGTCTCAGAGGGGTTGGGACAAATGAAGGACGCTCAGCGGGAGGGCTGAGTCCCAGTCTCGTCTCTCACCTTTGTCCTGTCTGGGGACAGCGCTGGCCTTTCCTGGGTGCCTGGATGCTGCCAGCCCTGGGCCGGCCCTGCCGGGCACAGCTTGTGTTACTGCAGGGATGGGGAGGGAATTGACACCATGGAGCTTGCTGGCAGAGGAGCAAAAGCCCTGGCGGCCTCCCAAGTCTTTCAAAAGCCCTCCCCCAGTTGAGTGAGGCCAGGCAGAACCTCAGCACCTCTCTGCGGGGAGCTGGAAGGGGAGGCAGGGTCACAGTGACAATGGTGATGGGGCTCCGGACTGGAGGGTACAGGAGGACAGGGGCGAGTCTTTGCTGTCTGGGCACCATCCCAAGACCTTTCACACATACAGGAGTTTTTAAACAAATACATCCAGCCCCTGATTGTGGTGTGGGTCGCTGACTGTCACAGTCCATCCACATCCTGGCTGCAGATCAAGCACAAGGCACGGCTGAAGCACATGAGCAGTGTTTGCTTGGCCTGGATCTGCCTGGGTTCATCATCCCAGGGCTCAGCGCTGGGCTGAACCTGCAGTGCTCATGCCTGGGGCATGTCCGTGTCTCTTCTTGCAGCAGCACTGCACCATCCCCCAGTGACTCTGGGCGTCTGCTCCCCACAGCCTTGCATGCCGCAGCTGCTGTTGGAGACCTCAGAGAGGTCTGGCTCGGCAGCGAGCTTTAATGGCCTTGAGAGGGTGACCCAGCATCTGTGCCTGTCAGTTTGCACCTGGGGCTGTGGTCTGCCCCAGCACAGAGCTTTCCGAGGCGCTGACCTTAAAAAGCGCACATCACGGGCTGCTTGGAAGGGTTCTGCTCCCAGGCTTTTCCACTGGGCCTTGGCAGGCACCCCTGCCCTGCCAGCCGAGAGCTCCCACCCAGTGAGGCTGTCACCCAGCCCAGCCCCAGCAGCCTTAAAAGGCTGCCCCCATGGGGACCAAGCCCCAGTGCGGCCCTCAGAGCCCTCTCCATGATGCATGTGGAGGAAAAGCTTAGTTCCGAACCCACCCAAGCAGCAGATGTACTGTTCTCCCACACCCTGAAGCCCAGGTTTCTGCTGCTCCTGCTGAAAGTCTCCTTGGAAGGAGGAAAAGCAGCAAAGGCCTTTCATGGCATTTTGGAAGAAAGGTTTTTGCTTCACCTTTAGCAAAGATAATTTATTTATCTTGGTTGCACTGGTATTAAATGCAATAAGCATACAAAGCCATGCCACAATGCATTTTAAGCGACTGTGACGAGGACAGCGCTTCTGTCTGTTGGATGGGGCACTGCTGCAGAGCTGCCTCCAGTGCACCAGACCCTAGCCCCACCGGCAGCCCTGGGGACATTGGAGCCAGGCAGGCTTAGAATATCTACTGAAAAGCCCTAGGAAGGAAAGGGGGCTTAAAACATTATTTTCTCTCTCTCTCTTTCTTTTTTTTTTTTTTTTTTTTTTTTTGTTGAGTACTAATAAAAAGACCCAAAAGCCCATTTGCCTTCTCTTCAACCCCCTTCCAAACATTTGGGTATTGGACAATGCTGAAAACTCGGAACCTGTGATGCATCAGAGCACGAGAGTGAGCAGGGACCATAAGTCAGCACACAGCCCAAAAATAGCACAGGAGGGTTATCTGAAAAATGCACTAAATATAGACAAAACCAGTCCAGGCCCCCAGCTGCAGTGCGGGCGGCCTGGCATGCAGCTAAGCACCCCTTGCAGACAGACGCCCCCTCTGAGGGGGCCTCGTCGCCCCAGCTCAGCACAGAGCAAGCTCGCAGCTCACCACCCGCACAGCCCGCAGGCAGGGCTCCTCTCCAGGGCAGGGCGTTCAGCCTCATTCACAGCACTGACTGGGAAACCCTGCAGTTTTCCAGCACTTCACAGCACTGTAAAAGCTCTACCCGGCAGTGGTACCTCAGGGGCAGAAGCCTCACCCTGCACTGCGCGACATGGTGACCCGGTGCTGCGGCTCTCGGGGCAGGGGACGGGCAGCCCTGTGCCCCACGGCGCCGCCTGCCTGGGCCTGCGGCTCCATCTGGGCACCGGCATCCCACAGCTCTGTGTCCTTCCGAGATTTGGTGATTTCTGGTTATTAGCTCCTCTGATTAGGAAATAAAACCTTCCCCTAAGATGAGGACTGAGACAATGGCAGAAAATGCATCTGATAGGGAAGGCCAGGTCTTGGTGTGGAGGCTTTGAAATGTGGTAGGCAAGTCTCCTTGAAATAAGTCCGAGAGCCCTCGAGGTCCTCAGGGCTCACGGGCGAGCGGCTCTGGAGCCAGGCACGTGCTGCGGGTCCCAGCCTGCCTGCTGCCGTCGGGTCGGTCTCGTGAGCGAGTCACACCTGTAGCACGAGGCTGGCTCCGTCAGCTGGGGTTGTCAGTGTGCTTTATTCACAGATTGGAGGTAAATACTTTGCCAGGCATCTCTGACGCAGAGTGCACAGGGGTTGTGAAGAGGTGCTTCACCTGACAGCCAGCACACCTCCCCAGCACCGCTGCTCCTGATTTCTTCCTCATCTCCAGCCGCAGTTTCGGCCACTGAGGAAGCTGGTTTTGCAAGGTCAGCAGCACAAACACACCTGGTGACAAGACCTTCCTTGATCCGCTGGGCCGCGGGGCTCGGCCCACATGGTTAATCACTTCTTTCATAAACACCGTGTCATGGTGCTGTAGATTAGCTCTCACAAACAGCGCCAGCCCCCCGCCCCCGGCCCCACCCTTGCCCGTGCATAGCACCGTGACAGCGTGGTGAGAAGGGGCCGGAGGGGTGAGGTCGGGAGCAGGAGGGGACGCACTGGGCCCATGCCAGGGGCGAGTGTCCGAGAGCTGGCTGGTGCCAGGGTTTGCAGGGCTCGTGCCCCCTGCAAGCCCACCCAAGCAAGGAGAGCAAGCAAGGAGGTTGTCGGGGGCTGATCCATAGCAGGGGGATGGAGTCAGGCACGGGGGGCTCTTGGGAAGGGTCACAGCCATACCGTACCATTCACCTAGCCCTGCATCAGCATTCTCAGGTCCAAGCGACAGCCTCCCAGGCAGCTCTGCAGCCTCTCTTCCCAGGTGGGCCAAACACAGAAGTTTCATTTCAGTGAGCTTTCCTGGTCTCATCTGAAGGAGGGCAATGACACCAGAAAGAGCATGTTTTGGAGAACTTGTGGTTTTCTGCCTACAAACCTCTTCACCTCTGAACCATCGCACACTTAGATAAAAAGCTCTTGCAGAATGGCTTCTCCTGCAAAACCCATGTTGCTCCAGTTTGAATGTTTGTGTGTGTGTAACTCAGGTTGTTAAAACAACAAAAAAAAAAAAACCTTTTACTTCCTGCTCTTCCACCACTGAAGGCCACCGTGCAGGTGATGCAAGAGCTGGCTATGATTGCAGTGTGGCTGCAATCCCTCTGTGCCTGGGGCAGTGAGGGTTGCGCAAGGGGTATCGGTCGGGCCAGGTGTGAAAGTAAAGCCAGCAAAGAGACCACTGCTCCCCCCACGCTGCAGGGAGGGTGTAGAAAAGCAGTGGTGAGGACTGAAACAATGTTCATGGTTGTGAGAAAGTGTTTTAGAGGCGCCTGGTTCAGCCTCCAAAATGCTGCATTAAGCCGAAATATTTTAATTCCAGTACTTGCACTTTCCATTTGGGGCTGGCACCAGTGGCGCCGATGCAAAAAGTTGCCACTAAAGAGGACAGGACTCGTGTATGTGCTTATCTTTAGGAGCACTGTCGTCCTCTAAACAGGCCAGGAAGCTAAATGTGGCATCATAATCGCAACCCTTTCCACCAGCAATCTGAAGAAACAAAGATGAATCTGAATGATGATGAGCTAATTTAGCTGACACCCTAGAGAGGGAGGTGTCCATCCCTTCCCTGCTTTGCTGAGCAAGAGCAGCATGCCAGAGATGGGAGAGCAGCTCAAAACAACGGGTGTCACCCTGAGGACAGGTACTGGCCCCAGCAATCCAGCCAGGCAGGTGGAGCCGGGGGCAGTGGGGAGCCAGAGAGACTGGTTTAGGATGGGGACGGCACCTCCCCAGGGCCTCCTCACTGGGGAATTAGGTCACAGCGGGGCCTTTTTGTGGGCACACACTGAGCCAGGTGGGCTCCTTGGCCTCTGCTCTGCACAGGGTTCCCTAAATTTGAAAGCAGTGATGTTCTCGGGTGGTCAGGCTCCCTTTCGGGTGGGGGGATTTGGCCGTGGCCGGACAGGGGATGCAGAGCAGGGCCAGGCGCTGCAGCTTGTGCGTGGCGCTGGTCCTGGTGCGTGGTGCTGTCTGTGCTCACTGCTGTGTGCCTGTGCAAGAGGAGGCAGTTGGCAGGGGACTTTTTCTGGAATGAAAACAGGAGAAATGCTGCAAGCAAGACACTGGCATAAGCATCTTACAGGGCAGCTCACAGCTGCATCATTCACAGGAGACACTGCTTTCCAGGTGTTTGCCCATTGCTTCCCCAGAACTCAGGCACTGGGAGATCCCAAACTAGCCAGAGATCCCTCAACTTGCTCTATCCAGTGCTTAGTGGCAGGGGCTTGTCTGCAGCAGAATAACCCCCTTCTCCAGAGGCAGCAGCTGAGCAGCCCCTGCCCAGCACGTGGCCAGCTCAAGGCTGCAGTGAGGCCACGTGTGATGGCACAAGGGAAGCGGAAGGGTTTTGAGATTTCCTCCCAGCCTCTGCCCCTGGGTGCTCTGCAGAGACTCACACACCATGGGACGGATGGATACAGACTTCAAAGTGCCACGTCCCATGGGACAAAACTGCCAGGGGGAAGGTGACTCTTCCCTGAGAGATGGTCACAAGGCTCAGCACCCAGCAGCAATGCTGAGCATCTGGAGCGGTGGCAGAGTCACCACCAGGCGAGTCATGCATCAGGATGGCCACGTGCGTGACAACAAATGGCCACAGGTGCAGGCTTGGGGAGGGAGAAGAACTGAGGTCACCAGCAGAGTCACCGGCATGTCTGAGCACCAGCCACCTCCATCCCAGCTGCCCAGAGCATCTTCCAGTGCCTCCCGCTGGCACCAACCCACCCTGACCAGCCTCTCCCTGGGAAGGCTGTCCCCTCCTTTTCTTCCCAACACCCCCGCCTACAACAGGAGACTGTCCCCACTGTGCTGGTGCCATGGGGACGACCCGGGAGCACTCCGGGTTGGGGTAACCCACACCCAGGCAGCAGTGTCACCCTCAGCCCCAGGAAGGATCCCAGCCTCAGCATCAGCTGGCACCAGGAGAGGGAGCTGGAAGTCCTCTGCTCAGAGGACGCATGTCACCCATGCTGCTGCCCTCCTGCTTGGGATGGGACATGCTGCTGCCCACACCTCTTGCCTGGGCACTTTGAGAAGTGAGAGACAACCACAGCCACTTTCCTGAGCTGGTTTGCTTGTAATGACCACCTTGCACCAGGGCTGGAAGAGGGCAGAGATTTTTTTTTACCCTAAAAGCCTGGAAGCATCTGGCTGGGGGCAAGGGGCAGGGGCATGTGACCTTGGAGCAAGGAAGGGATGTCCCCAGCTGCACCAGGGGGAACACAACAGGAGCATGTGGCTGTGGCCCTGGCCGAGGGGTTTGGTGTGGTTTGTCACATGAAATGGTGGCACCGTCACCCCAGGAAGCCCAGCCAATGCAACCCACCAGCGCTCCTTGCAGCATGGGAACATGGCACAGCCCTCGTCCCAATGCCCTGCGGGTGACATTGCCCGGAGGAGCTGGGACATCGGAGGCTGGTGGGGTGGCACGGGCAGAGGCAGAGACTGACCCAGCCATAGCCTGACCTGGGGAATTTTCTAATAAAAAAGGTCAGTGTGTTTTCAAGCCAGAGGCAGTGCCTTTCTCCAGGAGGGAGGCATGGAAATGGTCTCCTAAAAAATGTCTCTAGTGAAGGGTGATTTATGTGGAAAAGTGGCCTCAGAGAGGCTCCATTGCTCCTTGTCCCCAGAGAGGACAACAATGAGGCAGATGATGGGGACAGGGGCAGCTGTGGGCAGAGTACTGCAGGTGACAAACTACCCTGAACAGCAGCAGTTCGTGTCTGGGCAAGCACCAAGGGGGCAGAGCAGAGGAGTGTGTGGCGAGTCCATCCTTACACTGTTCAGCTGCCACTTTGCTTGTTTCTCCCCAAAGCAACCTGTTCTACCGCAAACCACAGGCAGAAAATGTTTCATTATTTGGACACCGGGGATCACTTGCAGTTTTCAGTTTCCACCTACATTTCAACCCAGAAAATTTACCACTGCCTTTTTCTTTTCTTCCAGACATTTCTGTGGAAGGTTTTTCCTCTTTTCTGACTAGAGCTTTAATCTGTTGTGCTTCAGTTCACTTGAGAGCAAGAAGAAATCAGTATTTTAGCCTGACTTATGCCTCCCAAGCCCCAGGAGCTGCAGGAGGCATTGACTCAACAGACGACCAGATCTGTGCACCCAAATCCCCTGCACCTGGCAGCCACCTGTGCACTTTTTTTTGCTCTAGCATGTTTTTTTCAAATTAATAGGTATGCAAATACAGAGCAATCAGTGTTTTGAATAGTCTGACCTAAAATATTTTTTAGTGAGGCACAAAAACCTGAGCCTTCACCTGTGCCTGTGTCTTGGGTTTCAGAGTGAATAGGTACATAATGGTTTGTTTCAATATAAGAAGCATCATTCCCTGTGAGGAGGGTAACTAAGAGGAGCAATCAATCTTGTAATACATTTGTATGCCAGGTTTTAAATAGTTACAAGAAAGCAGGTAGAATGCTTTGGCACTGCCTCCCATTGCAAATGTTCAGATATTGAAGTGTCTCTTTGCAAGTGTTTCATCTTTGGGCTGCTTTGAAAGTGAACGTTTGATGCTTTCTCATGTCTGGTGGTATTGTAACGTGGGAGAGATGCAAAGCATGTCTTAGCCGTAAAATAAGACATTAAGGGTTGTGACACGCATATAGCCCCTGGGAATTTCTATAGATACACATGCAAGCAGGTGCCATGGGGTTTGTAGAGAGAGGGTTTTCCACTTTGTTGAAGTGGAAAAAACAGGCTTTGGGCACACACTAACTCTTCTTCGAGTCTGAAAAAGAGGCACACATCTTTAAATCTAAAAAAAGTACAAGTCAAAAGGAATAACACTGAGAACAAGCTATTTGATAGTTAGGCTGAGAAATCTCTGACGCCTGCACTTGATCTGGTTTCTCCTACGCTAGAGCAATGCCTGCCACTACTGAGAACTGCCAAGGATTTGGGTTTGCTATAAATCTCATCTCATACGGGGAAGAAGGTGGAAACAGGACAGTACAAACACACAGGGTTCCCTAGAGTAACTTCAGCACATTTCCTAAGGCTGTTCAGAAGAGCAGACACAACTAAAAAGAAGGTTTTCGGCCCTGCAGTGCGTGTCTGCACCACTCTCCAGGCAGGGGACAGGAACAGTGCTCAGGTACCATTCACCCCTCTCTGCAGCACAGGAGCTTGTGCAGCCCCTGTTAGAATTTTGGAAACTCTTCCTTGTGGACGTGTCCTCCTGCTACACACCGCGAGGGAAAGCTACAGCCCTTGCTCCAAGCGGTGCCATGGGGATGGCACGCCTGGGCCTTCCTGTCCCACCTCCAGCTCACACGAGACCAGTCCCATGTCATCTGGCCATAGGCCTCCCACTGCTCCCTCTCCCAGCATCATTGTAGCCCCTCCAGTAGTTCCAATGTGGACGTGGAAATATAACTGCAAAGTGAGCCATGGTCTTATTTTCCTTTAACCTGTTTTTCCATGTTGCCAACTTTGTTCCTTGTGTTGGGCTTGATCTGGGCTGAAATGCCCAGATGGCAACGTGGCACTTTCCTGAACTGACTTTCTGTGGGAAACTCCCTGAAACTAACAGTGTTTCATCAGTCCAAATGAAAATGTACAGAATCCATGGCATTGAATGAGGAGTGCTTCTAGATGTCATCCAGGGTTGCCAAATGATGGAGGTGAAACACGTGCACTTCCTGGGGCTGGTGTTGGTTTTGTGACATTGGTTTGGATCAGAATTGAGCTGAGTTTGGGCTCAAAGTTTAGTCTGTTTTTTTGGAGGAGGTTGCAAGACACCTGAGTTCAAAATCTTTGATGTCATCATTTAACCTACGTGGATGAGCTGGAAAAATATTCATCCAGACCTTTACTGTGTTCCAGCTTAGCATCAGTCTGAGGGAGGTGGGGTTGTTCAGCCTGGAGAAGAGAAGGCTCCGGGGAGACCTCACAGCAGCCTGACAGGACCTAAGGGGGCTGCAGGAAAGCTGGGGAGGGACTCTTTGTCAGGGGTGTAGCGATAGGACAAGGGTAATGGCTTTAAACTAAAAGAGGGTAGGTTTAGATTAGAAGTAAGGAAGAAATTCTTTACTCAGAGGGCGGTGAGGCACTGGCACAGGTTGCCCAGAGAAGCTGTGGATGCTCCATCCCTGGCAGTGTTCAAGGTCAGGCTGGATGAGGCCCTGAGCAACCTGATCTAGTGGGTGGTGTCCCTGCCCATGGTAGGGGGTTGGAACTGGATGGGCTTTGCGGTCCCTTCCAACCCAAACCATTCTGTGATTCTATGAATGGATTTCCATGTGGGGGCCGCTCCCTGGACTGCTTTATGCAGCAGGGATGGACAGAACACATGTCAGAAGGAAGAATATATGATTACACTACTTTAGAAAAAGAAATATTTTCACTGTAACTAAAACTGCACACAACAAGGTGGATACTGTATTTCTGCTGCCTTTATTCCCAAAGAATACAGAATCTAAATTTGTCCTCTAGTGCCCTAAACAACATTGAGCTTCCACAGTGCAAAAAGACAGGCGAGATTTCGCACAGGAGTGCCAACCCCAATAACCCTCCAGCCATCCTTCCAAAAGCTGCTAGGTGCTGTATGATGAAGCCTAACAGAATTGCCTGGCAACATGTAACACATGCATGTAGACAGCAATCTAGCCTCTGGCTCCACCACATGTTCACAAGAAACACTTACTAACAAGGACTGGTCTTGTAGAGTGTAGGAAGAAGGCATTTTGCATTGAAAATGAACGCAAAGCATCAGCTCGGTGACATGGTTTAGTTCCTCTGATGAGGAGAAATCACGTGCATTTACTTGCCTCCACCTCTGTCTGTCAACAGCTGTTCCCTCCAGGCCAACTTCAGGAGAAGCACTCTGCTTTCAGGAGCTGACTGACCAGGGCAACCCTTCCACCACACAGTGAGAGGCTGTCCAGAGGAAGAGGGAACTAGGATGCTGGCTGTAGGAATACACACATGGTTTAATAGGCAAGCACTGTGATACAGCGTAGACACAGCACATGCTTGCAGGTGCTTGGGCAGATGCACTGCTTTCAGGAGGAACAACCTGGCTCACTGGGCATTTTGGGTCTCCCACAGCCACAAAGAATAGGGCCAAAGTGATCTACAGTCATGGAAGAGATCAGCTCCTTGTGGTAAAATAGCAGCTCTCCCATCTGAGACGCTACAAGTTCATGCACGAAAGACCAAACAGAGGGTAATCACATGGCACACCTTGCTTTAAATCCTCCTCCCCGTTGCTCCCACTGACACACTCCCCAGTCATTGGCAGGATCATGAGCCCAAGGAGGTTCAAACAGGCAGAAAGCTCAAGCTCTCAGTTCCCCTGCCATCACATCCAGCCTACAGTTGCTTTGCTCAAAGCAAGGGTCAAACACCATAGCTTTCCTCCCTTGTTTGAGAGCGCCCAGTTCTAGCCCTGAGACCTGATGCAGCAAGCTAGAAATGAGTGAAGGCTGCAGAGGTGACTCCCTGCACTGGAATTACCTTCCTAGCAAGAGGATGTCTCCAGCTCCCCTGCTTGGAAAGGCTGATGGAAAGCAGACTCTTCTATGCAGGTGTTGTTAAAATTAGGTGGTTTGGTCAGAAATGGTTGGTCTTCCCTCTCATCCAAATGGGTCATCGGGTTGTGCCATACCTTCTAGCTTCCCCTGCCACACAACTGTACTGTGCAGCACTTTTCACAGACAAAATTAGAAAGGTAGGTCTTTTCCCTGTATTTTTTGAAGAATAGAACCATTTAACTTCAGAAAACAAATTTTGCAAGAAACGAAAATATGTCATTGGATAATGGTGATTTCTTCTAGATCTCTATTTTGTTCAGGACATTTGATCTCCATACACAGAACACAAGTAACTTTGCTTGCCAGATTTTGGGAGGCATCCTGAGCAGGGTCCAAGGCCTCCAAGGAGACTGGAGAAGATAGCACCAGACCTCTAGACGTATTCCTCTAGTTTCTGGCTGCAGTTCTGGATGAGACAACCTAGAGCTAGTGTCACTTCTCCCCATTTAGTCCCTCCAGACGGTTTCTGTTGACTATCATTCCACAATATACTTCAATATTCCCTGTTCTTAAAATTGCTCATTGAACCTGGCATGCAGAAAGGACGTGACACAGGGCCAGTTTGAGCACCCTCTCTCCGAGCATCAGCATGGCACGTCTCTCTGGGAGCTCATCCCAGTCAAGTGGCACTGTGGGTCTCTTGATGCGTCAGCTCACTTGACAAGCTGAAAGCCAAATGAGACACACCAGCCCCATTTCTGTTTGTTTTCTGGGCTTCACCTTTGCTGCACTTCTTTCCTTCCAATGTCATTGTAAGATTAACCCCTGTCCATTATTTCAGGTCTTTCCTCTTTTCCCGTCCCTTTCCCTGGCTTCATCTTGCAAAAGCTTCTCTGACCTACTCTCTGTGACATTTAATGTTTTTATATAGACAAGTCAAATGAAATACTTTTGAAAATAGTTCCTCCCATGTAACCAGGTAGTACGAACTAGTATCAAAAAAAAAAATTAGAAAATCACACAAGTTGTAAACAAGTGGTAAATGTCTGTCTGTTAAGCAGAAGAAGAGCAAAGAGCAGCCCCGGAGAGTGATGCCTGAGCAAGATGTCCCATAGCGCTGGCAGCAGCTGCCCTCAGCTGCCCTCCACCTCCTCACGGCCAGGTGCTAACACCTCCCCAGGCTTGCCCCTGCCTCTTCTGCACTGGCCGCACTCTGCCCGTCCTCATTGCAGGGACTTCATGCCGACTGCTGAAGGCCATCGTCTTCCTGGACTTGGACAATGCTTCTAGGGCAAAACTGCAAAGACCCCTAAGGATTCTAGGTTAAATCATTTTGCAAAATCTTTCAGGCTTCCTGAAATATTTTGGTCTCTTCCAGCCCTCCTTCTCCCACAATAATTGTTTCATCTATTAAGCTTGACATAAATCATCTTTTTTTCCATTTCTCAATGAGGTTTAATTCCAAAACAGCATGCAGTGCTATACAACATCAGGGGTGCTTTTTTTTTTTTTTTTTGTGCATTACTGGTAAAATGCAAGGAGACAAGACAGGACAAACCTG
This sequence comes from Cygnus atratus, assembly GCF_013377495.2. NCBI lineage: Eukaryota > Metazoa > Chordata > Aves > Anseriformes > Anatidae > Cygnus > Cygnus atratus. Next base: position 15,539,176 of record NC_066377.1, on the reverse strand, counting down.
CAGGAACCTTCCCACCCTGTATCAGTGCCCTCTGCCTCTGAGGACAATGGGCAGAGCCCCTGTGCCCTGCGGCACTGTCTCTGTGTACCAACTCCCCTGGGCCAAGGCCCCAGGTGGCTGGGGGACACGCGTTGGTTTTGCTCCCCACCACTGGAAGCTTTGGGGTTGTGAGCTGGTCCCTGAGCCAGGGGAAGCTTACTGCAGGAAAAGTGCAGGAGTTGTGAAGGGGGTGTAGGGGAGATTCCTTGCTCAGGGTGCAATGGAAATGGGTTCCCTGGGTCAGTACAGGGGTGCTTGCAAGGCACCTCTGTATTTTGCCTGAAAGCACGCTCTTGCCTTGATGGCAAATAAATCCAATAAAATGGCTCAGAAAAGCAGGTGCTGCTCTAGCAGTCCCCACAGCATGCAGAAGCATGGGGCAGCTCAGCAGCTGTCAGCCAAAAAACAGCTTTGTTTTCTTAAAACACACTAACGCCCCTGCATAACCAGGCAAGAAGGGGGAGCATCCATCATACAAACCGACCACTTTATCACACAGGCAGCAAAGGCTGAAGCAAAAAGAATGAGCCACGTATTTTAGAACCACAGTGCACAGCACCTCCTCAGCTGCTTGCAGGCAGGACTTGCTGATGGGCAGGAGAGGGGAGCTGGACCCTTGGATCCATTTTCCTTAGGAGCTGTGCTGCCCAGCTGGTCTCCCACAGGGAGACCACAGACTGAGAAAGCGAGCGTGATACACAGAGCTGCTCTTCATAACCATCTTCACCTTTTCAGCCTCTCCTCGCTCCAGCTGTTACAAACCTGCCTGGTTTCCCTTTGCATGAAAGGGAGGAAGGAAACGGGGCAGCTGGCTGTGAATGCCCAGCCTGTGTCCTTGGGATTCTGGATCTGACCCTGTTTGGTATAAAGGGACATAAAGCCAACATACTATTTGATCAGGGAAAAAACAACAACGAAGTGCTTTATTTTTTCATTCATTCTAGATGAGCGAATCTAGGAGATCCACAAATATCTTCAGTTGCAAGAAGTATTGTCTTGAATACTGCAGATCTGGCTGTAAATTTGTTGCCATGTTAGAACTGATATTAGGCTCTTTGTTATATTAAAGCTACAGAGATGGAGAAGTCAAAGAACTGAATGCATTTAGCAGAGCAAAGACAAAGTGATTATCCTCAGCAGTGAGATGGCAGGGAATCAGTAGCAGCATGTTTCATTTCTGTTTCATTAGCCAGGTTATTCTGCCACCAGGATTAAAGCAATGTTGTGTCCAAACGTGTGGTCCCATTATTTGGGAAAGCATGAACAGCTTGAGGGCTTATCTAAATACAACAATTAGAGCAGCCACATAAAAAATGTTGAAGTGACAGCTAATTGAGAAATTTGTGAGCCCCAGAGAGCTCTTTAAAAGGTCACTTTCCAATCAAGACTGGCTCAGCTGCTGTAGTGCTGCTGGCTGTAAGGGTGAGGGACCTCTGGTGATGGTAAAGGGGCAAGCTTTGCACTGACCCCTTGCTTTGCTGAAGACCCTTTCCAACAGCTTCATTGCTGGCTTCCACACTTACCTACATCCACAGGACTCATACTCCTTTTATTTCTTTTCAAATCATTTTTTCTTTTTTTTCTTTTTCTTTTTCTCTTTTTCTTGTCATAACTACCACAAGATGTTGTTTATCTTCAGGCAGCTCAACTCCTCATTCCTCTCTGAATGGGCAGTTCTGGCCAGGAGAGAGGATTTGTCTTGGATCTTGAAATAAAGGATTGAGCTGTCCTTGACTAGATTCTGTCTAAATCTGGAGCTCCTGACAACATGTGGTAGTTTTGTTTGGACTATTCCCTCTATACTGAGTGCTTCTGTCAGTCTCAGCTCCAGGTTGCTATTATGGCAATGATAAACTAACCAAGCCTTGTTCCAAATTCAGCTTTGTCAAGGATAGATCACTAAATCTAAGTTGCATTTATTTTTGGATGCAGTCTGAGAATTTGAAGAGCCTGAGCCTCTTTAGTTTGGCTTCTGTCAACATCAGCTCTTTGAAGGAGTAATTGGTGTGGTTCTGACCTGTTGACCTGTGAGCAGATGACCTGGACCTACATCAGTAACTGGTGGGCAGCTGGAGGTGGTATTTTGCTGGAAAGCTTCTTATTGCCTTTACTGATTTCTTACTCAGTATCTCCATGCAAAGAAGAGAAGACAGAAATAAATCCATTCACAGATGAGTTTCTCCTCACTGATAACCATACTCCTCCAGCCTGGACAGTGTGAACATCCTGGTTATGTGATACCTTGGCCCACTGAAACACTGAAATTCCCCACTGGAAAAGTATCTTTTTTTTTTTTTTTTTTTTTAAACTTCCCCCTGCTGTTTTAGGAGCCCTTGTCTGTCCCTGTTACCTTCTTCTAGACTTCAAGAGTGAGGCAGAGGTTAAATGAAGGATTTGATAGATGCTATGTAAAATAGGCCCCTACAGAGAAAGATCTTTGCTAGCTAGGGAGACGACACAGGTGAGGTTTGTGGGCTCAGCATCTCTATGCTGGTTGTTTAAAAGAAAATCTTTAATTCTTGGGATTTCTGTGCAAATGTAATTGTTTATAGTGCATCCATCTTGCATTCACACATCTCTGGAGCAGCAGTCATACAGTCTCAATCAATGCAGACTCAATCAAGTGCATGAAAGGCTCAAGGCCTTGAATAGCTCTGCACAGAACAGAGGATGTGACACACAGCCCGGGAGTGCAGAGCCAGCTGATCTGGACTCACTCCTGCACACTGCTTTCTGTACAGCTCACATGTTGTCCCCTGCCTCTGTGACAGGTCATGGCTGACGTGCCCACATCTCAGGCAGCTTGCCATGAAACACCTCGCCAGGAAGGCAGAGCTCCAGTGTCTGGCAAGAGTCACCAGCCTCATCAGTGTAATGTTGCAGACAACCCATTGCAGCAAACAGACAAATTTTAAACACTTGAAATTCTCTTTCCCAACACTTAATGATTTCCTTCTGCCTGGACTGTTCCCAAAGCTGAAAAGAGACGGAACTCCTATGAAGAATCTATCCAAACCTTGCTGACATTAGCAAACACCCTACCTGTGATTTTCCACAGCACTGGGGACATTTGTGCTCCAGGCTATTACTGCCATCAGAAAAGGTGAACTCCACCTGGTACACTACGCTGGCAACACCCATCAGAGTGAAAACACACTGCTCCTGCAACTAGCAACGCATCCTGGAAATGACTGAGTAAGAACAGAAGAGAAACACAGGGAAGGGGAAGGGCAGAAACCTGTACAAGGGCCGGTTTGTAAAGAGTCTTGGTAACATACAGATCCCTTTCCACTTCTTGCCCGTCTGACTGTATGTCAGATTGCAGACGGAGGCAAGTATGTTTCCTTAGACCTAACAATGTTTTCAGGAAAAGCTGATGAACACTCTGAATTCCCTCATCTGCCTGTTCCCATTCTGATTGTCTGCTAAAGAGGGCAAAGGACAAAGCACACCTAGTTTTAACAACTGCTTTTCCATCTATCATACCCCATTGGTCTCAATCCTTTCACTGATTTCCTCACAAATGAAGGAAATCATATTGATTTTTAAATCTGTATTAGCAGTTTGTCACTGCACACACCCCAGGTATTCCTTCCTCTCCTGACTTTTGCTTCTCCTTTTCTTTAGTCCAGCTGGTGGGCCCTCTTGCATAACAGTGGGGGTCTCTGCACACAGGTCTGGGCTTTGCTAAGCACAACACACGTTGCTGATCGTAGCACAGACTGCTACAAACCAGGTGTAGCTCTTAGCTGCTCTACCAGGGGGCATTACAGGCAGTTCTCAAGGCTGCAGAATGAACAGTACTGTGGACAAGTAAAGGACTGCCAAAATGCTGGAACAGAAGTACTCTGAGCTGTTACAGCAGTGACCTGTGAGTTCATCACACCTGAAGCGCTTCTGGTCATATCACAAATGACCTAAAATACCCACTGGTCCATAAGACCCAGGGATGAGCCAGCCACTCCACCTCCTGCCTATTTACCCTCTAGTCATTCCTCAGACTTTCCAAGAAAGGCACAACGCAGATGAGTCTGTCAAGGCACCTGCTAGGATGAGAAGTGAATCCAACTGCTAAATCCATGAACCTCTGCAAGTCTGGTGTGAACAATGACCTCTGCAGCCCACCAAGGGATTTTAGCCAGTGACCTTCCCAGAAGAGTGCCACGTCCATCACAATGTTATCATTGGGAACCAGCGATGCACCTGGGTGGTGCAGCCCTGAGTAGGTTGAGTGGTATGACAGCAAAGTCCGTGCCAGCCGATGAGACAGCCTGTTTTTCTAAGATGCTGCTGTCAAGAGCTGTTAATGCTCTGTTTAGACAAGGCCCAAAAGCGGAACAGTGTTTCTTTGTCAGACCTTTTAGATTCATCTTGTCTGACTCTATCTGTCAAGAAGTTTGGTGTTCAGTTTCCATAAGCATCTTGGCCCTTCCCCACCTAGGAGAGATGTCTAAAATAAGTCTTTGGCTCTCTGGACAAGCCCACATCTCCACAATGCAGATAACAAGCTTCCACCAGACGATTAGTTGGCTTAAGTCAGCAGGCAGGAATTACAGCTTTCCTCTCTGGGTACTTTTTTTTTTTTTTTTTTTTCCGTTTTAAACTCACTCTGGAAAATGTTCAGAGTGGCACCAGAAATATCTTTCTGGAAACTGAGAAAATCAGATTTCCTTTCTTACAACAAAGTGATTTGTCTTTCATATACAGGAAGTTCCTGGCATAGGAAGGCACTTAGAGAAATCTGAAATGCAATTTATTCACTTCTCTCTCCGAAGCCACAGAAGAAGAGCTGATCAGACAGACTTCATTTTTTTTACAGATGTCTTCTAACCTCTGTAGAAGAGGTGAAAGCAACTGAGGTGTTTTATCAAAGAAGGATCCTGGTATTTAAGATAGAGGACATAAAAGTGGGCTTCACAAGAGAACCAAAACCACTGGGGAACAGTAATGATTTCAATGCAGCTATTGCTCTGTCAAGTCTCTGGTAGGAACAACAGAAGAGAAGATACTGTAGCACTGGAGTGTTTGACTGTCAGGAAACAAAACATGACACCATGATTAAAATAAAAGATGGGTGAAAATTATCTGTCTGGGACATGGGGGTGTGGTGGAATAGACCCCAAGGCCATAGGAAGCATCCCTGCACTATTAACACTATTGCACAGGGCAGTGATCTCAGTTAGAGTAATATATATACTTGTAGTGTCCCGATACAAAAAGATTGATTTAGATTGGAAGAGCTGCAAGGGAGGGCTGTAGGGTGCCTAAGGAATCATAATAGAATCATAGAATCATAGAATATCCCGAGTTGGAAGGGACCCATAAGGATCATCGAGTCCAACCCCTGGCACCACACAGGTCTATCCCAAAATTCAGACCACGTGACTAAGTGCACAGTCCAAACGCTTCTTAAACTCTGGCAGGCTTGGTGCAGTGACTCCTTCCCTGGGGAGCCTGTTCCAGTGAGCGACCACCCTCTTGGTGAAGAACCTCTTCCTGATGTGTAGCCTAAGCCTCCCCTGCCTCAGCTTGACACCATCCTCAGCTTGACACTAGAAAAGGAGTAGCATGTTTACCCAGCAAAATGTCACCATTGCATAATATCAGCAGGGCACAGAAAAGGTGCCCAAACCAGCATCTGTTTGCAGGACCAAAAATGAATCATCCCTGAATTGGCTCAATCTTAATCAGAGTGTTTTATGGAAGTCCTCCTGTGGTGCAACATCACCAAGTTGTATTTATCATCTAAATATCAGTGTGGGTGCCCCATTTAGGCAATGCAACCAATGAAGTTGAGAAGCTGCTAACAGTAGTCCTCAAGCGTCCTTTTGGCTCTGTGTGGATCTGCACTTTACTTACGCAACAAAAGCTTGGAGGCCTCAGGGTAGACAACGAGAGGAAGTCCCCTTCAGGGCTGAATTTGCTACTGCTTGTGTGGACCAGCAATCACTTCACCATCACGCTGCAGTACCTACCAGTGGAAGGAGATACAGAACCTTCAGATGGTTAAACTGCCCCCATGCTTCAGTACGCCAAGCCTGCTGTGTGTGTTAGTCCTAGCTCCCTTGCACTGAATGGAATTTCAGGAAGAAAGCACAGCGCAGCAAAAGCCCAGATGCTGCAAAAATACCATCAGTTTGGGGTAAACACCAGGAAACAGGAGATCAGGTTTCTTTCTACTGAATAAATAAATAAATAAAATGTTGTATGAACCAAGAAAGACCTGATTTCTCAGAATTTTCTATTTTGTATTCTTATTCTTGCTTCAAGTCTCACTTAAAGTGTCAGCATCAGTCTCCAATAGCCCTTGAGACCTCTTCAGACACAGACACAGACACAGACACAGATTTCTTGGTTGGAAGAGACCTCAAGATCACCTAGTCCAACCTCCGACCTAACACTAAGTACTCCACTAAACCATATCGCTAAGCTCTACATCTAAACGTCTTTTAAAGACCTCCAGGGATGGTGACTCCACCACCTCCCTGGGCAGCCCGTTCCAATGCTTAATAACCCTTTCGGTAAAGAAGTACTTCCTAACATCCAACCTAAAACTCCCCTGTCGCAACTTTCGCCCATTCCCCCTCATCCTGTCACCAGGCACGTGGGAGAACAGACCAACCCCCACCTCACTACAGCCTCCTTTAAGGTAACTGTAGAGAGCGATAAGGTCGCCCCTGAGCCTCCTCTTCTCCAGGCTGAACAAGCCCAGCTCCCTCAGCCGCTCCTCCTAAGACTTGTTCTCCAGACCCCTCACCAGCTTGGTCGCCCTTCTCTGGACTCGCTCGAGCACGTCCATGTCCTTCCTGTAGCGAGGAGCCCAAAACTGAACACAGTACTCGAGGTGCGGCCTCACCAGAGCCGAGTACAGGGGGACAATCACTTCCCTAGACCTGCTGGCCACACTGCTTCTTATACAGGCCAGGATGCTGTTGGCCTTCTTGGCCACCTGAGCACACTGCTGGCTCATATTCAGCCGACTATCAACCAATACTCCCAGGTCCTTCTCGGCCAGGCAGCTTTCCAACCACTCATCTCCCAGCCTGTAGCGCTGCTTGGGGTTGTTGCGCCCCAGGTGCAGGACCCGGCACTTGGCCTTGTTGAACTTCATACAGTTGACCTCAGCCCATCGCTCCAGCCTATCCAGATCCTCCTGCAGAGCCTTCCTGCCCTCGAGCAGATCGACACACGCACTTAGCTTGGTGTCATCTGCAAACTTACTGAGGGTGCACTGGACGCCCTCATCCAGATCATCGATAAAGATATTAAAGAGGACCGGCCCCAGTACCGAGCCCTGGGGGACACCACTTGTGACCAGCCTCCAACCAGATTTGACTCCATTCACCACAACTCTCTGGGCCCGGCTATCCAGCCAGTTTCTAACCCAGCGAAGCGTACGCCAGTCCAAGCCCCGAGCAGCCAGTTTCTTGAGGAGAATGTTGTGGGGAACGGTGTCAAAAGCCTTACTGAGGATCAAGGTAAACCACATCCACAGCCCTTCCCTCATCCACCAAGCGCGTCACTTTGTCATAGAAGGAGATCAGGTTCGTCAAGCAGGACCTGCCTTTCATAAACCCATGCTGACTGGGCCTGATCGCCTGCTTGCCCTGCAAGTGCCGCGTGATGACCCTCAAGATAATCTGCTCCATGAGCTTTCCTGGCACTGAGGTCAAACTGACAGGCCTATAGTTCCCCGGGTCTGCCCTCCGGCCCTTCTTATAGATGGGCGTCACATTGGCTAGCCGCCAGTCAACTGGGACCTCCCCCGATAGCCAGGACTGCCGATAAATGATGGAAAGCGGCTCGGCCAGCTCCTCCGCCAGTTCTTTCAGTACCCTTTAAGGAGTTGTGGTAAGCACACACATGCTGTGTGTAGCTGCCTTTTGTCTAAGGGTCACTTAAGGGAGTACTTCCCTATTGCGTCCACTGTCATCCCTCCCTGCCACCTCACTGCCTGGGGAAGCGGCCATCCACTCTGCACTGGCTTTGAGCTACACAGCACTGCTTGGCTGCACAGTACATACTGCCAGGTGATCTCAAACTATTGCCTTTTCTAAAACTGGCACACCAGTTTGGGTCTCTTTTACCTCTTCAAGGATTCTGATTTTCATAAAACTTGTAAGGGACAGCAAGACTTTTAGAGGTCTACTCCTCTGTCTCATTTGGCTAAAAGTGGATTCAGAAGTGACCCTTAGACAAAAGGCAGCTACACACAGCATGTGTGTGCTTACCACAACTCCTTAAAGGCCCAGTTCTAATCCCCAAATTAGTGCCAGTCTGCAGACAGAAACCAACACTCCGGCACTTAAAACACTTGTATTTGTCTCAGACATTTGATGCTTTGAGGGGACTCAAACACTGTGGTGGTTTTACTCAAGCGGGCAGCCGAGTTCCACCACGGCTGCTCTCTCACTCCCCCTCCTCAAAGCGGAGGAGGAGAAAATACAACACAAAGAGTTCAAGGGTTGAGATAAGGACAAGGAGATCACTCAACAATTATTGTGATGGGCAAAACAGACTCAGAGTAGGGAGACGGTAAGATTTATTGCCTAGTACTAACAACCTAGAGAAGTGAGAAACAAAGAAAACAAACCAAAAACACCTTCCCCCCAATCCGCCGTCTTCTGGTCTTCTTCCTCCTCCCCTGAGCGGAGCAGGGGAACAGGGGAATGGGGGCTGCGGGCAGTCCGTAGCGCTTCGTCTCCGCTGCTCCTTCTTGGTCACTCGCTGCCCCTGCTCCCATGTGGGGTCCCTCCCATGGGATGCCGTCCTTCCCGAACTGAGCCTGCGGGGGCTGACCACAGGCAGCAGCTCTTCAAGAACTGCTCCCACACGGCTCCGTACCTTGGGGTCCATCCCCCAGGAGGAAACTGCTCCAACCTGGGTCTCCCACGGGTGGCAGCTCCCCCCAGACCCCCTGCTCCTGCGGGGGCTCTCCATGGGCCGCAGCCTCCTCCAGGCCACATCCACCTGCTCCACCGGGGGCTCCTCCACGGGCTGCAGCGTGGAGATCTGCTCCGTGTGGGACCCATGGGCTGCAGGGGGACAGCCTGCTCCACCAGGGGCCTCTCCACAGGCCGCAGGGGAACTGCTGCTGTGTGCCTGGAGCACCTCCTGCCTCCTGCTGCACTCACCTTGGGGTCTGCAGGGCTGTTTCTCACTCCTCTCTTTCTCTCCCAGCTGCTGTGGAGCAGCAGGGTTTTTTTCCCTTTCTTATATATGCTCTCACAGAGGCACCTAGATGATTCTGTAACATCGTTTATTGGCTCGGCTCTGGCCAGCAGTGGGACCCTTATCTAACATGGGGCAGCTTCTGGATTCTTCTCACAGAAGCCACCCCTACGGCCCCCTGCTACCAAACCTTGCCATGTAAACCCACTACAAACACGTGAACTCAGATTGTGAACATCATTCTGTTGCTTAGTCCCAAGATATCCTACGGGGAAAACATTTGAGCAAATTTATGCTCCAAAAATTATTGCTGCATTTGTCACAAATTACTCTTTTGACTTTTCTTTTTAGTTGGCTTTTGCACTTCATTTAAATACGGTAGTGGCATGGTTTTACATCTGGATCATGATGCCATCTGAGGTTATCTGAATCTCCCCAAAGCTTCCATTTCCTGTGCCAAGTCAGATGGTGCTGGAAAGCATATGGTATGGATCACAGAATCACAGAATCGTCTAGGTTGGAAGAGACCTCCAAGATCACCTAGTCCAATCTCTGACCTAACACTAACAAGTCCTCCACTAAACCATATCACTAAGCTCTACATCTAAACGTCTCTTAAAGACCTCCAGGGATGGTGACTCAACCACTTCCCTGGGCAGCCCATCCCAATGCCTGACAACCCTTTCTGTAAAGAAGTTCTTCCTAATATCCAACCTAAACCTCCCCTGGTGCAACTTGAGCCCATTCCCCCTCGTCCTGTCACCAGGCACGTGGGAGAACAGACCAACCCCCAGCTCGCTACAGCCTCCTTTAAGGTACCTATAGAGAGCGATGAGGTCTCCCCTGAGCCTCCTCTTCTCCAAGCTAAACAACCCCAGCTCCCTCAGCCGCTCCTCCTAAGACTTGTTCTCCAGACCCCTCACCAGCCTTGTCGCCCTTCTCTGGACTCTCTTGAGCACCTCCATGTCCTTCTTGTAGTGAGGGGCCCAAAACTGAACACAGTACTCGAGGTGCGGCCTCACCAGAGCCAAGTACAGGGGGACAATCACCTCCCTAGACCTGCTGGCCACGCTGCTTCTTACACAAGTCAGGATGCTGTTGGCCTTCTTGGCCACCTGAGCACACTGCTGGCTCATACTCAGCTGCCTATCAACCAGTACTCCCAGGTCCTTCTCGGCCAGGCAGCTTTGGTCCTTCTCGGCCAACCACTCATCTCCCAGCCTGTAGCACTGCTTGGGGTTGTTGTGCCCCAGGTGCAGGACCCGGCACTTGGCCTTGTTGAACTTCATACAGTTGACCTCAGCCCATCGGTCCAGCCTATCCAGATCAGACCAGCAAAACCAGCATCTTAGAGCAATATGTCTTTAATCCCACAACTACACTCCAGTTATTCAGCAAAGCAGTGCTCTCAGGCAACCGCTGTCTGTTACACTAGATCAGAACTGTTGCTTAGAGAGCAATTGATGCTGAAAAAAATGCATTTCTGATCAGAAAACTGAAGATATTTGTTAGCAGCTACAGAGAAGAATTAGCATTTCTGGCTTCTAGTAAGAAGCCAGATGCCTGCACAAATTCTTTAACTTGAACAAATCCACTTTGACTGATCAGAGGATGTGCCAAGTCCAGTCAGTCCCGGGGCCAATCAAGTCCCATGGCCACCTACTGCCTGTGCTAATAGGAAATAGTTTTATCACTGCAATGGAAAATGTTTTCATGCCATCAGCCTGAGAGCAGAAGACGTCCCACATGACAGGCTGATTGCTGAAGCTCCTCTTACTGTTTGAGGACCACATTTATTGTCCTGTGGCAGGGGATAGTACTACATTGGAGGAGCCCCCTGAAAAGGCAGCAGCTGAACAGATCATAGAATCATTAAGGTTGGAAAAGACCTCCAAGATCATCTGGTCCAACCATCCCCCTACCACCAATGTCACCCACTAAATCATGTCCCTCAGCACCAGGTCCAACCTTTCTTTGAACACCCCCAGGGATGGTGACACCACCACCTCCATGGGCAACCTGTCCCAATGCCTGACTGCTCTTTCTGAGAAGAAATGTCTCCTCATTTCCAACCTAAACCTCCCCCGGCACAACTTGAGGCCATTCTCTCTAGTCCTATCACTGGTTACCTGTGAGAAGAGGCCGACCCCCAGCTCCCCACACCTTCCTTTCTGGTAGCTGTAGAGAGCAATGAGGTCTCTCCTGAGCCTCCTCTTCTCCAGACCAAACACCCCCAGTTCCCTCAGCCGCTCCTCACAGGACTTGTGCTCCAGGCCCTTCACCAGCCTCGTAGCCCTTCTCGGGAGGGGCCTTTCCCCGTGAGGTGCTGGGACAGGCCCCGCGCGGCGGAGGAGAGCAAAGCTCCCGGAGCAGGGCGCCTCGGGGTAGCGCGGCGCCTTCGCGCTCTGCCCGTTTCGCCCCACGGCGCTCGCCGTAGCTCTCAGGTGGTGTCGGGCAGCGGCGGGGCGGCGCGGCGCGAGGCCTCCCGGGACATGTAGTCTTCCCGGCCGTGCCGCCGCATTGGAGCCCGGTTCTCCGACGCCGCCCGCGAACTACAGCCGGCGGCCGGCCGGCGTCTGCCCGCGAGGATGGCGGCTCCCTTGGTGCTGGTGGTGCTGGTGGCCGTGACGCTCCGGGCCGCGCTGTACCGCTCGAGCCTCGCCGCTTTCATCTCCGAGCGGGTCGAGGTGGCGTCGCCGCTGAGCGCCTGGAAGCGAGGTGAGGCCCGGCGCCGAGGCCCCGCTCCGCCGGCGGGCAGGGCCCGGCCGCTCCCCCCCCCGGGGCGGCGGGAAGCTGCTGCTCGGGGCAGAGCGGCCGGGAACGGGGACGGGGGCGGCACCCGGCGCCTCGGGCGCTGCTCCCGCGGCCGCGGCGGGGCTGCTCGCGTCGTGCTGCGGCGGCACCGGCGGCGCGTGGCGGGCGGAGCGGAGCGGGCCGGGCCGGGCCGGGCCGCCTGCAGGGACGCGCTGCGGTCGTTGGCCGCGTTCGTTTCGTGGCCCCACGTTACCGCCTGCGTGCGGTTCAAATCGCGACCGAAGACCGAGCTGCAAATCACGCAGGGGTGTTCTGGGGCGTTTATCTCTAAGGCGGCTGAGGCCGTTTCGAAGCCTGATTACTTTAACGACGTCCCTTTGGGGAGGTAATGTCCAGATACAGTGCAAATAAAACTACCTGCAGGCTCGGGGCGGAATACAGAGGCACGGAGTAATGAATGTCAAAAGCATGAACGCGTTCGGTGACCTAAGGCCTTTGCTTTACGCTGTGTAGCACTTCAAAATACAGCTCTCAAAAATTCCCTTGTAACAATGGCTACTTCCCAAATTTTGCCATAGAGCATCAGTTTAGGCCTCTAGACAATAAGGAGCACAGTACCTTCCGACCCAGACAAAAGTCTGCATGGAAAAAGTACCTTTGTGGCAGAAACAGAACCTATTGTTCCAGCACATTGCTGAACCAAAAACCTTGTGTTGCTTCCTGCGATCTCCTGCTTCATCTCCCTGTGAACAAATGGACCTGTTCTGCATAGTTTCTTTCACTGTAAAACCTGTTCCCTTCCCAGGGAACCTTTGTGCTCAGTAAGGTGGAGATCTTGCAGAAAAACGTGTGCAGGCATTGTAGTGCAGTTCAGGCTGCAGAATGTTAGGAAATCTCAAGGACAGGTACAACTTTTAGCTTTGCCTGGGAATTCTTTTCTGTTCTTTCGTATCTGGTTTCAGGCATTTGAGTCCTCTCTATATCTAATTAGGCAAAAAAAATTAAAATTATGCGTTTTATTAAGCTACTCAGGGAGCTAATTCTCAGTGTCCCCTGAGAATCAGCTTTAGAGGGTTTGGGGTCCATTGGTCACTGGTCAATTTTCAAGAGCCACCTTCTAAAAGCCCAGGAGCAGGCAATCCCCCTGTGTCACAAGTCAAGCAAGCAGGGCAGAAGACTTGCCTGGCTGAACAGGCAGCTCCAGGAACTTGAGCAGAAAAGGAAAACGTGACCTCTGGAAGGAAGGTCTGGCTTCACAGGGAGAGCACGGAGCTGCAGTTTGCATCTGCTGGGATGAAACAAGGAAACCAAAGCTCAGCTTGAGTTAAAGTTGGCCACTGTGGTGTCAGAGAACAAAAAAAGGCTCTCTGGAGAATGTCAACAGCAAGAGGAGGTCTAGGGGAAACCTTAGACTGATACTTGATGAAGATGGTCACCTAACAAGTAAGGATGAGGAAGGAGAGGCTTTTTTTTTTTCCCCCTCAGTTTTTAATATTAGTGACAAATCTTGGTCTGCCTGGTCTCTTGAGTTGGAGGACCATGACTCAGAGAACAGTGACTTTCCATTTGTGGCCACAGAAATTGTAAGGCTCCAGTTGAATCAGTTGAATGTTTTTAAGTCTACGGGACCTGAGGGATTCTCCCCAGAGTACTGAGGGAGTTAGCAGATGTTAGAGCCTTTCAACAATTTACCAAAGGTTGTGGGAGTCTGGGGGCGTCCCTGCTGACTGGCAGCTGGCTGATGTTATACCCAGTGACAAGAAGGGCAGGAGGGAAGACCGAGGAAGCAACAGACCTCAGTCTAACCGGAGTCCCTGGGAAAGTTGTGGAGAAGATCGTCCTGGGAGATACTGAAAAGCACTTAAAGAACAAAGCTGTTATCAGGCATGGTCAAGAGGGGGTCATCAAAGGAAAGTCCTGTCTTAGTAATTTGGTCTCCTTCTATGTTGGTTTGAGACCATCTAAGGAACCTGCAGGTGCACAAGTGGGCCCATGGGACCTGATAAGATGCTTCTGTGCATCCTGAGGGAACTAGCAGGTGAAGTTGCTAAGCCACTGGCCATTGTATTTGAGACATGTCAGTCTGGTGAAGTTCCCGCTGACTGGAAGAAGGAAAACATAACCCCCCAGATGTTGCCAGTCAAATCTGGTGGCCTTCTACCATGGGGTAACAGCCTTGGTGGATCGTCAGGCTTGAGAGGTGGGGCTGTGCGAACCTGGTGGAGTTCAACAAGGCCAAGTGCAAGGTCCTGTATCTGGGCTGGGGCAATCCCAAGCACCGATACAGGCTGGGCAGAGAATGGATTGAGAGCAGCTCCGAGGAGAGGGACCTGGGGGCGCTGGATGATGGGAAGCTCAACATGAGCTGGCAAGGTGCGCTTGCAGCCCAGAAAGCCACCTGTATGCTGGGCTGCATCGGAAGCAGCGTGGCCAGCAGGGCGAGGGGAGGGGATTCTCCCCCTCTGCTCTGAGACCTCACCTGGTGCCTGCGTTCAGCTCTGGGGCCTCCAGTACAAGAAGGACACGGAAGTATTAGTACGAGTCTGGAGGAGGGCCACAAAGATGATCAGGGGGCTGGAGCACCTCTCCTACGAAGACAGGCTGAGGGAGGTGGGGTTGTTCAGCCTGGAGAAGAGAAGGCTCCGGGGAGACCTCACAGCAGCCTGGCAGGACCTAAAGGGGCTGCAGGAAAGCTGGGGAGGGACTCTTTGTCAGGGGGTGTAGGGATAGGACAAGGGTAATGGCTTTAAACTAAAAGAGGGTAGGTTTAGATCAGATCTTTTAAGGTCCCTTCCAACCCAAACCATTCTGTGATTCTATGATGTCACCTGCTTGGTGGATGAAGGGAAGGTGGTGGATGTGGTTTATCTGGATTTTAGTAAGGCCTTTGATAGTGTCACAGCATCCTTCTGTCCAGCTGTGACACTGCGCTGGGTGATGAACTGTCTCGATGGTAGAGCTCACAGGGCCCTAGCGAATGGGGCTGCATCTGGCTGGTGGCCGATCACCAGCGGCGTTCCCCGGGGCTCATTTCTAGGGCCAGGCCTGTTCAACATCTTTATCAGCGATCTGCCGGCAGGAGTGGGACGGTCCTCAGCAAGTCTGCCGATGGCACTGAACTGGGAGGTGCTGCTGACTCCCTGCAGAGGCCTCGCAGGGGGATCTGGAGAGATGGGAGCATTGGGCAGTCAACAAAGGGAAAGGCCGGGTGCTGCCCCTGGGACGGAGCAGTGCCGGACACGGGCACAGCCTGGGAGACGCGTGGCTGGAGAGCAGCTCAGCTGGATGGGGCCTGGGGGTGCTGGGGACAGCAGCTCAGCACGAGCCAGCAGCGAGTCCCTGGCAGCCAAGGGGGAGAAAAAAATGCATTTTGGGGTGCATTAAACACAGCCCAGCCAGCCGGTCAAATGAGGCGATTGTCCCTCTGTTTTCTGCTGGTGGGGCCTCGCCTGGAATACTGTGTGCAGCTCTGGGCCCCACAGTACGAAAAAGATGTTAAGGTCCTTGAAAGAGGAGGGCAACAAAGCTGGAAAAGGGGCTGGAAGGCCTGTCCTGTGAGGAGAGGCTGAGGGCACCTGGGTGGTCCAGTGTGGAGGAAAGGAGGCCAAGAGGCGACCTCGCTGCTCTCTGCGGCTTCCCGAGGAGGTGCCAGTCTCTGTCCCCTGGGGACCGATGGCAGGATGTGCGGGAAGGGCACAAAGCTGTGCCAGGGGAGGGTCAGACCGGGCATCAGGAAAATATTCTGGACTGTGAGGGTGGCCAAAGGTTGGAAGAGGCTTTCTAGCAAGGTGATTAATGAAGTGTTCGACCCTGTCAGTGTTCAAGAGGCATTTGGGCAATGCCCTCGTTACTATGCTTTAACGTTTGGGTAGCCCTGAAGTGCTGCTGTGCAGTGACACTGACAGGCAGCTACGTACCACACAGCTGCTCTCTCCACTCCCCCTCCTTTTGCAGGACAGGGTGGGGAAGGAATTGGAGGGAAGGAGGGAAGGCTAAAATAAAAAAAGCTTTTGGGTTTGAGATGGGAGCAGTTTAATGACAGGAAAAAGCAAGGGCCATGCAGGAGCAAAGAGAGAAAACAATTATCCTCCACTTCCCATCAGCAAGTGATGTGCAGCCACGCCTTGGGGAGCAGGGCCTCAGCACGCGTAGCGGTGGCTCGGGAGGACAGACGCTTTCGTAAGGAGAGCCCCCCCTTCTCCTTCCCCTGCCCCAGCTCTTGTTGCTGGGCCCGTTACCGCACGGTGCGGAACATGCCTTGGGTGGATCCCGGCCAGCTGCCCTGGCCACGGCCCCTCCCCAGCACTTGCCCACCCCCAGCCTGCTGGCGGTGGGGGCTGGAGGCAGCCCCGATGCTGTGCCCGCACGGGGCAAAACGCCGGTGCTGTGTCCGTGCTGTCCTGCCTATGGGCTGCCGTGGGGAAAGGGAACTCCGTCCCAGGCAGTCCCAGGACAAGCGGCCAGGCAGTTGGACTCGATCTTTGTAGGTCCCTTCCAATTGACCTGTTCTCTATTCCAGTCTGAATTGTTTGTCTAGCATAAATACCACGTGTCACGCAAGCGGTGACTTAAAATCAGTAAATATCATACATGTGATTTCTATACAGCTAGTTGCAAAACATTTCAGCTATAACATTGTTAGTTGTCTGAAACAAATAGCATGATTGCATGGCAGAAATAAGAAAACAATTCTAGCTCATGGTTGGTTTTGTGAGATTTTGTGTCACCCATTCAGATAGTGATTCCGTGTGGGATACTCATGAGCATAGGTGTTTTAAAAACTGTATTTTTATTGTCACGAGGTTTTTCTCTGCCAGCATTACAGGATTCTCATGCAGGTGTTTTTTGTATGTTTCAGTGGTCGAAGGATTAGCTCTGTTGGATTTAGGGGTCTCACCATATTCTGGAGCTATTTTTCATGAGGTTGGTATGCATGCTTCATTTTAAACGTGATATTCCAGTGGTTCATTTGTTAGCCTTACTGCTCATGGATCGGCAAAGGTTGGGGGTCTGTTTCATCCCAGAGACTTCAGAAAATTTGGAGTTGTGCAGTTGTCTGTGCAATAGTTGCACCTAGTGGCTAGCAGAATCAGGAAATGCAGTTCATCACAGAAGAACTAGTTGCTAAGCAGCTGATAGCCACTGCAATATTTGTGGTGTGTAAGGAGAATCTGAGAAGTAAAATCTGTTGTTCAAATCCAGATTTTCTGTGAGCAGAGGCAGGAGCAGGGAGAGACAGCGCCACTGGCAGTTTGAACACAATTTTGCTGAATAGCAGCATCTTGGGTTTCTGTATTTACAGAAATATTAACTTTAGTACAAGCAGACAGTATGTTTATTCCTCATTTTGGAAAGCACATTGTTCTTCCGAGCACCTGTGGGGTTTTGTGCCCTTGAATGGTCTTACTGATATGAAGGTACACTCGCACAGTGTCACCCAGGTGTGAGTCTCATACCTCGTGTGTCTCTGAAAACTTGTTTCAGTAAATTCTGCTTGAAACAAATTCTCACAGACTGAAGTATTTTCACGTGCTTATTTATATCATCACGTTATTTTAAACCTATTTTAAAATAAATTTATTTTCTCACTATGAAGATTGAATTTATACCATGTAAATGTAATACCTCCAGATTAAGCTTTTCTGTCAAAGGAGTAGTTCGAAACCTGCTCTTCCTCTTACCCTGGAAGGGAAGAGCTGTTGGGAGTATGAGGATAGCTAGCAGGACTGTAGTCCCACTGCTTCAAGTTTTTTTACATGCTTTCTTTTTACTTTATAAAAGACTCACCCAAACAATGAAACCATCTGTGCAGGAAATACTTTCAAAATACATGCAAACAACCTGAAAATAAAGAGATTCTCTAGGAAAAAAAAAATCTAAAGCTATTCTTTATATATTTCTATTGTAACTCTACCACCATACTAGTAGAATTGAAAAGGTGAAACAGAATATGACTTTCAAAGTTGATGATGTCTTTAAGAAATATATTGAGAACTTTGCAAGGAAAAAGATGAGCAAGTGTGATTTTGATTATTCACTTTACTCTGAAGTAATAGCGTTGTGGAAGAGTCTAAGGCAAATTGCCTTTTGCAGTCTCTCACAGTATACTCCACTGAATTGCCAGTTGTTCTATCCAAATGGAGATGGACAGTATTTGACATGGGTTTCCCTTCTGCTCTCTCTTAGACCCCGCTGATAATATATCTCTTTCACTTCCTGATTGAATATGCTGAATTGGTCTTCATGGTGAGTGCTTCTGGAAAGTTCCTCTTGAAAGGTCTCATTCTGTGAAGTGCTGAGTACGACTTTCCTTTTGCTTATCCATCAGGGACCTTCAGTTGTCTCCCTGGAGTTCAAATTCCTGCTGACCTCACACTTTAATTATAAAGGCAGCTTTGTGTATACAAACCCGAGTTCACTCTTTTCCCTTGCTTTACAATTTATTTATTTTTGTGAGTACTTTGTTAGATAAGTATCCTCTTGGAGGGACGGGAAGTTGACATTTGATTTCAAATTTCAAAGGTTACCTCGTGCAGGTCAGAACATTTTGCCATCCCCCCCCTGCCCAGTCCCTACGCTGCCATGTTTCTCATTAAAACCCACTGCCAAACTCCAGGCCTGCAAGGAGAACACCAATGGGTTAGTAATCCAAATGTCTCATGTTGTAAACTATTCTGTGAGTTCTGCATGATCCAGGACAGAAATCACATAGCTGGCTGCACATGCCACCTGGTAGAGCCTCTCTCCCCAGCTCCCTGCTGGGCAGTCTCTAGTAGAGCTAGTGGTGCACTGATTATTTCGATGGCTGTACTGCTGCCTGCTGAGTTTGGGGACAGCTCAAGACGCTGTCGTGCTGGACAGTTGGATTTAGCCACCTGGCACTGCCCCGGTGCTGCCCATGCTCTGATTAGATCAGTGATTCTCTCTGTTATCTTTACATGCTTCTTTCCGCGAACATTTTCTTTGCCCTTAATTCCCCATTCTCTAGTTCTGTAAATGTTAGTATCTGATACATCTCGTGGCTACGGAGGTTAGCAGTGGTGTGTGAACACTGTACAAATCAGCAAGCTAGTTAGTGTTGTTAAAGCTTGTTTTTCCATGAGCTGAGTCAGATCAGAGTCCTTGCTCAGGATTGCAATACTGACCAGTATATTTTTCCCCATTCATTTATTTTACTTACAGTCTATCTGTCTACGCCTTGCTTTTTTAGATAACTGATGTACTAACAGCTGTTGCCCTTTACTTGGCCATCCAGGACTACAACAAAGTTGTGGTAAGCTGACTTGCCAGTGTTGCTGACCCTCTTCTCCCAACAAGTATACATATTTTGTACCAAAGAAAATATACCTGAAGATGCAGTATCAACCAGACCTTGTTGCTTAGCAGATTTACTCGCTTAGCAGTAAATCTGCACATACCTGGATGATCACAAAACAAAAATGGGGACTGAATGTTGTAAACCAGCTGAGGTACTTAAAATTCTGTTGTGTCCATATTACAGTGTGAAGCAAATTAGTGTCCACAGCTATTGCACTGCACTTGAGTGATGATTGCAGCAGTGTTGATTCTTTGATCTGAAAGGAATTTAAAGAATTTGAGAAATTCTTAAGAATGCAATATCTAAAAAAATGCAGACAGTTCTAGGGACACAATAAACAAGAGGGGTGTGAAAATTTAGAAAATGTATTGAAAACCCACCTTCAGTTGTTGCAGCAGTTTGAAGTATGCAGAATTTAATTACTGAACTATGGGTTTGGCAAGACTTGGGTGATGACTTTTCTAACTTCTGCTACAATCTTCCGTATATTTTGTAGCTAGGAAATGGAATGTTTTATCCTGAACCTGGCTTCAGGATGAAACATTGCTTGTGTTTGCACCCAGCATGAGTTAATAGAGGTTCTGAAAATGTGTAAAGGAAGGAACAAACCTTCTAAGGATGCTGAGGAGATGTAAATCATTCTGCTGAGCAAGATGAAAGTCCTACACCAAATATAACTTGTTCCTTTCACATTATAAGCATATTTTTGGGAGTGAGTGATTCCTCCCAGTTTTCTCTCTTAAGTAGCTCAAAGAACATTTTGTGTAAGCAATGCTGTGCTCTCTGCATTCCTAGATGTGTGGTGATACAGTACTAATATGAACAGGGAGGCTGCATTTTCTACATTTGTGTGGTCTCCCATCTACCTAGGCACTTGTCCTTTGTCCACTGAGGTTGAAGAAATAACACGATAGAACTGCTGATATGCAAAAATCCTGCGTGAGAGTTATTTCGCTTGTTGAGAATTTATTGCCAGCATCTCTCTCCTTTTGTCTCACCATGACATAGTTCAGTAAGTTCATAATACAGACTTCTCCCTTGTCTCCATAGGGAACATCATAAAGCAAGATATATTAAAGAGAGAGATTTGGGATCTCTAAAGGAAGTTTGACATAGAGGTATCCATCTTCAAAATAACAAGGACAGTGTAGTTCTGTGACTTCATTTCTTTGGGTCTCGTGTTGAGCAGTGAATTTACAAAGTCAACTTGTGTATGTTCTACAGTAATGAATATCCTAAGTGATAAGGAACAGTGACTTTCCTCATCTGACAGTCTTTGGTCTTTCTCCCTTATACAGTTCAAAAAGCAAAAGCTCCTAATAGAACTGGATAAATATGCACCAGATGTGGCTGAACTCATCCGGACACCCATGGAAATGCACTACATCCCCCTCAAGGTAGCACTATTGTGAGTATTGCTTCTTTCAGGTTGTAATAGGCTGCTTTGATTCTTCTGCTCTCCTTGGGTTTTGTCTGATTTGGGGTTTCAACATTTGCTGAAGATCCTACTTTTTTCATAAATTCTGAGTTTCCTATTATACATAAAAGTCTCCCCATCCCTGAATAATTGGTTTCAAAGTGAAAAGCATAGGCTTTTCTAAATGCATGCTGCTGACAAGTAAATTTACTCAGTCCTCCTAAGAAGGGCTCAACAGAATGAGATCAAGAATTTGGTAGCAAGAATGTTGTGTCTCCGTAGATCACATTCCCGTTTATTTTGCTAGAATGCTACTGTCATCAGAGTTGATTTAATGCCTTCCAAATATCTAGTGTGTCTTTTCAGTCAGGATAGTTTTGGAGCAGTCAGACAAAATGTTTTCTAGATATCACAGGTTGAACGTCCCAGAATCGAGTATAATAATTCAAAGATATTCCAGGTTGTCTGTTTAATAATGTCATGTCTTGGTGTTCCTCTGTATATTAATCACTTTTTAATTTCAGAATGCATCAATTAAATTAAAATAAATAATATACAAACAAAATATTACAAGAAAGAATTATTTGACCTGAATAAATTATTATCTAAATTATTCTGTGTCAGGAAGAATTCTGCATCAGATAAGTTGTTATTTTTTTTTTATTTTCATATGAATTTTTTAAAGTAGTAAATTCCCCATTTTGAGAAAGGTAGAGTTTTGCCTTTTGAATTTGTAAATCTGAGACTGTTTTATATTTGTATGTAACACTGGTGCATGTTACCCCAGGGAGGTTGTCATTAAATTGTACCTATCCTGCTATAGGCTGTCCATCTTTGGAAACACAGAAAAAAAGCCAGACCAGGACTCGGAGAAGTAGGAATAATGTTTATGTAAGAAGATAGTTAGAAGATCACCAGTCTTGTCTACTTAATTCTGGTGATTGACCTAGTTACTACCAAGGCTGATTGATCCATTATCTCACTTACTGTATCGATAAGCCTTTCAAACATTTTTCTGGGCTTTGAACCTAGTTGAATGAGATAATTGTAAATCTCATTTCCAAAAGGAGCAGGCATCCTTACTAATTAAAATGTGGCTGTATTCTGGAAGGTAAAGGTGTTTAGGGCTTGCTGTCTTTCCATAATTCTAATTAAAATGGGATGGTTTTTCATATTTGTCAGGTTTTATGCTCAGAGCATGTCATGGTGAACCTAAGTAATTGCTCTGACATAGTAGGAGTGCAAAGGTGCAACTGGGTTGAGGGAAACACTCTGGTAATGTACCAGAAGGATATGTTTCCATCTTGCTATCTTCTTATTTCTGTTAATTCCTCAGAGCCAGTAAACATGAGAAGCAGAAAGCTTACTTCAGACCCAGTATTCCTAGGTCTGACTGAATAAATGCACAATGTCTCTGAAAAGCAAGGAACATTTTTGGTAGTCGTTTTCTAAGACAGAATTTGCGTTTTAGACATTGTCCCATCTCCTTTTTTTCAGTGTTCTCTCTATTTGTCTGAGTTAATCTGAAGATGAGAGAAACCCATAAAACATAAACAAACAAAAACAAATTGCAAATTGCATCTGGTTTTCCTTTCAATATATTCTTAATTAGGTTACCTCTTTTGAATTGTCTGAATGTAACTTGAGCTTTGCTCTTTTTCAGCTATCTGTTGAACCCCTACACTGTGATGTCTTGTGTGGCAAAGTCCACCTGTGCCATCAACAATACTGTCATTGCATTCTTCATTTTAGCTACAATAAAAGGTAACGCAATGAAGAAAAAGCATTTATTTATGTCTTTCTATAAAGATTAGAAAAGTAATGGAAATCAAATCTGCGTAGAACTTTACAAGTCTGATTACTACAAATATGTGAGTGGGACGCATCAGCACTCGAATGGAGCGATAACTTAGTTTTACTTCAAATCACAAGAGCCCAAGAGACTTTATAGTCAAGTCAAAACTTACTTTCATCTCAGTGTACCTAGGTGATTCCCTTCTAAAAATTTACTCCATTTCCTGGATGACTTCAAATAGTTTTCTGTTTATGAAGAAATCTGTCTTTGCATAGGAGTCTGCTCTTCCTTTTGTACATGAATATCCACTTAAAATATATGCCTTGAGCTTTTATTCAAAAGCAAGCAGTTGCCTGCAACTATTTGACTTTTACTTACAGTTGTAACCTGGGTTTGAAATTAGCTAATTGAGTTCTGGCTAGGCAGAAACAGTAACCAAAGGCCTATACTAGCCCAATTGAATAGACTGTGACAGAATGGCTTTCATTAATTTTGTACATTAAACCAGGTTTCTGTTTCTCTTATGAATCCCTGTGCTAAAGTCTTTTGGCATTTGTGCTAGTCACATAAGCTTCAGGAGTTCTCTGCTGGATTATATGAAATGTCAGTTTGATCTGTTATCTGGTCTCCAGCAGTGCCCAGAACCAGACATCACAAAGCAAGCTGTTATAGCTTATTGCTACTAGTATTTCGAAAAGAAAGTTTTCCTTCAATTATTAAGTAATTGAGGCAGGAGGGAGTACCATTTAGAAGCATTTGTGAAAGCAGATGTACAGGATCCACTTATTTAAACTGATTTTTGCTGTTCGTTGATAGTGTAAGACAAATAGTTTCGTCATATACAAAATCGTAGTTGGTGTTCCCTGTGTTTTCTCCTTCACTGGGAGGGTGGCAGCCTCTAGTGTTTAAAGTCAGCAAAGAGAGAATGTCAGATTATGATTTCTGGGTACCAATTATTTTGATGTTTGCAGAAATTAACACAATAAAATAGAGAATAGGGTGGGTTGTGTCTAGGAAACTGGAATTGTAGAATGGAGAAGACTCATTGCTAGGAAACCCTATACTTTACACAGATGGAAGCAGAGAGAAGCTTACTAAGTGTTTGATGTCAGTCAATGCACACAGGCTGACAATTAGCCCAAGGTGTAATTGTCAAGTCAATGCACTCAGTTTTGGTATCTGTAAAATAGGGATAATGCTCCTTCCTTCAGCTACAGATTTTCACTTGCTGTCTTTCACAGAGCTTTGCTGAGGACCCTCACTCATTCTGTTGACAAGGGCATCCAGCATGCTCAGTGGGATACACCAGACAGCTGTTTCATGCAGATATGAATTAAGTGAATGCATTCCCACATACAAAGAGCAGCCAACATGGTCTATATGTAGACTGAATTACACAAATCACTTTCTGTATGTGAATTATAGGAAATAGAAACGAGTCAGTGGTTCTTTCTCGTACAAGTCATTGTCCTTTCAAAATGCAGTTAAGAAAAGGCTACTCTCTGACACATTCTGCTACTCTTTATGTCATGTTCTGATATTTGTAAACCCATCACAGAGGATTGTGCATTTCTTCCTTTTTGGACTTCCTGTCTGTAAGGTAGTATAAAATATTACTTACAAATGAACTTGTTTTTTCTCTTTACAGGTAGTGCCTTCCTCAGTGCTGTATTCCTGGCATTAGCAACATACCAGTCACTCTACCCTGTCACGTTGTTTGCTCCAGCTCTACTTTACCTTTTACAGGTAAATGATTTCTAAGCATTAATATCTGTTGTCTTACCGTAGCTGTGCAGGAGCAGTTCTTAGCTGTTGAGAGTGAAGTCAGGGGTAGGCCCTGAGTTGCAGAAAAAGTGACACTCTCCTCAAGCCGTGGAGAGTTTACAGCCTTAATGGGGATGCCTTTGCACAGGGAAAGGGGAGCAGAAAGTAATCTACAGAACTGGTTGGTGTTTAGCTTGCCTGAAATATATTCTATTCTTTGTGTCATGTGAATTGCAACAAGGATTTTAGACCTGGAAAGTTTCCTTTGCACTGACATGGGCCACTGAGCTGTGTTAAAATGAAGAGCTGTATGTTTGAATAACCAAACTCAGAAATTTTAAGTGTAATGGCAAAAGTCATGTACTTGTGAAAGCAGCTGGTTTCTGTTGTCCGATTTCCCTCCCCGTTAACAGGACTGTGGTTGAATTCCCACAGGGCTGACCTTGATCACTCACGGGTGCACAACACCTCAACAGACAGGCACTGCTCCAGGCAAAACCACCCCATCAGTAGGCTGGTAGGC
Organism: Cygnus atratus; assembly: GCF_013377495.2. Taxonomy (NCBI): domain Eukaryota; kingdom Metazoa; phylum Chordata; class Aves; order Anseriformes; family Anatidae; genus Cygnus; species Cygnus atratus. The sequence continues at coordinate 15,514,395 of NC_066377.1, read as the reverse complement.
ACATCTGCAGGCATGGGTAGGGTTTAAAGCTGAGGCAGCCCTTTGCTAGTGTGCAGATTCATCTAACCAGTTTGCCTGCATGCTTCTCCAGTCTCCGAACTTTTGTAAAGTTCAGTAAAATGACATAAAGAGGAATTATAATGTGCTGAATGAAAAACGGATTATTTGCTATTCTCACCCTGATGTAGGAGCAAAGAGAGGCTGTAACCACTAGCAGATGACTCTTATCCTATATTCACAGATCAGTTGACGGTTATTTTTATGACAACCAACTTTTTATGACCAACCAACCAAAAAAATCATTTTTATGATTTTTGTCATTCTGGAAGTCCTGCTGTTAAGCCAGTACCAGTCTTGGTTGCTTCTATCCTGTTTGTCCTCATGTTTTTTATAGTTAATCTTAACTACAGGTTCATCATAGGCTATTCTCAAATCCCTGAGATTCAACGGGAACAGAGTCAATTCTTGTCCATTCCCTTCCCCTGACTGTCTCTTACTTTTCTAAGGATTTTGATTTTCCTTACTCTTTGCAAGACAAGAACTTCTGTTGAGTCAATGTTGCTTTTCCAGTTAGTTAATGTTTAGGAACATTTATTTTTTGTTTTATATGTTGTTACCATTTCAGCTAACTTTAGTCTGAGCTGTTGTTTCTTCATGGCAGCAGAAAAGTAAAAGTGTTGTGTTTGCAAACAGCAACAAGTCCTTTGATATATGAAAGCATGATTTATGACTGACTTGAAAGGGGAACAGGCTGGTGTGTGTTCTTTTACCTGGATTTGTAAATGAAGTTTCATGTATTCTTTGTACAGAATTAAATAGCTTTTCTCCAGTACTTTCCAATCTGTCCTGCCAAAAATCCGTGGTAAATTTGCTTACATTGTTCCAGCAAGTTGTGTTAAATGCAGTATGACTGAGGAAACAGAGCATGCTTTACAGAGAGCCCATGCCAGTTAGAGTTGGCTCTCCGTACATCTCTTGCCAGTGCAAACCCTAGCAGCAAGTGGAAAAGCTGACTTGGAGCTGCAGAACTGTGAGCAGTTCCCAAGGTGTTTGCCCCTGTGTATATACTTGTCTTTATAAATGCAGTCAGGGAATCTTAGATCTCTCGTAGTGAGATACCAGTATGTCTTGTTATGTGATAAGGGCTTGCTGTTGACCTGTCAAGGTTATGTGGCAGCGGCAGGACTGCAGCAGTTGTCTTTGTCTGAAGAGGCAACCATTGAAATGTCTCTGTTGTGTTTAGAAACCCTCCTCGTTCCCTGAGTTCAGCAGAATATGAGTTCCAGTCCATATGGCAGGGAGCTGGCATCACAGGGCAGTTGGTCACAAAGCATGCATCTCAGTCACATCAGACAATGAGGGTTTGCGGAGGAGAAGGCAAGCAGCGGAACAATACTGCAAACACACAAACTAAATTGTAGCTGTGAGGAAGCGTGTGCGAATCTCACGTTGAACACTTGAGACTTGACTCATTTGTAGCATTACAGGCAGAAATGGCCAGCTTAGCACGTTGATTTTCAGGCACAGAAAAATATGGACAACGTGTCTGACTTAAGTGGAGAGAGTGAAGAACATCAAGCAGATTGTGCTTGAAAGCTGCTCTTCCTGGTGCAGCAGTTTCCAGTGTTTGATGCTTTCTTTCAACAATTTCAGACGATGTTCTGAACAATTCGACTTTCTTGTGGCTTTCCAACTGATGAGGGATATCTGCCTGCTTGTGTTTTGTTTTCAGCGTCAGTTCATACCGATAAAACCGAAAAGTAAAAGCTTCTGGCTCTACACCATGCAGTATGCAGCCTTGTACCTGTGCAGCCTGGTAGTAATCATCTGCCTCTCCTTCTTCCTCCTCAACTCCTGGGATTTTATCCCATCTGTTTACGGGTTTATGTAAGTATAAGAATTCTTACTTTTTTTTGTGTTGTTTCATATGTATCACACGTGTGTCCCACTCCCTGCCCTGAGGAGTATGTGATCTGTGATTTTACTGGCAACACAAGAAAAAAAGTGTGTGTGGAGGAGCCATGCCATTAGCCAGATGCTGTTAATAAGTAGCAGCAAGAATTAGATAAGACAGGAAATATTTTCCACCAAGTACATTGGAAATGGATTTGTTTATTGAGCCACTGTGGTTGTAACATTTTTCTCTGAAGAAATGTCTGCTCAGGAGTGGTGTAAATACTGCTGGGGTCACATGAAAGGATGTTATTTCCAGGTTTTCACCTCTTTGGTTTCTCTTCCACAGATTTAAAATATAGGTCCTTTCAATACTACATAACGATCAATTAATGTAACAGAAGCAGGGCAGTGAAAAACAGCCATTTAAAATTGTCTTTTATTTTCAAATTTCAGCCTTTCTGTTCCAGATCTGACACCCAATATTGGCCTTTTCTGGTACTTCTTTGCAGAGATGTTTGAGCACTTTAGTCTTTTCTTCGTATGCGTATTTCAGATCAATGTGTTCTTCTACACCATTCCCTTGGCAGTAAAGTTAAAGTAAGTATGTTTCTTTGCTAGTTTGTTTGTTTGTTTGTTTGTTTGTTTTTACTCCTGTAGTTGTCCAGTGGAAGTTTATAAGACTGGCATCAGATGTCTGAATCTATGAACCTGAAAAACTGTTTTTAATAGAGCCTATCCTCATTTCCCAAAGTCTCAATCTTTTCCTCATAAATAGAGTAAAATATTATGTTTGTGCTGGAATTGAAGGGGAAAATGCCTGTTATCAAGCCATGTACCAACAGGAGTGGTGGTGCTCATTAAACCCCATCAAGAATACTGCCTCTTGTTTTCAGCTCCTCGGTACAAGAAAGATGCCGATAAGCTTGAGCAAGTCCAGTGCAGAACCTAAAAGATGGTCAGTGGTTTGAAGGCTGGAGAGGAGCTGAGGGAACAGGGCTTCTTTAGCCTGCCGAAGAAAAGTCTTAGGGGATACCTGATAGCATTTCAACGCCTAAGAGGAGGCTACTGAGAAGATAGAGCCTTTTGCTGAGATTGCTGAGGTGAGAAGGAAGTGATCATAAATTGAAAGAGGGGAAATTCCAACTGGATATAAAGAAAACAGTCATCACTTTGAGGACAGACACAGACTGGAGCAGAGATCTATGGCTTGTCCTTGGAGGTTTTCTAGATCTGACTGGACAAAGCCCTAAGCAGTCTTGTCTGAAGTCAGTGTTGACCCTGCTTTGAGGAAAAGATTGGACTAACACCACACTAAGTCCCCTTCCTCACATGGGCTGTGACTGAGAAACCTGCTACTGCTGTACACTTGTACACTCTTGGGAAGTCCTCTTTGCCATCTTACTAACCTGCACTCAGATTTGGAGATGGAAAGATGATTTTCCTGAAAAGTATTTCTTAAGCCATGGTCAGGTTTCCGTGGAGACAGCAGTCACTCCTGCCCCTGCTGGAAACCCGTCCTGCTCTGTATGTTTTTGAAAAACTAAAAGTAGCCTGGGGTCACGGGTAGTAACCATCACTTACATGATTCTTCCTTGCGATTTCAACGTAAGAAAATGCCTCCATATCTCCTGGAATTAAGATGTTCAAAGTGCTATATGGGACTTGGGAGCCTGCATTTCCTAACAAGTTTCTGCGGTGGAGATATTTTTCAGGATATTTTCCTTCATCTTATTTCCCTTCCTGCTGCTGTCCCAAAAAGCTGCAGTGGCATTATTGTTACTGACAGCTGAGATGAAATGCAGTGGGCCCTGTTTTTGGAGGTTATTCTCGCCTTAGGTACAAGTCAGTCCAGTTTCACTTTTAATTTTTAAATGTGATTTGGTACCATGGATAGAGGATAAAATCCATCTCCCCTTATGTTCAAAATATGAAAATTTGCTTCATACCTGTACTTAAAAGTTGAATCTAAAGGTCAGTCTGCCCAGAATATTACGTTCTCCATCACTCTTCATTTTCATTTCTCTGCACTACTGCAAAGCTGGTTCACTCATTCTGAAAACAAAGCTGCTCTTTAGACCTTACAATAGCAATCCCAAGTATCACCACCTCCACTCTTTATAAAGTGCACATCTAGAAGTGCTTCCTACGTTTTTAGTCCCTTTCTTGCATGCAATACATAGAAAACTACATGCACTATATACCTGAACCTGGGAAGGATATTTGAACTGACAGTCCTCTGACAGTGAGGCACCTTATCACTTTGATGTTGAGAAACTATTTGAGGAACTTGATTCGTTGCTTGCCACAGTGTAGTTAACTCAGCTGGAATCGTCTCCTGCATTTTTCATAGCAACTGTGATTAAGAAGAAATACCAGACCCCTGCAGTGATCTGTGCAGATCTGGGAGTTGGACTCTGCTATGAAACAGGCATGTTACATGTGTCAAAAGAGAGAGCAGAGGTTTAGGCGTAAAGGTCCCTGCTCCCTGCTTGCAGAAGCCAGTATCGTCAAAAAGCAAGAACTCTTACCTGGAACATCAAGTTCTTTATTGCCAGAAAAAATGAAAACTTGGGGACAATCCTAGCAGCTCAGTTTGTCCCATCAGAGGCTCATTTGGAGAGTGGAGTACCAGAGCCTTTTAAAGCCTGTCCCACAGTATGTTTGTGCCCTCGCTGATCTTTATTTCCAGTTTGCAAAGACCCTACTGTGTCCTCTTACCCTTTGTGTCTTTTCCCTTTTAGGGAACACCCTGTGTTCTTCATGTTTGTCCAGCTTGCAATCATTTCTATCTTCAAGTCCTATCCCACAGTGGGAGATGTTGCACTGTATATGGCCTTCCTTCCAGTCTGGAGCCACCTTTACAGATGTAAGTTCTTTGTGTTTGACTGTTTCTTCTCTGGAATGAGAAAGGGTCTGTCCAATAATTTGTCACCACTAAGCCAAACCACGCCTTTGTCTGCAGGCTCTTGTGGCCTCCTTGGGCTATCCGGAAGAAAGCTTGATTTCTGGTGATACGATACAGTCTCCAACATATGTTCAGGACTAGGGTTGTAAGAGGTCGAGGAGAGAATTTTCACTTGTACATCTTCCCCTTCTAAGTTATTCTGAAGATTAATTTTTTTTTAAGAACCCTTTACAGTCCTGCACAAAAGATGTTCCTCATGTAAACTACATCCATCCTTTCAGTGTTTCACTCCCATGTAAGGGTGTGTAGAGTGCTGCTTCTGCAACTGATGAGTCCCCTAGCCTTAAAATCCCACACTTTGCAGCAGTTCTTTGTTTTGCATCTGCTTGTTTGCTTAGAGTAAAAGTAACTGAATTACTCCAAGTGTTTGTGCAGTTTTTCTTAAATGCTTCGTAAAGAACCTGTATAGTTCTTTAAATCACCAGAGAACTACCTGATGATTTTCAAACTCTGACTGTAGAACTTGTTACACTGAGGAGATTTTGCAAGTCTGCCAGTGTAGTACTCCTGGAAGTGCTGTGTTTTTTCTTGTGTTTCTTGCCAAAGTCAGCTTAAACAAGCTGCTTTATGCAATCCTGCCGTATTGTCCTTGGCTTTGACTGCAGTCTTCTCTACCCAGGGTCAAGTTTGTGCAGGGCAGCTAGTCTACCTGGTGTCAGGAGACATAATTGGGAGTCAAGATGCCAGAGTAGTTTGCATATGTTTGGCTTTAAGCTGGTCCTCTGCAGCATCAGTAGTGGGGAGTAAGTGGAGCATTGTCTGATGTGGAGACCATCCGCTCCATTTGCTTCAGACTAAGGAAAGCTAAGGCCAAAGCAGCTGTGATGAAATAGAGCAGGAAGCTCCAGGCTGGCCCTGAGGATGTCACAGCCATACCAGGTGACATATTTTTGAGAAATCCTAATTCAATTTAGGTGAGATGTATGTTCCAAACTTATAGAGGAAGGCAAGTATGAGCGTGAGAGGGACAATCCCATAGTGAGTGAGTAGAGCTATTGAACGAAAAGCTTAAAAGAGATGGATGTGAACAGGTTTGGATGTGATAATAGTCATCAAATGTCAGATAGCTCCCTTCAGCAGCAGAATGATCAGAAGTCTTTTGGTTAATTTCAGGGATGTTGAGCTATAGCCAAGCACAGCTGCACGAGTGCCAGGATAAACTATACTACTACCGCCAAAGAACAGAAAACAAAACCTCTTCTGGCCTAGTATTTCCTAGCTCTTTTAGACAAAGTTGTAGTTGGTTTTTTGTCCATCTGGCACATACTCATGCAGACTAAAGGATTCTTGTACCTCCCAAGGGCATATGTTTGTCATCACATTTGGCCTATAAGAATGTCCTCTGTTATGGTTCTTTAATTTCCTTACCATCTTCTGAGAAAGTATGTCTTTTCCTTATGGTCCACAGATTAGTTTTTTTCTCTAAGTAGTCAGCTTGACGAGGCTAGGGAATGGCATGCTCTGCTCTCTGAATCTTGATGCTGGTGCAAAGGCCCTTCTCAAAACTGCTAGCTGCTGTAGTGTAGACACCAAAAAAACAACACGAAGTCTTCAGAGGAAGAGTGGAAGCTCTTTGGAAGCACAGGACCTAGAAGGAAGGAGCTGCAAATGAAGGATTCACACACAAGCTAAGGCAGAAATGTTTGTTTCAAAGAGAAAATACAGTGAATGTCTTATAAAAGGTACCCAGGGGATTATCAAAACAAACTGCAAAAGCTTGGTTGTTGCAGAGAAGTATGCTTCGGCAAGTGCCTCTCTGCCACTGCACATACCTGAAATACCATTGCTGGTTGCATGAGCATGGCTGTTCAATAAAGCTTCATTTTAATAACTTTTTATTTCTTTTGCAGTCCTCCGGAACATCTTCATCCTGTCATGTGTGCTCATTGTCTGCTCCCTCCTGTTCCCTGTTCTGTGGCATCTATGGATTTATGCAGGAAGTGCTAACTCCAATTTTTATTATGCCATCACGTTGACTTTCAACATAGGGCAGGTTAGTAGAGCAAGGCAAACCGGGCTGCACTTTGAGGATTCCACTGGATCGGGTGTCCTGTCAGCAACAGTGAATTCTGCAGGATGTGTCTGGCCCATATAGTCCAGCATAGCAGCTTCCTGCCTCTCCTGCTCCAGCTGAAATCTGCCTAGTCCTCACCTTCTGGCACACTAATGGGGAAAGAGTTCTTGTAGTGTTTAAACTATAGCTTAACAATCCAACTCACTCTGCATGTTACGCAGTCTGCTGCTTGATAGCAGAGGAAAAGCATCTCAGTATGGCAGGGTAAATAGCACATGAATCGAGAAGAGAGGGAATGGAAAAGACCATGGGGCAGCAGCACTGGGGCCATACAACAGGCAAATGAGAGCTGCCCAAATGCTGGGACATGGCACCAATTTTTCTAAGCATAACACCTCACTGAAATGTAGGGCCGTGGGCATGTGTCTGGTCTCGCTCATGCCAGGGCTTGCTCTCCTTCCTTCTCTCCAGGCTGTGCCCTTCTAGATTCATGACTTTCACTGCCCTCAGAGAAAACAGAGCTTAGCAACCCTGGAGGATGAGATCCAATGTACACAGTTGCTACAACCTTTCCTAAGGCTTTCCTTCCTCTTCTCTGCTAGTTGTTATGGTGTGTAGATAATCCCCAGGTCCTGGGACGTTTTCACATGTGGATGAGGAAACAAGGAGAACGTTCACTTCGTGTTAAAGTTGCCTTGATTATCAGTGCACCTCAGCCATTTACATTTATATTGCATCTCCTAAAACTAGAGGAGCAGTTTTGCCAGAGTCAGAAAAATCACTCGCTTGTATGTTCCCCAGCCCCTTGATAAATGGGGGCAAGCACCCTCTGTGGTATAAAACCCTCTGTTCTGTAAAAGCCAAAAGGGACTCCATGCAGTGAGTAGAGTTAGCATATAGATGCTATTAATAAGGGCTTACAGGGAATTGTGGTTTGTTAGCTCTCTAACTGTATGCCTTGCCATGGAATGAAAGGAATAGTAAAATTTAAATGACAGATAGCATTTGATCTAAGAGGATTTTATTTCCTACCTGAGAAAATCATGGCAGGTCCTGCAATGTATTATGCTCTGTGCCAATGCAGACAGAGCAAAACTCTCCTTTCTGATTTCTTTGTGAGAAAGAACTAGCCCTCACCCCTGCCATCCCCAGTTATTTCTTTTCCCATTAAGATATCTGCAGAGTCATTTAATTAAAAATAAAATCAACCATATTGATGTAGCATGTCAAGTAGTCAGCCGTAGTGTAAAGCAAAACAAGCAGACAAAGTAAGCACTGCTGTTCTCCCTCTTCCCTGGGCACCTCTACCCCTCTCTGTCTGTTTTCCTTTCGACTTTCTCCTCTGATCTCAGCAGCCCGCAGGCCTCTCCCTCAGATTTCACCTAGTCCCACATATCCTCTCTTCCTGCTGCTGAGCCTTCTTATCAGCAGCTGTATTTGACAGTAACCCAAGCAGGCTCTGGCTGATGGACTAGCTCTGTCTTCCTTTGTCCCCTTAGCAATGCAGCATACTTCAGTGAGGCTCTCCCAGGCATGAATTCCCCAGGTGCATTGTGCCAAAGTGATGTGCTAATGGCATCTGGTCATTTAGGACAGTACCTGCTAGTTTGGTTTGGGACTGTAACTGCTAGTTTGGTTTGGCACTGATGCTGTTTCCAGTGGAAAGGGAGGGTTGCACCACAAGAGGCTGGATGGCAAATGGCATTAGTGAGACAGCAGGTCACTCACTGCTATTGTGCTTACTGCAGCCCAGCCTGCCTCTGCAAAAGCAGTTTGCCGAAGTGACTGCTTTAGAAAAAACATCCTTTGTTTGACCACTCCAGCACAGCTGGCCCTGAGACCCGCTCTTATTTTCTCACCTATGACTGTTTTTAGTCAAGGGAACAATCAGCACTATAGTGCCTCAGCAAAACAGAAGAGTGGACTGAGGAAGGCAGGGACCTCGTGGTTTCCATGCCAGATTTCCATGTTCTCTGCAGCTCTTGAGGAAGGTGCATCAATTGTGATTTCACCATACAATGTGGCCGGTGGCAATACCAGCCTGAAGTATGCAAGGGAGGTCCCTTGCAACACAGGATGATGCCAGCATCAGTGTCTACGGAAGCATTCTCTGAACTGGATCAGGGGAAAATCTGGGGGGTAGCCAGCTCTGTTTCCCACTTAAAGGGAGCAAGTGTGCAAACAAATACACAGGGTTGTCTGCTCCACAGAGAGGGCACTACAGCACAGCGACAGGAAGGAGATGGGAAAGTGATGAGGGTGCTTTTATCTGGTTTTGCTCCTGGATGTTGTTCTGTGAAGCCACAGCCTTGACTTTCCAGCTCTTCCCTTCACCCCTTACCCTGGTACGTATTGTTAAACTGCTGAAACTTCCGTTTGCTAAGGCTGACCTGTGAAGTTTCTGCTGCTACTTGCAAGCTTCTTACCCTTTCTGACTAGAAATGGCAATTGAAAAGTACTCAATACCAGTCAGCAGCAGGGGACTTTCAGCATCTGGGTCGAGTTGCATGACAGCATTTGCATGCACAGGAGTCCTGTGGATGAGGCTTAAAGGTGTTCTGTAAAGCTGTAAACAATATATGGACCTGACCTGCCTTTGTCGTACTTTTTGGCCTTTTTATGGAGCTACTATCTCCTTAGCTGAGGTGTCTGTGGGAACACACTGGTAGCACAATAAATAGGTTAGTTTAAGTCTCCCGTAGTTTTGTACTGTAAGGCCATGGCCAAGGAGTATTCACAAGATCACAGTACCTCATCTTGCAAAGCATGACAAGCAGCCTAGGAGCTTCTTAAGCCCCTTCAGGGTTTGTCACAAACACGTCTCCATTTATCTTTTGTTCTGAAGCGTCACTGATGTGTCTGAACATCTCATTTCTGCAGATCCTGCTCATCTCAGATTATTTCTATGCCTTCCTCCGGCGGGAGTACTACCTCACTCACGGACTCCATTTGACAAGACAAGATGGGACAGAGGCCATGCTTGTTTTGAAGTAAGGATTGTATCCACCAGTCCTTGGGACATGGACTACTCTAAGGAACAGTAAAGCTTGGTGTATATGGGGTGGGTGGGGAAGGTTCCCTGGATGAGGTCTGAATTTGGGGATGATACCTACTGAAAGAAAGAGCTGAGGTTCTTCTGGGAATACCTTCCACAGCAGTGGACTCAGTGCAGGCTAAAAGCTGCAAGTAGAATCTGCAATGCCTCCACCGGAGCATCTCCCTTCTTCCCTCAGCTGCGCTTTTCACCGTGGCCTCAGCCATCAACTCTGGGCAGTCCATCAGGAACTGGAAAAAGTGTTTGAGCTAAAACCAGGACTGAATCTCTAGCCCAGAAACAGTTCAGCCCCTAAACTGTTTACTTCGTTGTCACTGCTTCTTGGAGATGTTTGCTTCTCCTGGAAATTTCCCCTTCACTGCTTTTACCAGTAATGTTCCTGCTTGACACAAGGCAATGTCTGTGTACTTGGTGATAAGCCCTGCCTGCAGATGCCCTTTTTTGGTTCTTCTGCTCTTGTGGGTTCTGGAAAAATCACATGCTCAGACACAGTGGGAGCTTGTGAAACAAATGGGTAACCAAGGATGAATGACCTGTTGGAAGGAGGACAGCTGAAGCTGCTGCCACAGGTAATAATCTTGGAGCTCAAACAACTACTAAGAACTGGAACTGGCAGGGGGAAGCAGCAGCAGGGTACTGGGTAACTGGTCTATCCCGTTGAAGTAATGCTTTCCTGTCAGGAGCTGCACAGAAACACTACTGTGGAGACAGCCTACCACTACTCCTTATTTCTGTATGTTAACAAAGCTCGGCAATGCTGGGCTTGCACTACGCTGTTGTGATACTTTGGGGCAGCAGCCTGGACATGGAATGGGCAAGCTGCCTGCCTGGGCTAGGGACCAGGAGGTGTCAAAATCTCCCCTTTAAGGCCGCAGACCAAACTCTGAAGGAGCCTCAGACACTACTGTTGTGGAGTTGCTGGGCTCTTGGTGTTTCACAGCAGCTTAACAATATAGGATAGCCACTCCCCAGCGTTACCTGTTGCACACAGAGTGATGGTATCTTGTGGCTGTGTGTGGAGGGCCTCATTAAAACACTGTCCCTTAGCTTCCTCACTGCTTCCCCCTATCTGCGTTCAGACCTCTTCACTTCAGAGCTTCTGCTGCTGCTCACCCCATGAATGTGACCCACCAAAAGGGAATACACTGGGCTCTGCTGGTTGCATGTGGCACTGAGAATCATTAATGACGGTGTTGGAAGCCGCCTCACTGGTGTTGGGACAGGAAGCAGCCACTGTGCCTCATTCATCCCAAGAAAAAATTTGAAGGGCTGGTGGTTTGTTGGCACAGAAACCAAATTGCATCTGGTACAGAGGAATTGAGAGAGCAACATGCCAAGAACCTTCCCAGGCAGTTTTATGAACAAATCTTTCTTTCTTTTTCCTTTTTTTTTTTTTTTTTTTTTTTTTTTTTTTTTACAATTAAAACTTTTGCCTTATTGCACTGCTATTAGCGCTTTTGCCAGGGGACGTTTCTGCGAGTCCAGCTCAGCCCACCCCATCCTGCAGCGCTGGGCCGGGGAGATGTGCAGGCAGGGCTGCTCTCAGCTGCCATGTGTGTGGCATGGCAAAGAGCACAATAAACTGTGCAAGTTTTAAATGACTCTTGTGTGCTCTATGCTGAGCAAGAGGGGCGAGGAGCAGGATTTGTCCCCTGTCATTCAGGATGTGACCTGAGCTATGGGAGAATCCCAGGGTTGGTGTTACTGTTGTACATGGAGGGAGGAGACCAGGATGCCTTGCCACGCCACTTTAAGGAGGGTAAATACTCCCAAGGATTTAAGGGGAAATCCTTAATCAGGGCCCGTGTGAACCTGCTGAAGTTCAACAAGGCCAAGTGCAAGGTCGTGCACCTGGTCTGGGGCAATCCCAAGCACAATTACAGGTTGGGTGAAGAATGGATTGAGAGCAGCTCTGAGGAGAGGGACCTGGGGGTGTTGGTTGATGGGAAGTTCAACATGAGCCGGCAAATGTGGGTGCTTGCAGCCCAGAAGACCAATCGGGTGACAGAGATAATGCCTGCATGAGGTGTGAGCAGGTGGAGGATCTGATCAGCCTGGTGGCAGAGCTCAAGGAGGAGGTGGAGAGATTAAGGACCACCAGGGAGTGTGAGCAGGAGTTAGACTGGTGGAGTCACTCCCTGCCATGCCTGAGAGAAAGGCACCGGGGTGACACACCCCTAATAGTGATGGACCCCCTGCCCTGTCGCTGTCGGGCAGAGGGAGGGGACCTGAGAGAAGGAAAGGAATGGAAACAGGTTCCCTGCTCAGCATCACAGGCGAGCCCCCTCCCTACCCACCTCACCTCCCCAGGTGCCCTTACACAATGGGTTTGAGGCCCTGGAGCTCTAGGGACAGGATGGTGAGGATGTGCGGGGAAAGTCTACACAGGAAGCTGTCTAGGGCAAGGAAGTCGACTCCACGCCTCAAGACTGCCTCCACCAAGAAGGACAGGAGGGTAATTGTCGTAGGCGGCTTCCTTCTGAGGTGAACAGAGGGTCCCCTATGTCAGCCGGACCCTACACACAGGGAAGTCTGCTGCCTCCCTGGGGCCCGGGTCAGGGACATAGCCAGAAAACTTCCTGACCTTGTTTGCCCTCTGATTATTACCCCTTAGGGTAATACAATAAAATTCAGGCTAGCAGCAATGAAATCGCTGAGAGAAGCCTGAAGGCTATCAAAAGGGACTTCAGGGGATTGGGGTGGTTACTGGATGGAGCGGGTGCTCAGGTGGTGTTTTCCTGTACCCCTTCAGTGATGGGGAGGGATACTGAGCGGACCTGGAAGGCCCAGCTGATCAATACATGGCTGAGAGGCTGGTGCCATTGCAGGAATTTTGGATTTTTTTGATCATGGGGAATTCTACTCGGCACCTGACCTGATGGTTGTCAATGGGTCCCACCTGTCTCAAAGAGGGAAACAGATTCTAGCCCAGGAGCTGGCAGGGCTTATTGAGAGGGCTTTAAACTAGGTATGAAGGGGGACGGAGATGCAATGAGGCTTGATAGAGGTGAGGCTGGGGGAGGTGTCCCAGGGCTGGGGGTGAGGGCAATGGCACAACTGAAGTGCATCTACAGCAATGCACACAGCATGGGCAACAAACAGGAGGAGGTGGAAGCCATTGTGCAGCAGGCAAGCTATAACTTCGTCGCCAACACTGACACGTAGTAGGACCACTCCCACGACTGGAGTGCTGCAATGGATGGCTACAAGCTCTTCAGAAGGGACAGGCAACTTAGGAGGAGAGGTGATGTGACTCTCTATATTAGAGAGTGTTTTGATGTTGTTGAGCTCAGGGTTGGGAATGATAAGGTGGAGTCCCTGTGGTTAAGGATCACGGGGTTGGCCAACAAGGCGGACATCCTGGTGGGGGTCTGTAATAGACTGCCAAACCAAGATGAAGTGGCAGAAGAGGCGTTCCGTAAGCAGCTGGCGGAAGTCACTCAATCGTCAGCGCTTGTTCTCATGGGAGACTTCAACTTCCCGGACATGTGCTGGAAATACAACACAGCCCTGAGGAAGCAGCCTAGAAAGTTCCTGGAATGCGTGGAGGACAGCTTCCTGACTCAGCTGGTTAGTGAGCCTACCAGAGGGGTGTCCCGCTAGACCTGCTGTTCACGAACAGAGAAGGACTGGTGGGAGATGTGGTGGTAAGGAGTTGTCTTGGGCAGAGGGACCACAAAATGGTAGAGTTCTCTGTTCTTGGTGAAGTCAGGAGTGGGGAGGGTGTCAGTAAAACTGCTACCTTGGACCTCCAGAGGGCAGACTTTGAATTGTTCAGGACACTGGTAGGGAGTGTCCCTTGGGAGCCAGTCCTGAAGGGCAGAGGGGTCCAGGAAGGCTGGACGCTCCTCGAGAAGGAAGTCTGAAAGGCTCAGGAGCAGGCTGTCCCCGTGTGCCATAAGATGAGCTGGCAGGGAAGAAGACTGGAGTGGCTGAACAGGGAACTTCTGCTGAGCGTCCGGAAGAAAAAGAGAGTTTATGTCCGGTGGAAGAAGGGGCTGGAAACTTGGGGAGAGTACAGGGAAGTTGTCAGCTGTGCAGAGAAAAAAATCAGTAGGGATCTGGCCAAGGTCGATGGGCAGAGGCCAAGGGGATGAGGTTCAACATGGCTAAGTGCCGGGTCCTGCACTTTGGCCACAACAACCCCATGCAGCGCTACAGGCTTGGGGCAGAGTGGCTCGAAAGCTGTGCAGAGGAAAAGGATCTGGGGGTGCTGACTGATGCTGGCCTCAACATGAGCCGGCAATGTGCCCAGGTGGCCAAGAAGGCCAACGGCATCCTGGCTTGTATCAGGGATAGTGTAGCCAGCAGGGCCAGGGAGGTGATCGTCCCCCTGTACTCTGCTCCGGTGAGGCTGCACCTCGAGTACTGTGTTCAGCCTTGGGCCCCTCACTACAAGAAGGGCATCAAGGCCCTGGAACGTGTCCAGAGAAGGGCTACGAAGCTGGTGAAGGGCCTGGAGCACAAGTCCTGTAAGGAGCAGCTGAGGGAACTGGGAGTGTTTGGTCTGGAGAAGAGGAGGCTCAGGGCAGACCTCCTTGCTCTCTACAGGTACCAGAAAGGAAGGTGTGGGGAGCTGGGGGTCGGCCTCTTCTCACAGGTAACTAGCGATAGGACCAGAGGGAATGGCCTTAAGCTGCACCAGGGGAGGTTCAGGTGGGAAATGAGGAGACATTTCTGCTCAGAAAGAGCAGTCAGGCATTGGGACGGGTTGCCCAGGGAGGTGGTGGTGTCACCGTCCCTGGGGGTGTTCAAGGAAAGGTTGGACCTGCTGCTGAGGGACATGGTTTAGTGGGTGACATTGGTGGTAGGGGGATGGTTGGACCAGATGATCTTGGAGGTCTTTTCCAACCTCAATGATTCTATGATTCTATATGGACCTGTAGAAGTGAGTCCAGAGGAGGGCCATGAGGATCATCAGAGGGCTGGAGCTCCTACGAAGACAGGCTGAGGGAGGTGGGGTTGTTCAGCCTGGAGAAGAGAAGGCTCCGGGGAGACCTCACAGCAGCCTGCCAGGACCTAAGGGGGCTGCAGGAAAGCTGGGGAGGGACTCTTTGTCAGGGGTGTAGCGATAGGACAAGGGTAATGGCTTTAAACTAAAAGAGGGTAGGTTTAGATTAGAAGTAAGGATTAAGAAGTAAGAAGTAAGTAATTCTTTACTCAGAGGGTGGTGAGGCACTGGCACAGGTTGCCCAGAGAAGCTGTGGATGCCCCATCCCTGGGTGTGTTCAAGGCCAGGCTGGATTGGGCTTTGGGCAGCCTGGGTTGGTGGGAGCTGTCCCTTGGGCAGGGGTGGGAACTGGATGGTCTTTAAGGTCCTTCCAACCCAAACCATCCTATGGTTCTGTGAAATGCTGATTCAGTTAGAGGAGACCGGTAGCACCAAGGCACACCAAAAAGTAAACTTAGGTATGCGAAAGAGGGCTCTGGGGAATGCTAAGAGCTGCCTGGAGGGCTCTGGGGACACGGAAAGGTGTACTGCTGCCTGGGGTTGTTCCTCCCAAGGTGCAGGACCCCCAAAAATCCTCCCAAAGCTGCTGGGGGACCAGGCAACATGCAGCAAGGCAGGAGCAGGCCGTTGCAGCCATCGTGCTACCATGTGGGGTGCTGCCTCGCACTGGAACCACCTTTAATTACTGTCTGATATCTGCATAAAAGGGAAGTTATTTTAAGGTTGGGCCTAGAGGCTCACCTGGTGACAACTGTTTGGGAGCACTGGTGTTGGGACAGCTGCAGGAGAGGGTCACCGTGGGACCACCACAGTCCCTCGAATTTTGCAGCAGCGTCTGCCCGGGGCAGGGGACACCACAGCCCGGGGTTTCCCTCCTGCTGCAGGCCCAGAGCCCCAGCTCGCCTGGCTGCCTGGCTGCAGGACACGACCCAAGGCCACCCAGCCCCGAGCGAGGCGCCGTGCCCTGTGCCGCTCTAGGGCTGCGCTGGCCTCAGAGCTCGGTGTTGACAGGTAACAACTATTGCAACAGTCGTGTTGCAAAGAGCAACACGGAGTGCGACCTGCCTGTTGATCCCAAAAACAAGGGCTCCCCACACTGTTGGTGATCAGCTGAGCCCACATGGAAGCCAGGGTGCAGAGGGGGTGACAGCCACCAGCCACACGGTGACAAGTGGAGGCGGACACCTGCCCACCCAGCCCAGCTCTGCAGGGGACGCATCTCAATGACCCAGGCTGTGGGGCTCCACGCCCATCCCTGCGTCACACCAGTGCGCTTGAACATTAACCCAGGGTGGCAGTGAGGTGTCCCTGGCAGCACGGCTTCCAGCACCCCAGGAGCACCCAGGATGAGGGGGCTCCGTGCCCGCTACCACCTCCTGGTAGGTCTGGCCCTGCGGTGCCTGGCGTGGGGCACGTGCTGGCAGCGTCGGGGCCGGGGCGTGCAGCCGGGCGGACAGACAGATGCCGTTTGTGGGGTTGCCCCTGGGGAGGTGAGGGGAAGATGGGGCACACTGGGGTTCTGCCCTTCAGCCCTGCTGTGATTTAAGCACCAGCAGGTCCCCGGTCCCTCTGGGGCTGCCCCTGCCTTTCCCCCTTGTCCTTTGGTCCCCTGGGGTGTTTTCTGCCTGTCCCCCCCCGTGGGGAAGCTGGAGGAGGTGCTTGGCTCTGCCCCACTGCCCCCCTGTCCTTGAGCAGGGGTGCAGGCTGCGCCCACAGCTAACCTGATCCCACGGCTGGCCGGGACTGCCGCCTGGCCCAAGGCCCTTCAACATCCCCATGCATGGGGCCGGTCCTGCTGTGGGCAGGGGAGGGGAGGGCACAACTGGGATTCACCGTTGCAAGCTCTTCTGCTGGGGCTGAGTTTGAGCTGAGGCTGTGGAAACCTCTCCTTGTCTCCTCTTCCTCTTTCTCCTCCTCCACATCTCCTCCCTGGGTGGCAACCTGCACCCTGCACCCTTGAACTTCCGTGCAATGGTGGCACCGCCTGGCAGGGTGCCAGGGCATGGCACGGCACAGCACGGCAGTGTCGGGAGCGGGCCCAGCCAAGCACCCACGCCGGGGTCCTGGGGCTGCAGAGGCCTTTGGGACCTCTTCACCTGGAGCCTGCACAGGGTGGGAGACCCCTGTGCGGGGCAACTCTGGGGACACTGCTCCCCTGGGGCAAGGCTGCTGGTCTGGGTGGGGGGACGTGGGGCGGGGGGCGGGGGGGAGAGGCACTCACCTCTTTCCACCCCCAGGCCGACCAGGACGAGGACCTGCCCATGGGATGCGTGGAGCCGGACAGCGAGGGGCAGCCAGGCTGGGAGGGGGCCCCAGCTGCAGCCGTGGCCCTGGAGGAGCCGTGTGGTCTGGTGCTGAGCACACCGAGCCGCATCCTGCGGGACAGGGAGACCAAGGAGGTGAGGAGCCCTTCACTCGGCTCCCCCCTGCTGCCAAGCCACAGTCGTGCCAGTGTGAGGTTGGATGGGTGATGCCATCCCCCCGTCCCCATCCCCAGGGACAGTCGGGTCCCCCTGCCCCGGGTCGAGGCCCAGTGCTCCTCCTGGAGGAGCAGAGGCAGTGAGCAGGGCTGCAGGGCTGGCACTGCCAGAGAAGAGGGAACCAAAACTGGGGAGCCCCAACACGGGTTCCCAGCACAGGGCCCCCATTGCCAGATCCCCTGCATGGACTCGGGTGAGGGGAAGGTAGGCACAGGTGGCCGTGCCTTGGCCAGGTTGCGGCTCCCCAAGGACCCAGTTCATCTGGGGGACAGCCCTGGAGGTGCCAGGCCCCACACCCTACCAGAGGGCAGAGATGTGGGACACCTCACTCTGAGCCAGCTGCCTGGTCTCCTGCTTGTACCTGGGCAGGTTCTCTGGCTTCCCACGAGGGTGCTTAGGGTGACAATGCTTGGGGAGCCCCAGGAGGATGCTCAGGAGGACCTTTTGGGAAGACGCCTGGGGGAAGAATGCTCCAGGAGGTGTCTTGGGAGGCTGCTTGGGAACACCTCTTGGGCATATGAATATGGGTGAAAATGCTTCAAGGGAAGGGTGCTTGGTGGGGGGAGGATGCTGGGGGTGGGGTGTGCATCGTGGGAGGTTGGGGGCTGGGGGGGGGAGCAGGAGCTCTGCAGAGAGTGCTGCGGGAGCAGAGACAGGCTGCTGCCCAGGCTGGCCCCACCCCCCCCCCCCGCAGACAGCTGGGAGCGGCAGAGGTGCAGGGGAGGTGGGATAGCCCAACAGCCCCTCTGAGCCCACTCTACCCTAGCTGGGGCCCCACCTGCCCCCCCGGCTGCAGCAGCAGCCCTGGCGCCTGCTGTACTGCACTGCACGGGATGGCTTCAGCCTGAGAACCCTGTACCGGCGTGCCGGCCCGCCGAGCTCCCCTGCACTGCTGCTCATCCGAGACACCGATGCACAGGTACGTCTGGAACCGGTCACCCCACAGCATCCCCCACACCACAGCAGCTTCACGCAGGCCTGGGTCTGTCCTCGCTGCTGCTCGCAGGATGGAGTCGTGCCAGAGAGCCCTGGCACAGTTCATGCCTCAACCCTGCGGCACTGGCATCTGCTCTTCTCTCCCCCTACCAGGCCTTCGGTGCGTTCTTCGCTACCACCATTCACATGAGCAACGACTTTTACGGCACAGGGGAAACATTTCTCTTCTCTTTCTACCCAGAGCTGAAGGTGGGGGCTGCAGCTGTGGGGTCAGAGGAAAGGGGGGGGGGGTCCTGAGGGTGGGGGGCCAGCAATGCTCCATGGCCCGTCCCTGCTGGAAGAACCCTGAGGTGCTGTTGAAAGGTCCAGGGGATGCGCCAGGGTAATGCAGCCGCACTTGGTCAACCACGAACAAAGCCACCAGGTCACCATACCCCAGGACCCAGCCAGTGGGATTGCAACTGGGGGAGGCGGGAGGAAGGGGGGGGTGGTCTGTGTGTCTGAGGGGGCTGATGTCTGATGGTGACATCAGTGAGAGGCAGCTGTCCCCTGAAAGGGCTCCGAGGGCTGCTGGTGGGGACAGGCCCACAGGGGACATGTCAGGGGGCACTGTCCCATCCCAGACCTGAGCCACCCTGCAGTAGCCCGGGAAGGATCCTGGGGAGAGCAGGGAGCGAATCCACCAGCTGGGGGCTGGTGCCCGGCTCTGCGGCTGCAGCCATTCCTTGCAGGGCTCCAGGCTCTGAGCCTTGAAGCCGTGACTGACAGGCGCAGGGCCCGGCCCTACCAGCTGGGACATGGACAGGGACAGGGACAGGGTGGCCTGACTGCTGTCCCCACAGGTGTTCAGGTGGACGGGCAGGAACAACTTCTTCATGAAAGGAGATGTGGACTTGCTGATGGTCGGCGGGGGCAGGTACGGGTCCCAGCTGCTGAGAGGCTCCCCTGGCCGAGCGGCCGGCAGCAGGAGAGGGCCTCAGCTGAGCACAGCCTCCGCATGTTCCAGTGGCAGGTTTGGGCTGTGGCTGGACGGGGACTTGCACCACGGGGGCAGCTACCCCTGCGAGACCTTCAACAATGAGAGCCTCTCGCTGCGGGGGGATTTCTGCGTTCAGGACCTGGAGGTGTGGGGCCTGGCCTGACGGACACCGGTGCCAGGGGAAGAGCCTGAACTGATGGCTCACGGGGCCAGTCGCCTCCAGCGCCCACCAGGACAGTGCTTGGGGAAGGCCACACCTGCCTCCTGCTCCCCAGCCCTGCAAATGGCCGCATCACACACGCCCAGTGAAGGCCGAGGGGACAGACCCTTGCAGGAGGCCAGCCCCCACAATGCTGCTGCCATGCTACCTCTGCCTGTAGCACCCAAGGACCTGGCCTGGCAGGGATGGGGGCAGAGCCTCCCCAAGAGGGCACGAGTCCAGATGAAACAGCAAATTCTGAGGGCAGCGTGCTGCCAGCAGGACCAAGCAGCTGGGACAGCCTCTGCCCTGCTGGCTGCTGCCATAGGGATGGTGGCACCAGGGCTGGTGGGTGAGAGGGTGCTGACCATCAATAAATGGGAAGAGCCATGCTCCAAGCCTTGTCCCTGTCATGAAGACAAGTAATAGCACCACAAAGTTGTACAAAGAAAGCGGCACAAGCAGACATGCATGCACAGACATCCTGGTTGATGGCTCAGGCAGTGGGTGCAAGCCCTCCCATGTATGAGACATTCCTCCCAGTTTGGTCCCTCACATCTGCTTTGTAATGCCTGACATTTGATTTACTATTGGGGGAGAGGAGTGGCTGGGGACTAAGCTGAAGCATCCACTATAACACCGTGCTTTCACATGTCCTCAGTTTCTACCCTAAACCTGTAATTATGTGAAACTTGGATCCCACCCATTGTCCAGATTGCCTTACTTTAACTATACCCACCTTACTCTACACATATCTGCATGGAACGTCACCAGCCATTTCAGCCTCCCCTAGCCCATCTGAGATGCTCTATGGCCGTTTACTCTCCTTTCAGGCTATTTCAGGACTCAACCTATTCCAAAAGTCATTTACTGAGATGGTGAAGAGCCCCAGCAGGATTGCACTGGTGCTGGACCCTGCTGCACAAACTGTCCCTGTCTTCCTTCCCACCCTCCCTCCCCCCGCCCCCAAAGCTGCTCTCCCCTGCCCAAGCCTTGCTCTCTGTTTTGATCTCCAAGGTGCAGAAAATTGTTGCCTTGTGCACAGCTTCCAGCTATGGCACCATGGGGCAGCAGGGCCAGGGGAGCAGATGATGGGTGTTGAGGAATGTCCCCTGGTGAATGATGGGTGTTGAGGACCCACCTGCCTGGTGCTGGAGCCCAGTCCAGTACCTGGTCGGTCTTGTACCCTTTCTTGTCTATTCCTCCTCTGTTCCGCACTGATTCCCTACCCCTTCACATCATCCCATCAGTTGACACAGTCCCCCCACCCCCTCCAACACTGGGGACCCTCAGGGTTACACCCTGACCTGGTGCTGCAGTTTCTTGGGAGCCCATCAGTTAGCATTACTGACAAGGTTCATTTCTGGTTATTGTCTTTGTTAACACTAACTGGCCAGTTTTATGTCCATGTGTTTGTCTCCCTTTCTTTATTCTCCCAACTTAAAAAAATAAGCATTGTCCCCCTCCCCACACCCCTACAAACGAGTGTTATGGACCATATTTGTTCTTATCACCACCTCCCTCACCATGTGTCCATCAGGTTTGCCTCTATCTGGTGTTCCCAGCTCCTCTGACCAGATGCCCTTACTGGAACAGCCACTGTCCTTCCACACCCACTTGACACAGAGCATCCCCTCCCGTGGGGCTCCTGGATGCATGCAGCAGCACATGCCAAGAGCCCACACTGGCTGGTCAGGGCCTCCAAGCTACTGTGTGTTTGTGGCCTCCAGCATCACCTGCTGAACCCAGATACACAGTGCCACCCCGCAGGGACCACGACGTGCTGCGTGGTGCCCGCACATCCTCCTCACCGAGCTCCCTCACTGAGGTGTGATGTCTGCTGCTCTGAGTGCACCCTGCAAGCCCAGCCAGGGGCACACCAGCCCCAACCTACAGCAGCCCCCAGCTGTTTTTCCCTTGGCACACAGCTCAGGTTCCTGGGCACAAAGCCCAACCAGCCCTTCTGGGTTTGCATGGCCAAGAAATAGCTGCAGGCAGAGCCCTGGAGCAGGGCCAAGGTCTGCTGCTGCCTCAGGAACAGCATCGTGAACTGTGGCAGCCCCTGCCAGGCCACCTCCTTACAGAGCTGCAGATGACTTCCAATGCTGGCTTAGGCGAGAAGGATCGCTGCCAGGCAGCAAGGAGGCAGAAGGACACACTGAAGTGAGGCAAAGAAAGCAGCTATCCCTCTGTGGGAGGTGATGAACCCAGAACCATTTATATCTGCCAGCGTCTTTGTGCAGAAGCAGCCCTGGAGGAACCTCCCCTTGGCCTGGGGCCCCAGAGCTTCTGCTGCTGCACAGCCTTGCAGGCAGGAGCAGCAGCCAGCCAGGCTCATGCACATAGCTGCTATCCTGGCAACCCGCCGAGGACGTCACTCACAGTGGTGCTAAAACACAGTGGGAAACACTGATGGCTGCTAGCATGGGGAGAAAAGGCCCTGTCCTTCGCTGCACCCAAGGTCTGAACAAAGTGAAGTAGAAATGTTTTTTTAGAAGCAGTCATTTGACTTGTGGTACAAGCAGGCTCAAAGCAAGGCACCACGAATGTATCAGCCTAGCAGCTTTAAGCAGCAACACTGATCCCCATCAGAGCAAGGCCATGCTCAACAAGTCACCAGAAGTCCTCGCTCCAGACCTATGGGAGGAATTATTAACAGCTTCCCATGCACACCAAAGCCCACACAGCAGACCACCACTACAAATACCTGATCAGATATACCCCACGTCCCTGGGTGTCTCAGCCCCCACCTCTCCACCCTGCCCCACAGGCAAACACCAGCATGCCAGAGCCCACACGTGCAGCACACCCAAACCTAGCAGCACAAACCGAGCTGGTGCAGCACAGCAGCCAACAAAAGCACATGTGGGCAGGTAAAAGGGTAAGAGCCATCGCCAAACACATTCAATAAAGTTTTCAATCTTGGAAGCCCTGGTAGGCCATTCCAGTGCTTTTAGCACCGCCTCACACCTCACCAATATACATCCGATGACTTCAGGCCAATTTTAGATTTCTGTAGCTAGTGCTTACAGAGTGGTTGAAGTTCACAGGAAAAACCTCATGCTCAAGGAGGACCACCCAGAGCCAAGGCCAGGCAGCTTCTGAAGAGCTCCAGGGAGGAGTCTCCACAGCCCCTCTGAGCAACCTGCGCCAGTGCTCAGTTCGGCCCCCCCCGCACAGAAACGTTTACTGATGTTCGGAGGTAGCCTCTCGTGTGCCAGCTTGTGCCCATTGCCTCCGGTCCTGTCCCTGGACATCACTGAAAAGAGCCTGGCCCTGTCCTCTCCGCACCCTCCTTCCAGGCATTTATAGACACTGATGACACCCCCTGAGCCTCTTCTCCAGACTGAACAGTCCCAGTTCTCAGCCTCTCCGTATAGGAGAGGTGCTATGGTGTCTTCATCATCTTTGTGGCCCTTTGCTGGACTCTCTCCAGTCTGCCCATCTTTCTTGCACCAGAGAACCCAGAACTGGACCCAGTGCTCCACATGTGGCCTCACCAGGACCCCCAGGACATTCCCTGCCCTGCTGCTTCCCAGCCGGGTGCCCCCAGCATGTCCTGGGGCCTGGGCCTGTTCCTCCCCAGGGGCACCACTCGGTCTTGCCCTTCTTGAACTGCAAGAGAATCCTGCCAGCCCCTTTCTCCAGCTGCCCAGGACCCTCTGCACAGCACTGTGACCCTCTGGTGCTTCAGCCACTCCTCCCAGCTTCGTGTCATCTGCAAACCTGCTGAAGGTGCTCTCTGCCCCCTCAGCCAGCTCCTTCATGAGGCAGTTGAGCAGGACTGGACCCAGCATGGACCCTCTGGGTACTCTGCTCATTACTGGCCTCCAACCTGGCTTTGTTCCACTGATCACCCCCCCGCCCCATCTGTCCATGAAGCCCACGCTTCCTGAAGTCCAAGAAGACAATACTCACTGCTTTCTCCTCATCTACTGGGCTGGACATTTCATCATTGAACATTATCAAGTTGGCCAAGCATGACTGCACTTCAGTGCATCTACGCTGACTGCTCCTGATGATTTTGTTCTTTATGTACCTGGGATTCTATGATTCTATGAACAGTTATAGTTATGGATTTTTTTTCCTCATTCATATATTTGTATGATGGCTACAGTTTGCATTGCTACAGTTCCTTCATTTACACTTTTCTTTTTTCCCTTCATGATAGTTGGAGGAGTACCTAAAGACAACCTGCCCAGTGTAAGGATGCTGAAGTATAAGGCCTGCCTGCTCTTCCCAGGCATGGGAACAGCATTTGGCTGCAGTTTCACTTCAAGGCACAAGGAGAGGTTGGGTTCACTACCTTGGGACAACATGTAAGAGCCATTCCAGCCCCATGGTCCCATTACAGCAGAACTGGCTCCACCACAGTTACTATTCACACTGTACTTAATTTCTTAATTTACATTTGCTCATCTCCAAGTTGGAAGATCTGCACTTCCACAAATCAGCATTTGTCCTTTAGAAGGACATTGGGCTGGTTTTAACCGTGCTGTTTTTAATGAAGTTCACACACTGAAATTCATTAAAAGAATATTAAAATAATTTTTTATAAATTTATTTTAGTACAGAAAGGCTCAGATTAATGTGTTTGAGAAAAAGAAATGCTCTGTCTCAGAACTTAATATCTGATAGACTTAAGTACAAGTTTTGCTTAAATATGAGCAAAAAGCTTTTCCCAAATATAAAGTGCACCTTTTATAACAGCATCAAAACAAACCCAAGCAACCATAACAAAATTACATTAGTCTGAACAATACTTGATTTCATGTGGATAATGGAGACAAATGCCTTCACTCTACGATGTTATTTCTTGAAGCATAATACATTTTTTAAAAGCTTTTCAAAAGGTCAAGACACCTCCTAATAGCTACCTGGTACACTGCAGATCTGAAATACTGTTAGAGATATGAACAGCAGAGGCTGTGCTGCATCACCATTAAACACATGAGCACAGGTTCATAAGCAGCAGAGCGCAGAACAGCTTCTGATTATTTCAAACCAAATCTGTAAAATAGGTGAACACTCATTCTCCTTACACCTCCTGTATAATTGCTGTCAGTTTCCATGATACAAAAAGACAAAGGAAACAATCAGATATGAAAAGTTACACAGTTTTCTTACACAGTGGCTTCCCACTGCGTTAGTTTCAAAAACTTGGCTGTTAAAATTGAATGCTGAACTTGTATTTTCTCATTTCAGATATAAAAATCCAAAGCTTGTTCCAATTTCTGAGCATTACAGAACCTTTGCTTTGTATTTTTAATGTTGAGGGTAGGCTTTTCAAGCTTTTAGGTTTTATTTAATGAAAGCAGCCTTCAAACAGAACATCTTAGACCTGAGTAAAAAACAAGAGGGAAAAAGTCTTCCTAGTTTGCTTTTCCAACAGGACAGTTAGCAACATTCACATTAGTTTGCCCATAAGGAAAATTGTAAGAACTTTTACAGTTCTACAAAGGATGAGAAATATACACAGGAACAGCAATCACAGAGCCAGGAAATACAGGGAAGGGATACAATAACTAAAGGATTCCTGAAGAGCCTGTCTATCTAGTACAGTGAAATACAGAAACAATGTGCACTTGTGGCTCTGCTCTAGCAGAGGTGCACCGTGCAGCATCCTGACAAGACTCACTAACCATGTAAGAACTGTGTGCATGACCACATACCTTGACAAACATTCAAGTAGCTCTGCTTTCCTGCAAACACTCCAATAATGGAAGTTTTGAGCAGTTTTTGCAGTTCAGTGTAGCAGTAAAAATGTAATATTGAATGTATCAAAAATACACTATAAAAAACAATAAAATGCTGCATGTCAGGGCAATGCATTGTTACTTCAATAAAAGCTGCATGGTCACTTTTACAGCAAGAGGCCTGCATCTTCATCAGCTTTTTCAATACCAGGAAAGTAATCTTTGGTTATTAAAAAGATTCTTCTCCCACCTCCTCTTTTTTATTTTTATTTTTTCAAAATGAAGTTTAAAGAGAGCTAGAAGTTTTTCTACTAGCTCAAGTAACATCACAATTACCTTAAGAAAAGATCAGGACTAGAAGGAGCAGTAACACATTTTCAGCACTTCTTGTAATTATGATGAATTTCTTTTTTTTTTTTTTTTTTAAAAATGAATTTACTCTTGCTGCAACAGTGCCATTACATTCAAAAATAAATGAGAATTGAGTTTGCTCTGCTATAACAGATTACTTGTTAATTTTGTAGAAGTCCATTCTGAATATGCACTTAGTTTAAGTGTCTACATAAAAACAAACTGTATTGTAAAATGCATCGCTGCATTGTTCTACACATTTTTTACAGAGCATCAGATTGCATTTTAGAAGAGTTGCCACTCAGGGCCAACCATCTTCTGAAGAAAATGGTTGAATAGTGCAAAAGGGAGAAGTTTTACTTATTGAAAGAAAGCCTTTGCTTGCAACTCGGTTCTGAAGCTGTCTTGAATTCATCCCCACTTTTGTTATTCCAGCTTTGTTTCATTGGAGTTAGATGAGGGGCAATCACATCACCATCCTGTTATTAAAAGTCAGAAAATATTAATGACAATGCATTAATTTTTTCTTTCTATCCTAAACCAGGGGAAAGAGGCTCACTATCAGGCATAGGAGAAAAATTAAATACAAGGTCCTAGAAGCACTGGAAATTAATGAGTATAGAAGACCATGCATTACAGAGATGGAAACTGCTGTAGTTAGTGGTAGGAACTGAGAGGGAAAAAAAAATCCACCATATATCTGAGAAGCCGGCTTGTATTTTGGGCATTGGTATATAAATTGGAAATATTGTTATAAGCTTTTGCTCTGAATCCCTCCCAGTTTGTCATTTGAAACTGTTGCAGTCTACCAGGTGTAGGTGCTTGGAGGTGCCCTTCACCTTCTTAAGGTATATAACAGTACAGTAACTGGTACGGTCTAGGCTGTGGTGCTCATACTTGTCAGACTGCCTATTTAGTGGTCAGGCATTGCAAACATTGGAACGAACAAGCAGAAATAGACTGGTGGGACTATCTTGGCATGTTATATATGTCCTGCAGCATGTAAGATGGATAACTCTGAACCAGAAAAATACAGTTGCAGGATACAACCATACTCCATGAGCTACAAGAAAAATAAGCCTTTTACTTAATCTATTTGCAAAAAGCCCTTCAGAAATTAACTGCTCTCATAAGACAGACTTGACTGAGAAAAACTTACTTGATACAACCATAACTGCTTGTTTACACTGATGTAGAATACTGGAAGTATCAGAACATCGTAGTTTTATTAGACAAAGGCCACCACCTTCCTGCAAGGGGGATGTGATGGGGATGCTGCATCACACATCACCAGTTTACAGCCACAGTTGTTACAGGTTTCCCCATAACTTTTGGCAGGAGGAATGCAAAACAAAGCCTATGAACTCAGGTTCTGCTTTAGGCTTTCATTTGAATTGCCATGGCAGCTCTTGCACTGTACCCAGTGCAAAACTTCAGATGAGCTGTAACATCCAGCCCTTCCTGTCCCTCAGATGGAAACTTGTGTGTCTGAGAATTGACAGAAAAAGGAAACACAGAACAGTTAAGGCTTTCCAAGCACTCAGACTACAGAGAGTAGAGGTTTGCAAACTAGTTTCCCAGGGATTTTGCACTCTGACTCAGATCCAATGGACTGATCACGTATATCCTATGGGAGAGGTAAATTTAACAACTGGTGAACAGGAAAGGGAGAGAGCCAAAGCAATCAGAAGAACTGATAAGACCACTCTAGATCTTTTGATCTCTCAGTGGCATTTTAAGCATTTGTATGAGGAAACCTGCATCAATACACTAGTGAGTTGCTGCACGGATGTTAGCTTTTGTTATAAAAATATGACTTTTCAAATCACCTAAGTTAAACGAATGAAAATCCATCACTATTCCAGTGAAACCAGAGCATGCCCAGATGCAAGCCACAACAAAACCACAAGCTAGGTTAGTGGGAAGCAGCAACGCCACAATTACAAGGCCAAAATCCCTAGATTTTTAATGAAAGAGCAAGCTTACAAAGGTAAAAAGCTCTAGAACAAGAAAATAACATGCAAATTTGTTACCTGTGGTTTGGTGAAATCCCTCTTTATACACCACTGAACGAAATACTGTTTTGCAGCTGAAATGATATTTGGATCCAGATTTTTGCAATAAACCCGAATAACCTGTTCTGCAAATATCCTGGGTAAAAGCCTTGAAACCTTTGGAATAAAGAACAAATAAGCTTCATTCTTTCTTTAAATTTAGAGTCCAGGGAACTTCAATTTCTTCATCTAAATACAAATTCAAAGCAATAAGAACATCTCACTATAATTCATGAGCTTTATCGAAATGAATTATATTTCTGTAAGAACAAAAGAGTTAAACACTTCGTATGTAATGGATGTTGGTACTCCAGATGACTGTAGTCATCTTGTGACACACACCCAACACCTGCAAAGACATAGATTCCACCACCTTTCCACAACTACTGCAAGAACTACCACGAAGGACAGTGATTGCTTCCACTGCAAGCTGTAAAGAAGATCACCTTCAGAAGGCCATTTGAGGAAGGTAAAAGACTACCTGTTCTTTACTGATCTTGACAGCCTTGGAAGGATCAGCCTTGCAATAGAAGAGAACATTATCAATGGGATTCTGATCTTTCATTCCATAATCCATATTGATAACCTTGCATGCAAAACAAAATGACATTTGTTAATGCTTGTCATTGGTTTTCTTACAATAAATACAAGTAAATACATACTATAGTTCTGTAAATGGCAGTAATAAAAAAAAGGACAGTAATTAACAAATGATTACCTCATAAAACAATCTGGCATTTGCATTTTTAAATCTTTTATTCCATCACCTCTCAAGTGTGCAGCTGCCAGGTGGACCTTCGCATTTGTACCCACCAGCATTCTGAAACACTGCAGTTTCAAATAGCAAAACCATGCTGCTCCCTCACCACACTGTGCCTTCCTGAGCCACACAATCTGCTCAGACAGCAACAGAGCTTACAGTTTTAAACATGAGGGTTAGCCAACATTATTTACATCTGCTTGGGACACTATAATTTGTGTGGTCAGCAGAGAGAAGAGCCCACTTCCCCATGATGTCAGTTTGTGGGACAATGAAAGTAGTCAGCTACGTTAAAGCTACGTAAGCTGCTGTCATTTTCCCCAACCTGAAATGAATCTTCAGTGCAAGACAGCTTTAGAAGTGATTTGTGATGTGCTTTGCAAAAAGCCATTCACTAGCTCCTCTGAGAATTAACCAAGAAGAGGGTTTAAGCTATTTGACAGTAGCAGACTGCTCAAACATTGCCCTGTCACAGGCTCCCTCCTTACACTCCTGGTGGCTGGGGACTGCGCTGCGTGCACCTGGGAGTGACTGCCAGGCCCCAGGCATAAGATGTCTGCAGGAGTCACCCTGCCTGTCTTCCTCCCACTGGAGCCCATGGTTCACTCGCCTTCATAAATAATAGCCAGTTGCTGGACGGCTGACTTTAACACCCGTATGTGATCAAGTAGTTTCTACTCTAAGCTCACTCCAAAAGAAGAGATAGTTACATCAACTACAAAGTCTTCAGCCTTTAGATCCACGTTTGGAGGATTCTTTTCTGGCTTGGAATTAGCGATGTCATCTGCCAGACCATCATATTCATCCTGGAAAAAAATACAACAGCTCAGACTGTATTTTTGCATTATCAGGTCAAGACCTAGGCAACAAAGCACACAACAGAACATGACATGAACCCAAAGCTTTAATTTCTTCATGCTTGACAAACTCTTCCTACAGTAATCTGGTTGTCAGAAGCCTTCTATACCTTAGAAAGCCATAAGTCTACTACTATTTTTTTTAATTTTTTTTAAGAAACAAACAAAAAAATCAGCTTATAAAACTACAAAGATCCAAAGAGTTTTATACCTGGCAACAGGAAGAAAGGACAGAGTCCATTCAGGATATTGAAGTTCTCATGAAAATTGAAAGTAAGTACCTTCAAGCAAATCTTTTACTAACACAAATGTGTTTTAGACAAGCTTTGGAGTGGATTGCAACCCACCTCAAAAGCAGAAAGTAGAAATCCACAAGAGTTTTATCTGGTTTTGGGCCTTGAAGACTACTCCCTGCTGATAGTTAGGTTAAAGCTAAGTATAGGAGTATGGTGTGGTAGAGAATAGTTGTTCATGGAAATGTGTAAGCTCTCTTTAAAAGGCTGTGGCTAGGCAGGAGAGAGAAGTTTGCCTGTTTACCTTTGCCCAGGGCTGCTACATTCTGGGTGAGATGCAAGATTTGATGAAGGAAGGTTTCCTGGGAGCACCTGAGACTGAAAGGAGAAAAGCTGAGTGCAGCACAGGGCAGCCAGGGGGCAGGTCCAAAAGGGAAGGAATTCAACAAGCAGGTTTGTCCATTGCAAAGACAGGGAGAAGAGCAGTGAATTGCACTACATCGACAGGCTGAAGCACGTGTGTGGCTTGCTGTGACTCAAGCCAAGGAAAGGTTTAGAACGAGAGCAAGCCTAGAGGAAAGAATCACCAGGAGGTAACTGATGGGAAGCAGCTGGCAGGAGACAGACTCTTTATAAGCTTTTTTATTTCTATTCTGCATCATTTATAGATTTTTATTTTTTTTTTACATTGCCTATTCCAGTTCATACTAACTGGAAACTGAGCACTCTAGCTACTTGAGATTTTTCCCTTGCTGTGGCCAGCTTGGGGGTCATGAAACACAAGAGTGTGGTCTCTTAAGCAGCAGAACAGACAGCTCCATCTTGTCTGATCACTGCCCATCTTCAGTGCATCAGGGGAAGCAGAGCCTCTGACACACCTGCAAGCGAAAGTCCTCCCCTGCCAAGCCCCCAGCTGATCATCAGAAACTGCAAAATGCTGGCTGGAGGTAACTATAAGACCACCAGCGATACAGTCTCCCTTCAAAACAACACACACAAGATTCAATGTGTCAGGCTGGATTTTCCAAGCAAAAGTTTTTCTTTCCACTAACCAAGCTTCTACAAGGTGCTGTTTGAAGGTAGAACTCATGCAATTTATACTCCTGCCCATCTCCTTTTTGTTAGGCTATCCTAGACGCCAGAAATTTTACAATCAATATGCAACCACTTTGCATTGTGCTGATGTGTGTCTTAGGATGTTTTCCTTCCTCTTCAGTATTTACTCTTATTTCTTCCCCCGTATATACAGAATCTCTTAACACTACGTTTCTTAGACAAAGAACAGAAGCCAAGCCTCTCCTCAACTGATAAGATGAACAGAGCAATAAGGTATCTCCTAGTCTCGCTGTAGCCTTGTTCTTTAGAAAAGCTGAATTATTTTTATTAAAGCTTTCCAGACATCGTCAGGCATTTCAGGAAATTTGGCATGGAAAATTTTGAGCACCAGGGCTGAAGTTTACAGGTATTTAACTTGTCAACACAGTATACCACTTTACGAGACCAGGTGAGCCATCAGAAGCAACATTATCTCTAATATAACATGATTTTGGAATAAGACAACAGTAGATAATCCAATGTCTGATGAGTGCTTGGAAAAGCAAACACTAGAAAAAAATATGAATGCCCACGTTAAGTACAAAATCTAACACCAAGAAATTGAGAAAATATTATTCACATTGTTCTCAAAGTAAAGCAAACAAATTATGATTAAAAACAAAAATATCATCTAATGTTTCTTATTATTTTGAAAATTTCATGAACACAAGAGGATAGTAATAACTTTCTCAAATCACTGGACCGTAATAGCATTTTATGCAACAGGGTTTTTCTGAAAATATTCCTGCAATAATCAACTTCTCAGTTTATCTCTCTTGCTATTCTTCTGTCTGTAGATAAAAACTCTTCCCAGTTTTCCGTAATGTCTTCCACATCTCAGCAACATGAAAACAGTGTGGTGGAGATAGAACTTTTGACACTATTTTTTTTAATAACAAGTTTCAAAAAATAGGAAAGGGAAAAAAGAAAGTCAGCAACTTAGAGAATGGTTTTAGAAAGACAGAACTCAGAATCTTCCAGAAATGGATATTACCTTTGGAATTTCATTCACTTTTTCAGGTTGAGTCTCTCCTAGAAACTTGTATAATTCACGCCGTTCTATTTTACGCAAAATTTCTCGTGCCTCGTTCAGTTCTGGACGACTTGAGTGCAGAATTTCCAAGTAGATATTATCTGCCAAAGTTGTATTATTTCAGTTAACTATGTCAAAATCCAGTGTCACAGCAAAATGCACGTACAAGGACAGTGGCTTAACCAATAAGAAAAACTGCTGATTCAGGAAAAATCTCACTTTCAGTGAATGTCTGAACATATCACGTCTGACAACTGAGAATTCGCTTACAATACAATTTTGGATATCATTGGATTCATAGTAAGTTTTGACTAAAATCCTAGTTCAATTCTCACCCTTGCAACAAACAATTATTTCACTGGAGGTTGCTTCCTCTTTTTGTTTATCCAGCCTTGGTCAGCAGCACTAACTGGCTCAGGGGGGAAGGTGCTTCATCTTATTAAAGAAGAAAGCACTTCTGTTACATCTTCGGAACTTCTCAGACTTTGGACAGTGGTACTGGAAGTCCCCCCTTCCTGTCTCCACGTGACAGCGAAGTACGCGGTGTCATTTCCACAATCCATATGAGTGGCAAGAGGCAGGTTTTCAGGTTTGCTTGGATGTGCCGTCAGAGCAGAAGGGTTAATTTTGCTGTCCTGAAACCACTGGTGTCAGGATGCTGCTCACCGGTCACACAACCAACACAGCTGCACTCCGTGCACCTGTTTGCATTCCCCAGCCAGGAGTACCTGCACAGCTGTGACATGCTGAAGGTTTAGCTCTGCAACACCCTGCCTGGCACAACAACTGGTTTAAGGAGCTCGCCACACACTGTGTAAGCAAGCTATGAACCACGATTACCAAAACATCTTTACCAAGGGTTATTTTTATGGACAACAAGGTTGATCAAAGTGTTGAACTTCCCCACACGGAACAACAGATTTGGTCTCTTCAGCTTGAGAGAACAGATAATCCATGGAAAGTGAGAAGCCCACAAACACATATTTGTGCAAAGGCAGTAGCAGCAAGGAACTGCTTGCTCTTTCATCCATTACAAAAATTAGGATTTGCTGTCAAATCAGAAACAAATTCAAAAACTAAAGGTGGTTCTTCACCCATCGTGGAAGAAAGTTGGGGAACTTACTGCTGCAGGATCTCACTAGAGGTTTATCATTAGCAAAGATCCAAATGGCAGCTGGACAGTTTCACAGAAGCATTGCTCATCTTGGACTACTGCTATCAAGCCTACTGTCCTCCCAGAATCCCCCAGGATGGAATCACTGGGTGCAGGGTGCAAGTGTCTTGGTGTAAGATGAGGAGAACGTACCCATCCTTCTTGATCCACCGTTACATCTGATATTGACATACTCCTCTCATCCTTCTCCTTGTTGCCAAGCTCTCCTTCTGGAACAGGATAACCTTGGCACTAATGTTCACCTCCTTGCTGTTGCAGACAATAATAGACAGAGGACAAACCTGGTCTCCATGCCCTGAGCTGTGTTCCTCACCAGATACTGCTGCAGGTCAGCGGGCCCTGGTGCTAACTTCCCAGAATGGCTGATCTTACAGACCAGAGGGCCCCCAGGGAACAGTTCTGCCTAAGCAGAACTTAAGTCTTAGCTCTTGACTTTCTGCCTGGCTTTCCACATCCCAACACTGCAATTCATGCTCTCTCATAGTAACTGCCACTCAAAGGCAGCCACTTGTTTTCCCCAGCATAGAAGAGGCATGGTGTTGGAGAGGTCAGGTAGCTTCTCATCCCAGCATTCTGCACAGCCCCTTCACCTGCTCAACATGGCATATCAATGGTCAGGCTGGATGTGGCTGGGGTGGACGAAGGGTTATATTGGGTTTATGCGGCAAGGTTTTGGCAGCAGAGGTAGCCTCTGTGAGAAGAATCCAGAAGCTGCTCCATGTTAGATAAGGCTCAGTTTCAGCTGGCTCCAACGGGACTCACCGCTGCCCAGACTTGAGCCAATAAGCGATGTTGTTTGCGCCTTTGTGAGAGCAGATTTAAGAAAGCAGAAAAAAAAAAAACCTGCTGCATAACAGCAGCTGGGAGAGTGAGGAGTGAGAAACAGCCTTGCAGGCACCAAGGTCAGTGCAGCAGGAGGGCAGGAGGTGCTCCAGGCACACAGCAGCAGTTCCCCTGCAGCCTGTGGAGAGGCCCCTGGTGGAGCAGGCTGTCCCCCTGCAGCCCATGGGTCCCACATGGAGCAGATCTCCACGCTGCAGCCTGTGGAGGAGCCCCCAGTGGAGCAGGTGGACCTGCCCTGAAGGAGGCCGTGGCCTGTGAAGAACCCCTGCCAGAGCAGACTCTAGGCCACAGATGCAGCCTGTGGAAAGGAGCCCACGCAGGAGCAGGAGGCCTAGGGGATGTTGCTGCCTGTAGGGGACCCAGATTGGAGCAGTGTGCTCCTGATGGATGGACCCTGTGGTATGGAGCCCTCTTCTTGAAGAGCTGCTGTATGCGGGAAGCCCAGGCAGGATCAGTTCAGAAGGACTGTATCCCACGGGAGGGACCCTACATAGGAGCAGGGCAAGGGAGTAACTCTGCAGGAGCAGCAGAGGCAAAGCGCTATAGCCTGACCCCCAACTTCCCCGTTCTCCTGTGCTGTTCAGGGTGAGGAGGTGAAAGAGGACGGATGGGGGGAAGGTGGTTTTAGTTTGTTTTCTTTGTCTCTCATTTCTCTAGCTTGTTTAATAATAGGTAATAAATTTCTCTAATCTCCCTACATCGAGTCTGTTTTGCCCATGATAATTGTTGAGTGATCTCCCTGTCCTTATCTCAACCCCTGAGTCCTTTTCGTTCTATTTTCTTCCCCTTTCCTTTTGAGGAGGGGGAGTGAGAGAGTGGTTGTGGTGGAGCTTGGCTGCCCAGCTGGGTAAAACCACCACTAGGGTCATCAACACAAGACTCTTAGCATGACAAAGATTATGGCACACAGGAACATCTGCAACTGTGCCCCTGGCCTCTGTCACCTTGTCCGTGGAGCAAAAACAGAAATTCCTGAGCCTCTCTGCTGACCAGCGAAGGCTTGATGATGGAAACTCAAGAAAGTAGCTCTGGGAATCCTTGTGAGCTGTAGCTCCCAGATGGAGCAAGATCTGACAGTCCTTGGGAGCACCTTTCTGCAGGGTCTGTAGCATCCTCTGCCCTGCAGTCACCCCAGCAAAACACCCAGTGCAGCAGGGTTCACGGTGTCCACTCTGGCCTCCGTTCCAAATGCTACACAAAACCCGTAGGGGGATGCCATGGCACTGAACACCAACCAGAGGAACGCTGGCATGCCTTTTGGTGAAGACCAGGAGGGGCAGACAAATCCCATACACAGCACTGGTGGGAAGATGGTGAACTACATGATAGAGAACATTGAATTTAGTAATTTCTCTAAGTATTTCTTCCTCACAGCACTGACCCAGACATTGGAGAACCAACTGCCAGCAGCCAGACTATTTTTTCAGGAAACCCTCACGAGCCTTAACTCATTTGCATCACTACATAATCACACTGGAACTTCCCCACATCTCTAAGTAGCCTGCTGCTCCTTGTATTTACCCTACGAGAATAATTCTCACAAGCTCTTGACTAAGCAACCAGAAACTTTCGGCTATAAAATAACTTGTTCACGTATTCCATTTTCTTCAGATGCATTTACAATCAGGGTTACAGTGCCTCAAACAAATTAAATCAGATCCCATCAGAGCCCTTTGAAACCTGTCTCAGGGTTAGTTTCCCACAATGAAACAAGTACAGTACTCGTCTACCTGATGGAGTTAGATGTAGCATCACTCTGAACTGACCTACATCCCACTTGTAACAAGTACAACAAACCTAGGGCACAGGCATGACTGCCTGACAGCACTGCTCACAGTAATCTAGATTTGAATGCGTGCAGAATATCAAAAGTTGGTGCACCTCTCTCTCACCACAAACATAAAAGTAAACTAAGCTAGGAGGTTTTGCTCTCTCAGCAAGATGTGAGAGCACAGAGAGTTTCAGGTCTGACCTACCATCTGTGCACAAAAGCAGTACTTGAAGAATCCTCATCATGGGCGAGGACCCACTCTGCCAACGGTTCTACAAACTAGAAAAAATAGTCCTATTCTAACAAACACTCGTGTTCTGTCACTTTAAAAAATTTTTGAGAATGCTTACCAGTTAGCTTAGTGTAGGCTTCCATGTCTTCCATTGCTGTAGAAATCCGGTACAATTTTCCTTTAGAGCCTTCTATTTCAAAAAAACGGTCTGCTTTTTGAAAGGCTTCTGTAATCCTAGTTTGAGGCAAAAGTAAGACTTCAGTATCATCTTTAAACACTTTATTGCTTAAGAGTCAAAACAAAAAAATGCTTTAGCACACTATAAATAGGAAACTAATTAAACTGCATCCCAAACGTGCAGCAGAGCCTGACTGCATTGCAATATGTCCTATTTCCATGCTGACATTGCACATTTCAGCAGAGTCTCTCCATTTACTGAAAACAGATTCAGAACAGACCTTAACTTTATTTCAAGAAATGTGAAAGTCCACTTTGTTCTGCTTCAGACTATGAGCTTGATAATGCTCAGATGGCTGCAGAACCCTGCAAGACAGTGATGGTCAGTCAGCGGCAGTGAGGCCACCTCATAGATGACCACATCCTTTTTACAGACCTATTGCTCCAGAAGTTAATAGAGTGAACACAAAGCTTCATAAAGGTAAAACCCATGTATGTGCAGTATTTTTTCAGTTGGGAAAACCTAATGCTCTAAAGGTCAAGTTTTTCCAAAGCTCTCAGTACCACTTGCTGTCATTTCTAGGTTGTATGCTCACTTGGATAGGCTGCTATAATTACGGTAAGCCAAGAACTACATTTCTTGGCTGTTCTGTTTCACTTCTTACACATACGTCCTACCAAACCTCAGGATTTTTAGCCAGAGTGTAACTGACTGCTCTAGAGAACCACTGCACAATGAGCAGCAGATTGTGAAATGAAACCATTCACAAGTAATTCTTGTATTGTATAACCCTCTACATTGCTTTTTCCAAACTCAGCAGATGCTTACTCAGCAGCCAAGACCATTATTTGGGGATACCAGTATTTCTTTGCTTTTGAAGAAAAAATAAAAAGAACGTTATCAGGAAACTTCTATAGATATCAAGAGAAGTACAAATGCTGGTAGGCAACCAAACTGATCCTGAACAATTCCCGCTGTGGCATTACACGAAGACAGGTAAGCTTGCTCCTTATTTTAGTCTGCTAGTAATCTTAACGTTAACCAGTCAGTTTGAGACAAGCACTCTCTTTAACATGTAGATAAAGATTCAAATTCTGCTGTCAGCAGTTAAAACAGCAGAACTACAACTTGGTCCAGTGCTTCTTCAGGGCATTATTAATCTGCCTCTAGTCGAATTTCCTGTGGAAGGATAATGCTGTCTGGCCAACCCTACCTCCAATTCCTTTTGTTGTTGTTGTTTTTGCCTTTTTGTTGTTGTTGTTGCTTTTTTATTATTTTTAATTATTTACAGACTTCTTGACACTCTAAGCACTGTGTAAGTATACAGTATAAGGTCTCCTCAGAGCCTTCTCTTCTCTAGGGGCTAAATAACCCCAGCTCTCTCAGCCTGTCTTCCTAGGAGATGTGCTCCAACCCTCTGACCATCCTCGTGCACCTCCTCTGGACCTACTCTAACAGATCCAGATTTTGGTCATACAGCCCAGTGACTTTCATTGTATGTCACAGCTTATGGATTAGTTGAAGATTCCAAATGGATATACAGTTTCAAAAAAAATTAAAAGATGTGCAAGAAAAAAGAATGTATAATACTTGCATTATTTCAATGATGTTGCCAATCTTATGCTGGTATGCTCGTCGATGAAGGCAATTCCGTGTGTGGAACATATCATACAAATTTCCAACTTCCTGAATCAAAAAAAAAAAAATCTTTTACTTTTCACATTGTCTCAATTGCAAAACTAAAACAATTTTGGAATCAAACGAATTGATGCCTTTCATTTGCCGCAGAGCAGAATACTTATTTTTCACAATTTATAAATGTTGAAATAGACTCAAGTCATGGAAGAGTAGAGACTTGAGAGTGACCCCAGACAACCCAGACAGAGAAGAGCACTTCTAGCTGCTTCAAAAGCCCCACATTCACGTCTTGTTCAGAATAGCAGAGCATGACCATGCCCAATTGGCGATTATCTACTCACCCTCAGAAGGACTTGCCACGTGCCCTTCCAGAGGGTAGCCTCATCCCTCCCGAGACCGGTAAATTCTGCCAGCAGCTCCCA
This sequence comes from Cygnus atratus, assembly GCF_013377495.2. Taxonomy (NCBI): domain Eukaryota; kingdom Metazoa; phylum Chordata; class Aves; order Anseriformes; family Anatidae; genus Cygnus; species Cygnus atratus. The sequence continues at coordinate 15,476,583 of NC_066377.1, read as the reverse complement.
GAGCAGCAACTACTTCATCCTCTTGGGCTGCAGAGCATCCATCTGGCAGCCCCCTTCAATGCAGCACGTGGCTGCACCACCCTGCCCAAGGCTGGCTTTACCGTGCCTTAGCTGTCTGCAACCTGCTGATACACCTCGCACGTATTTTGCTACTGAGTGCTGTCTCAGCTCACGCACACTACTTACCTTGTCACGGGCACAGATATGCTTCTGGTTTTCTACTTCACAGACACGAGTGAATTTAATTAACCGCCTATAATCAAAATTATTCTGGATTCCTAGGTGATGGCAATCCCTAAAAACATTCCACAGAAAATGCTTAACAATGAGCTCATACTTGTAAATATTGCAACATTGTTTTAGTAGGAATTTAATAAAAACAGAAACTGTAAGATTTGTACCTTGCAAAATAATCCCATTTGTCAACATCAATGCCATTTTTTTTGTTAGCTACTATCTCATACAGGAAACTCTTCTCCTTTTGTCGACCACGGTAGGGCCACTAATAACACAGGAACCAAGAAGAAAAATCAGAAACAAGAAATTAAATGGTGCGAGCAATGTCAGAATAATTTTTATAAGACTGTGCCAATACATTTTTTCTTGCCTACGGTAAACATCCAACCCCAAACTAATGAAGAACAAAGACAATAAAAGAGTTTTCAAAAGCTATGCTGGGCATTAGAAATCCAGAACAAGGGTGTAAGCAGATGATTTCCCAGAATATCCGGAAGAACAAAAGTCATGTACACTAAAAGTACTTAATTTTCCATTCTACTAAAAGGAAACTGAGCTCTGAAATGCAAAAAACAACACGTAACAACAGAGGGGAAGAGGTTGGAATTACTTAACCTTCAGGGGAATTAATTAAACCCACACACATCACTGTCTTGCAGTCTTCTGCAATTTCTGCAATCAGCTATACAACTTTATAGAAGTTTTTTTTACTTTTAAAACAATTATTTCGATTTTTTAAAAAATAATTGTTCAAACTGCCAGCTACTTAAACTCCTAGCCCACAAATGAGGAATGATTCAGCCATGAGGCAAACGGGAAATCAACGCCAAAATAATAAAATACAAATTGCACATAAATATTTCCATGAACATTTAATGATTCTCTAGTTAAATAAAGATTGTCATAAACTGGCCTTGAAATTTGGGGGGGGGGGGGATTATCTAAGATATATATAAACAGATACACAGTTTTAATTTTAACTGCGTTGCAGATATATTAAAATTAATGTGAATAAGAATGGAAATGTGTAAACAGTGGGAGGAGAGCACTTCAGGCATAAAAATATTCTGTACTGATCACAAAATGCTCTGTTACAGGGACAATGATCAGGAGCGCAGCTCCCAACAGTAAAATTGAGAAATGCATTGTTTTTGTCAGGACCAGATGGCCTACTGCAAGGTGACATCATCACAACACAGGTACTCATCAACCAAGAGCCTGTGCTCTGCTAAGACCATGACAACCCAAATGACCTCCAGCAGAAAACTGCAACCTAACACCAGGAGGATGTCCAAGTTGGCACATATCACATTTGACATTCCTTTTCCCGTTATTCTGCTGGAAAGTAGGCATAAAGTCCAAATAAGAAAAAATAGACAATGGACAAGAACTTGGTCCAAGATCAATGGTAGCAGCAGGCAGCAAGTTTTGTGTTCAGATGACTGCAGATGGGTAAAATGGACTTGCATGGCTGTCCGTATTGCCTTCCTGTTAGATCTCGGACTGAGTTTTTTTATGCCAAGTTCCCTATGCTTTGTCATCGGAGCACTCCAGTACACATGGTAGCACTACACACTAATACAAGAGAAAATAACTGGTAAGTGCTAACATTTATGGGTGATGCTTGGGACAACATGCAAATTTTTATTAGGCCAAGACTGTCATGACAGATCTCCCACTGGTGGGCTCTTAATTATGGTAGCAACTGAATGGATATCCTTGAAGAGATGACAAGAGCTGTAAAATGAAGAGTGATGACCTGATTCTTTTATAGAGTTACAAAGATGATTAATGACAATCTCTTCTTCCTTGTCTCGAGGCAAGCCATTTCTTCAAGCCTTATCCCTGCCTCTGTATGTGTTACTACAACAAATCCAAACATTCTGCTACTGTCATCAAAGATAATGAGGCTCTGGCACTCACCATATAATTGGGCTGTGCTTTGCATCACTCACTGCCTCATCTCTGCCAGTTCTCAGTTCTGTTATCCATTATTGGATTGTTAACCTAAACTGTGTTTTCTTTGTATGGCCACTTAAAAACATGACCTCATCACCAGCACCTTCAATGCATCCAGTAAATGCATTTCCTCTAATCTGAAGACTTTGAGGCAAGAACTCTACAGGAAGATGTGAGCACATAACATAGCAAAACTACCACCTAAGGAAAAAAAATAAAATAGTGCTCTTCTCTAGAATCCCTCCTGCAAGGATTCTCAGAATTTACTGAGTCTTCACAAAAATGTAGAAAATAAATTGTACGAAAAGCAAAAATTATCTCCTCTCTTAGTAAAATGTAAGACATTTGTTGGAATAACCACACTAGAAATACAGTGACTCACCGATTTCTCAGAAATGTTTTCATCTATAGGCCCTCCTATTTGTTCCTTGATGAAGGTCATATCTTCTTCCAGGACAAGACCATATGACTTCATGACTTCTTCTAGTCTATTGGATGTGATTAAGTGCTCAAACATTTCAACAGAAGCAGTTTCGTGCTGTGAAAAATACCTGAACGTTACACTACAAAGTTCATGCACCTTTCCTGTGGTGACACAGCTTTCTCCTAACCCTGGAAGGGCACCTGAGCATGGGAATGTGAAAGCGCAGCACTTGGGTCATTTTCTGTTCATTTTGTATCTACACAACAGGAAAACACCCTGTCTACAGAGTCCAGAAACAAGCTCTTCCACTGAGAACACTTAATTATACATTTTTAACAAACAGCAGTGACTGTTACAATGTAAAAAACAAAAACAAACAAACAAACAAAAACACTAACCAAGTCTGCTGTGCAGTAAATTAACAAGTTTACTCAGCTGATTTTCCTAGTATTTAATAGCTGACAAAAACCTGAAAGGACTGCGTTAACATTTTGTTAAGAGAAAACAACCCTTGAAACTGTCCAAAGTTTCAAAAAGTTTATATTCTAAACACTGTATAAAATATCCTGGCTTTGAACCAACATCTTAAACTGAAAAGGAACATCTCAGTTGTTTCACATCTGTAAAATACATGCTGGAGAAAGCTAGCACTACATGTTTTAAGGTATGACGCAGGCTTAAAATGATCAGTGAAGCACTAATGAGTTCTGCCTCTTTAGTACCTCACCACAGGGAATGACAAGACCCAGACATTTCTTTTTCCACAGTGTCACCCAGTGAGAGGTGGTGGAGGAGATGCTTGCACAAACACATCTCAAGACATTACACAGCAGCTCAAAAGAGCATTTTCACCTTCAGGGAGGAGATGCTGGTGACAAATGTCACCAGCCCCCACTTACTTATCACACCTCTATTTCACTAGTAAGGCTGTATCCATTCACAGTCACACTAACAGGGCAGATATTCCCCAAACAAACAAAGGAACAAGAAAATCATTATAAGACCATGAAACAATTTTCTATTTTTCAGTTATGCCATGAAAACGATGCAATAAGATGATGGTCACTATATGCTCACAAACATTGGCAGTCTTTAAAGATGAATTATCTTCCCTTTAAGAATGTGAGTTCTCTCTTTTTACTTTAGTATTGAAATGCCTACCTTCCACTTCGAACCTTCACGAGCGAGTGGAATAAATCTTCCATCAAACATGTGTGAAAACGGTCCGTGACCTTAGATATAAAGATTACACAGGTTTAATCTGAGACATGGTTGTCAATAAAAGTATCTTGAGCAAGCTGAGGATCTGCATTCTCTTGTATTTGATTTGATCTTGACATCATCTATGAAGAAGATTCAACTACAGCAAGTACACCTCACTAACACATCACCTTAAGTACTACTGCACTTAACATAGATGGTTCCATTACTGAGACCACAGGAAAGTACTGCAGTAACACTGAGTACGTTAATTGCTCTGTACCAGCTCTGAAGAAAATAAACAGCGTTATAAATGAATAACAAATTTTGAAAGGGCCACTAATTTTCTCTCTGAGATGTTACTGGAGGTTTTGAGAGACTTGAGGACATCATGGAAGGAAGCACTTGACCACTGAGGAAGAACTGTAAAACACCGTATGAAAACAACACAAAAAACTGGCTAAGAGTGGCTACATATTCACCAAGTGGATTTGCCTCTACAGAGGTACTCTGAACCAAACAGGAACAGATTAATCCTGTCTTGGAAGATGGTCATGAACTGAGGAGCCTGAAACAGCTCTCACGTTCGGTTCTCACAGCCAACTCTTCCTTCAGGTTAGCTTTCAAAGAGAAACAAGCCAGCTCAACTGTTGCTCGCTCACCCAAATCATGACAAAGACCCGCAATTTCTACACAGAGGATGTCTCGTTGGGTTATATCCAATTCTGGTTGTCTCTCCTTCAGTGCACGAACCAGGCATCCTGCTAGGTACCCCACCCTGTCGCAGGACAAAAATAAATAAATAAATAAAAGGAAGTGAATACAATAGCATTTTAGCTTGAACAGGAAAAGAACAGTTCACCTATTCTATTTCGCTACTTTAAGACACAGACTTGTCTAAAACATGTCTAAAACATAGCACACAACACGTAATGAAAACCTGACCTGCAAGATGATCAGAGAAACAGTTTTTTTTCCTGTAGTAGAGCTTTAGCCAACAGTAACGCATCTGAATGCAAAAAAAGCAAGAGATAACATGCCCAAAACATGGAAGAAACAGTATCTTAACATGGTACTCTGACATGTCTAAGCAGATCCTGCATCTTCTTTCCCATAAACACATGAGTTAAAATCAGCCTTCAGTTTAAACTGGAAGCGAAACATTCTCAGCATTCTCCCCTTAATTAAAGCAAAGCTTCAGGTATTTCCAACCTTGCAGACATTTGCTTTCTTATAGTCATTATGGCTGCAAAACCCTACGGGAAAACAGACTCCCCTAGCAGATTGACCTAGTCTACACAGAACCACAGAATTGTAGGGGTTGGAAGGGACCTAGGGAGATCATCTACTCCAACCCCAGCCTGCCAAAGCAGGTTCCCTAGAGCAGGCTGCCCAGGTAGGTGTCCAGACAGGCCTTGAATATCCCCAGAAAAGGAGACCCCACAACCTCCCTGGGCAGCCTGTCCCAGTGCTCCACCACCCTCACTGTCAAGAAGTTTTTTCGCATGTTGGTGCGGAACTTCCTGTGATCCATTTTGTGGCCATTGCCACTTGTCCTGTCCTCACAGACCACTGAAAAGAGGTTGACCATATCCCTCTGTCTCCCACACTTCAGGTATTTATAAACATCGATAAGATCCCCCCTCAGTCTTCTCTTCTCCAGGCTGAACAGACCCAGGTCTCTCAGCCTTTCCTCACAGGGGAGGTGCTCCAGGCCCCGTATCACCTTTGTGGCCCTCCGCTGGACTCTTTCCAGGAGATCCCTGTCTTCTTTGTAGTGGGGAGCCCAGAACTGGACACAGTACTCCAGGTGAGGCCTGACCAGGGCAGAGTAGATGCGGAGGATCACCTGCCTTGACCTGCTGGCCACGCTCCTTTTAATGCACGCCAGGATCCCATTGGCCTTCTTGACCACCAGGGCACACTGCTGGCTCACGGCCAACCTGTCGTCCACCAGGACCCCCAGGTCCTTCTCCGCAGAGCTCCTCTCCAGCAGGTCATCTCCCAGCCTGTACTGATACGTCCAGTTGTTCCTTCCCAGGTGCAGGACTCTACACTTGCTCTTGTTAAGCTTCATTTGGTTTCTTCCTGCCCATCTTTCTAGCTTGTCCAGGTCTCGCTGAATGGCAGCACAGCCTTTTGGCGTGTCAGCCACTCCTCCCAGCTTTGTGTCATCGGCGTACTTGCTGAGGACGGACACTATTCTCTCATCAAGGTTGTCAATGAAGATGTTGAACAAGACCAGACCCAGCACCGACCCCTGGGGAACACCGCTAGTCACAGGTCTCCAGCCAGACTCTGTGCCACCGACCACCACCCTCTGAGCTCAGCCAGTCAGCCAGTTCTCAACCCACTCCTTACTGTCCACTCCTCTGTCCCACACTTTCTCAGCTTTGCTAGCAGGATGTCATGGGAGACAGTATCAAAAGCCTTGCTGAAGTCAAGGTAGATGACATCCACTGCTCTCCCCCCATCTACCCAGCTGGTGATGCCGTCATAGAAGGCAACGAGGTTGGTCGAGTAGGATTTCCCCTTGGTGAATCCATGCTGACTACTCCTCATAACCTTCTTCTCCTCCAATTGCTTGAAGATGGCCTCCAGAACAAGCTGTTCCCTTTCTAGGGACAGAGGTGAGACTGACTGGCCTGTAGTTTCCCAGATCCTCCTTCTTGCCCTTTTTGGAAACCAGAGTGACATTGGCTATCCTCCAGTCTTCAGGCACCTCTCCTGTTCTCCAGGACATTTTAAAGATGATAGAGAGCAGTTCGGCAATCACCTCTGACAGCTCCCTCAGCGCACAAGTAAGTAGTCTTACTCCTTTATTTGACAGGAGGCTATATCAGATGCCTCAGTAGGTGCAGTAGTAGTATTTCATAATGTATGTATATATATAGTATGGTAATATTTCATAACAGACAGCCATGGAATAACTTCACTCTGTGAGCTCATTACATTATTGCCAGTGTGTTTCCTGAAGCACCTCAGCTTATGCCTCATCCTTTTACTTTATGTCAGTGCAAAAGCAACGGTCCATAACAGTCACAAAGGCATTTTGTTCTCTTTTTTTCCTATTTTAACAATAGTTTATGACAAAATATCTTCCCCTGTCCCCTCCACAGATCGACTCACTGATGAAAAAAGGCAATAGGTGTAATTGCTAATAGTTTCTGAGATATGGTTTCCGAAGTATAGAGTCGACGACAGTGCTGAGTACAAATACCAGGTTAGAGTCATGACCAGAAATCTCATCATTTCATAAGCCATCGTTACACCACACAGTACCATAACAATCTTAAACCAGGGCCCGGAAAAGATAAACAGCACGACAGGGAGCACATACAGAAAGTAACGTGCTATAAAACTCAATTTCGGAAACAGGCACAGCAGACTTGAGATTAAGGCAATCAACATTGTGACTAGCAACTATTAAGCAGGTCGAATACTTATACCAATTTTAGTTTAACACACTCTGGTCAAATCTGTCGATATCTCAACCCTTCGAGCCCCACGTTGGGCGCCAAATGGACTGTTGTGGTTTAGCCCGGCTGGCAGCCAAACACCACACAGCCGTTCGCTCACCCTCCCCCCTCCCTCTCTGGGATGGGGGAGAGAAACAGGAAAGTGAAGCCTGTGAGTTGAGATAAAGACAGTTTATTAAGACAGGAAAAATAATAATAATAGTATTAATAATAATAATGTGTACGAAACAAGTGATGCACAATGCAATTGTTCACCACCCATTGACCGATGCCCAGCCTACCCCCGAGCAGCCGGCCCCGCCCCCCCCCCGGCTAGCCACCCCTATATATTGTTCAGCATGACGTCAGATGGTATGGAATACCCCTTTGGCCAGTTTGGGTCAGCTGTCCTGGGTCTGTCCCCTCCCAGCTCCTGCTGCATCCCTAGCCTGCTCGCTAGCAGGACAGAGCGAGAAGCTGAAAAGTCCTTGGCTTGGTGTAAGCGCTGCTCTACAACAATCAAAACACCAGCACGTTATCAGCGCTCTTCTCATCCTAATCCAAAACATAGCACCCTACCAGCTACTAGGAGGAAAATTAACTCTGTCCTAACTGAAACCAGGACATTATTTCACTCCCTATTATTCATTTAATTTCAGTGAATAGGCCCTCTGTTCTCACGATATAAAAACAGCAGGAATGAATGTAAGACAAGCAGTCCTGTAAAGTGTTCATGAGCTCTACCCCAGCTTCCTTTTCTACTCGCCTCAACAGTTCCAAGAGTTCCACTTGCTGAACATCTTAAAGCAAGACAAAGTTTTATGACAGAAGGTAACATCTGAGTTGTATTAGCTCAATGTCTGTAAGTCCATGGGGCCTCAGAGATTCATTACAGAGTACTGAGGGAGTTATTAGATATATGAGGATATTAGAGTTGGACCCCTCTCAGCAATTTACCAAAGGTCGTGGGAGTCTGGGGGGGTCCCTGCTGACTGGAAGCTGGCCGACATTATACCCAGTGACAAGAAGGGCAGGAGGGAACACCCAGAAAGCAATAGATCTGTCAGTCTAACCTCAGTCCCTGGGAAAGTTGTGGAGAAGATTGTCCTGGGGGATACTGAAAAGCACTTAGAGAACAAAGCTGTTCTTTAAACAATAGCTGTGACAACTGGTTTCACACTATGCTGGGTGATGAACTGTCTCGATGGTAGAGCTCACAGGGCCCTAGCGAATGGGGCTGCATCTGGCTGGTGGCCGATCACCAGCAGCGTTCCCCGGGGCTCATTTCTAGGGCCAGGCCTGTTCAACATCTTTATCAGCGATCTGCCGGCAGGAGTGGGACGGTCCTCAGCAAGTCTGCCGATGGCACTGAACTGGGAGGTGCTGCTGACTCCCTGCAGAGGCCTCGCAGGGGGATCTGGAGAGATGGGAGCATTGGGCAGTCAACAAAGGGAAAGGCCGGGTGCTGCCCCTGGGACGGAGCAGTGCCGGACACGGGCACAGCCTGGGAGACGCGTGGCTGGAGAGCAGCTCAGCTGGATGGGGCCTGGGGGTGCTGGGGACAGCAGCTCAGCACGAGCCAGCAGCGAGCCCTGGCAGCCAAGGGGGAGAAAAAAAATGCATTTTGGGGTGCATTAAACACAGCCCAGCCAGCCGGTCAAATGAGGCGATTGTCCCTCTGTTTTCTGCTGGTGGGGCCTCGCCTGGAATACTGTGTGCAGCTCTGGGCCCCACAGTACGAAAAAGATGTTAAGGTCCTTGAAAGAGGAGGGCAACAAAGCTGGAAAAGGGGCTGGAAGGCCTGTCCTGTGAGGAGTGGCTGAGGGCACCTGGGTGGTCCAGTGTGGAGGAAAGGAGGCCAAGAGGCGACCTCGCTGCTCTCTGCGGCTTCCCGAGGAGGTGCCGGTCTCTGTCCCCTGGGGACCGATGGCAGGATGTGCGGAAAGGGCACAAAGCTGTGCCGGGGGAGGGTCAGACCGGGCATCGGGAAAATATTCTGGACTGTGAGGGTGGCCAAAGGTTGGAAGAGGCTTTCTAGCAAGGTGGTTGATGCCCCACGCCTGTCAGTGTTCAAGAGGCATTTGGGCAATGCAGTTGTTACTGTGCTTTAACTTTTGGGTAGCCCTGAAGAGGTCAGAGAGTTGGACTAGATGATCTTTGAAGGCCCCTTCCAACCAAGCTGTTGTATTCTATCTTTTATTAGACAAAATTTTGCTGTTTTTTTATTTTTGTTCTTACAGTGCCAGTAAGTACACAAAGCCCCCTCTCTTCTATTTTAACCCTATAGAAGTCTTCAAAACCATATACAAGTTGAGAATAACTGTCCTAAGTTTATCTATATGAATTAATTGAACCGTTTGAAAGAAAAGGTTGTTGCTACAACTGGAGTTTTCAGGTTTCTGGTTTGTATGATTTGTTAATACTCCTTGTGTTTTTTCTCTTCAGACTCATCAGATACAGTCAATTCAATTCTGCCTTACTGATGTGATCCTTTTGCAATAGTCATTTACATCTTGTTAGCATCATGGGGGGCAGTGGCCAGACTTCAGTACTACAAAAGCAAGTTTAGGCTGGCCAGATCACCTAAATAAAAACATCGATTAAGTTCAATTTCTTTGCACCTTGGGATATACCTTCAAAACAAGCCTAAACTTTTCATTAATTGGCATTTTTGTGGAGTGCGAATGATTTAGCAACACCCTGGAAATCCTCACATCCATGACCTGTTTCTCTTTAACTTATATTACTGCTAACAGCCTGACAATTTGGCATCGATTGCATGAAGCACACTTAACTACAAATGCAAACATTACAACTAAAGCCCATTTTATCTGTTCTGGGAAATCTAAGAGGATTGCATCTGTCTGACAGGTCATTTATAGCAGCCTCAGTACTCTTCCCAGGCTTATGCTTTTAAACTCAATTTTCAGCTGGGGAGAACACACAGCACTCAGTCTCTAATTAGCATTACCAGAAGGAAAAGAAAGGCGGAAAGCATTGATCCATATTGGGAGTTTCTTTATCTCTCTTTAGTAAATGAGGTCCAAGAGAACAGCCTATAATCACGAATGATAGACAGATTCATGTGACAGAAAATGCCACCGCAACAGTCTTCATAAACCCTCAAAGCTAAATAATGTACCTTGGCTGGCACTCCACACCAGTGGAACCAATCTCAGGGAAACACAAATACAAGAGACATGCATACAAGACTATGTTACCTTACCCTAAAGAGTGTTCAAAGCGGTTGTGAGAGGCTCCTGGAAAAACAAAGTAAGTGCCACCCAGCTGCTTAATGTATCGCAGGCGCTGAAACTGAGGTGTGTCAATGATGCGAACAAGAAGAGGGTGCATTTCAATATGCCCATGAACTGGATCATTAAAAACCTACAAAAGCCGAGCAACAATGCAATCAACATTTAAAATATGACTTTGAAAACAAACAGGCACAAAGGTAAAGGGTATCTAGTAGGGTCAGGTATTTGGTGGGAGAGGTGGTATTGGTGATTTCTTGATTTCACCTTTAAAAGGGGCATATCCTGTCTATCCTGTATAAAGATTACTTAGGCATGACATCAGGAAAGACAAAGCTGTGCATTTCAGGTGGCGAGGGAATTCCAGACAAAAATCTCTAAAAGCATTACTTGCATTTGTTTAATTCCAATATTTAACACTTGAGAAAACCACTGTCTAGCTACATCTGTTATTCCACTTAAAGGAAGGTACTGCAATACACGTCTGGGATCATAGAATGGTTTGGGTTGGAAGGGACCTTAAAGATCACCCAGTTCTAAGCCCCTGCCATGGGCAGGGACACCTCCCACCAGACCAGGCTACCCAAAGCCCCATCCAGTATAGCCTTGAACACTGCCAGGGATGGGGCATCCACAGCTTCTCTGGGCAACCTGTGCCAGTGCCTCACCACCTTCTGAGTGAAGAATGTCTTCCTTATATCTATTCTAAACCTGCACACTTTTAGTTTAAAGCCATTACCCCTGGTCCTACCGCTACATTGCCTGACAAAGAATCGTCCCCAGCTTTCCTGTAGCCCCTTTAGGTACTGCAGGGCTGCTATAAGGTCTCCCCGGACCTTTCTCTTCTCCAGGCAGAAGAGCCCCAGCTCTCTCAGCCTTCATAGAAGAGGTGCTCCAACCCTCTGATCATTCTCATGGCCCTCCGTTGGATTCACTTCAACAGGTCCATGTCCTTCTTGTGCTGGGGACCCCAGAGCTGAACACAGGGCTCCAGGTGGGGTCTCAAGAGAGCAGAGCAGAGGGGGAGAATCCCCTCCCTACGCCCTGCTGGCCACACTGCTTTTGATGCAGCCCAGCATACAGATGGCTTTCTGGGCTGCAAACTCACATTTGCCAGCTCGTGTTGAGCTTCTCATCAAGCAACACTCTCAAGTCCTTCTCCTCAGGGCTGCTCTCAATACCCAGTAAGAAGTGTCTGGCTTGACACTGTTTTGTTTTTTTTAAACCAAGTGAGATTTTGCAGGGTGGAAATTATGATTCTAGTCTTTCTCATAAAAGAAAACACAAAACCCAAGACAAAATCTGAAGTACTCCCTGATTACCTCTAGGTTTGCATTATCTGAACAATGACTCAATGACTTCTACAGTAACATAAACACATAGAATTAATCCTTGCATCAGAAGAGAACATAAAGCCATTTCATGATACACTTATCTCAGTAAAATACTAAGGCAAATAAGTTTTTTTCTGTGTTCTCTCTACTCCAAACTGGCAGTGCTGCAGTCAGATGCACAGACAACAGAGGGATGTGTGCTGATGGGCTGTCCTGGCCTGGGTTAAACTAACACACACCACTGTGAGAAACTGTCAGACACCACAAGCAGTGGAAGCAAAAAGAAGTCTGTTAACACAGACCTGAGGCTAAACTAACAAAAACCAAGAAGGGGACACTCCACAAGACAGAAGACGTGAAAGGAGAGCTTCTCACATTTCAAACAGCAGCTGATTTGCTCATCCAATCTCCCACAACCACCAGGTGCCCACATCAAGCTCTTAGCTGCTGATTATAACAATTTTTCTGGTTAACATGGTTTTTGAAAGAACACTGACTATCGAGAAGAAGGGCTTGGAGCGTGCTGCCCTGCAAAGGAAAAGCACCACTGCAGCGCTGGCTGGCAGGGCAACAGGAGGGGAAGCAGAAAGACAAAGACAGATCGCTTCAAGTGCCAGCAAGGTCCCCCAGGCAGCACCACCGTTACCTTCATTACGTCCACTGTCTGTCTCAGTTTGTTCAGGCAGGCGAGCACCTTCAATCTCTCAGCTGGGAGGCTAGAAATAGAAGAATAACAGATTATTTGAGAGCAAAGTTTGCTAGGTATTTTCCTTGACAGTATATATGGAATTACTTGTGTGAGTTCATATTACTCTGATGTGCATTAACTCTTTTATGGAAATACATGTTTTTGTGGCTTTTTCATAAAAATACTGAAAGCATTTATCCTTCTGAAGTCAAATAGACAAGGAAGAGAATAAATACCACAGAAGTTGTCTGTAAAGCAGTATAAGTGTACTGAACCACGGAAGCATAGAAGATGCAATTTTGCTAAGAACCAATTCTTATAGTTCATAAAGATATTTTGCTGTCATTTTTAATAAACCATTAAAGGTCTCCTTCATGATATATGCATAAACCTTCAATAGAGCACTCTGCTGTAGTCACAGAAGACTTAGAACACAGACAGACAAGTCCTGAGGAAGAGATAATACACTTCATTACACCCACTTCTGTTAACTCTGTCTGCAAGTTTCGTCCTTGAGCAAACTGGTTTCAGCCTCAGTACAAGAGCAAACACTTTACCACTAGAAAACACAGTTTGTTACCTTTTGCACTCTTCAGCAATTAACCACTCTGAGTCCAGCTTTACATCAGTCTTTGAATTTAAAGTTTAACAGAAATTAATAACAAAAAATGTCAACTATTAACAAAAACAAATACAGCCAGATGCACTGAATATTTTCATCTCAATCATTTAATAATTCACAGTCCATAAAAATATTAAATGCATATGACGCCTGAGCTCCTGGTGAGTTTTTTTGTTTGTTTTAACCAGTTTATATCCCTGTCCCCAGCAGAGGAGTTCTTGGCTGCAGCCTGTGCTGCTGTCACTTGCAAGCCTTCAGCTGCTTCTGCTCGCGAGCAAGATAAAAGCACTGGCAGTGACGCTCAGACCAGCATGTTACTTCACACCTCGAGCAGCTCAACCTGTAGGAATGGTCACAAAGTCTCAGATAATTACAGGGGAGTTCCTGAACGAGGCCACTATTTACAGGGCAAAAGTAAACAGCTAAAACTGAAGACAAGAGGAGGACCACCTGCATATGCCTGTCCTTCCCTGCTATGATAAGATGAAGAACTTGGGCATGGTGGAAGAGCAGAGGAACTCTTCTGCAGCCACCAAAACTGAAGCTTGCACATATCTATCTTCATGCTCCCAGGAAACGCAATTGCAACAGCTCTTTGAGGTCTGTCCAGAAAACGGGACCAAGGACATTCAACTGCTGTCTGTAAGAAACACATAACCTTTGCAACTACGTGTCTGGCTAACTTGGACAGGATGAATGCTTTGGGTGGTAACCAAGCACCACCCTCAAAAACAGTTCAGGACAGTTCAGATTTTAAACACCAAACCTGATGTAAAAAGATGACCCCCCACTTTAGTAAATACAGCTGAGGGGTCTTTGGGGGTTATCACTTAAAAGCATGCTAGTAACGCTGATCAAATGCCACAATCATGTTTTTGAAAGAGCCATAATGCAGCAGGAGGTACACTGACACCATCAGACAGCCATGCCATCAGATAACAACTGCTCAACAGGACATTTTGGGTGACACAGAGTACCTGAACTTAGTCACATTTACGGGAAGGTGAGGCAATGCAAAGCAGTACCGAGCATTAAGCAAGGGACAGCACTTTTCCTCCCAGTGCTGAGTACGTGGCACAGTCTGTTGGTTGGAAGCACCTGACTGTTCTTTTAAATGCCACAGAAATTCAGAAGCAAGGAGAATATTCACTGGAAAATTATCAGGTACGTACGGGGGATGGCACATGGGCATCTACCCACTACTACTTGAGAAGTGACTGCAGCTACAGAAAGAGCAAAGGACACATCCGTGCTATTTACACTGTAGTTTGTTACACAACTACCTGTGCAAATGTTGTCCACAAAGAACATAGCCAGATGTGCTTTTTTTTTTTCCTCCCTCCAGAAACTCACCTCTAGCAGGGCTGTATTACACATTGCTAACACAGCTCTCTACACTGTAGGACAAATCTGATGGAGGTGCCCCCGGCCAGACTGGTGCTGCAGATGGATGCTACAGAGGCAGGAAAGTCCATGCCTGACCTACCTACCAGTCGCTGGCTCCTGCCTCCAGGAATGCTGACCCCACTTTGGGGCTTGGACTCCCGAAGACAAAGCATATGGCCAGTACGGTCACGGTGAGCATAAAATCACAAAGAGCTCTTTAGTGATCTCCAGAGAAAGAACAACAGCAAGGAGTTGTTTACGTTGTGCCTACACGATAGGACTGTCTCAACCAGAAGATTACAAACAAATCATATTTTAATACAGTTTTCTCAGGGTGTGGCTGATGTAGTTCTTCAAACTGCCCTTAAAGCAGCTGTCTTTGAAAGGGTGAAGACTGCCATTTCCCCATTCATTCCCCTCCACCCTTTCCTGCTTCACCCATGCCCTCCCTTGCACCACAAACAAGGAAGAAAAAAACCCACAGCCCCTCTACTGCACCCATTAGGAACTGAACTATTCCAGAGATGTCAACCAGACAGCCTCACTCACCACCTATGTTTAATGTGCACCATACCTCATTCTGCACAGAACATCCACTTCTAGGAGCAGGAGAATGCGTAGACAACCCCTAGCTCAGCCTCCAGTCCCCTGCTGTCCCAACTTCTCCTCTCTGTATGTCTGAGAATGACAGGGAACTATACTATAAGTGTGCAGTCATTACTGGTCTGACACAGAGAAATTATTAAAGTTATTGGAGGACATGGCATGCAATGGAAAAAAGCACAGGAAAGATCACTCTTCATTGCAAAGCCAAGCAGAAGTTATAAAAAAAAAAAAAGCAAACAGCTCTAGCAATTTCTCATCCAACTGACAATATTTTCAGCTCAACAGAATCAAGATGTCAGGCTGCATGGAACTAAACACCTTACAGTACAAAACTTGCCAACACATCATTCCATACACCCCATCCAATTTCTGCACCGACTGGGAGCTATTCATGGCCGTTTGGCTCCACACCGTCGTGCCTGGGTACACACTGCACCAACAGGACTCGACCTACACGCTTCCGAGAAGCCTTGGAGCAGCCTCTGTCTGTCCTGTACATACAGGCACCCAGTATGGGCACTTGATGCTCAAACAGGCACCAAGGTACTAAAAGCAACCAGCCCCCCGGTGGTGTATAAACAGAAACCACTCTCTGCTTGTTCTTTCAGCTACACAAATGCCTTTGGCAACAGAAACTAAGCCTTTAGCCACCTTCCTTGTGATTCCACACTATTCCTACCTGCAGGCTTAAAGTTAAAACCGTTCTCGCAAAACCCAAAACCATCTTAATACTGACTCCTGCCAACATCTTACCTCCGCCAAAGCACGACCCTTCTGCCTTGTCACCTTGAGCCACACGGGCTCTCCTTTCCCGCCAGCGGACACACCCAGACGCTCCCTCTCTGAGCGCACCCTTCTCAAGCTGACAGCGCTCTTCTCCAGCCAAATCTCTGGACATCGTAGAGATGGGGCCCTTCATCCTCAGCACACTGTCAGCTCTGGTAGCCTTGCCTCCAAGCAGCCAACCCACACGCCAACATGCTTAAAGTCCTCCACACGCAAGCACAGCCCTGCACTTGTGCACGCCTGCCAAATAACCACACAGGGAACTGCCTTGGTACCGCTAACCACAACAATAGAAAATAACGTGAGAGGAGCAGAGGATTCGGAGATATGCGGAGGAGGAAGACCCCAGGATGCAGCTAGGCCCCTCAGACACGTCAGACCTTTATTTTCCCTTCTGTTTCCGGAGAGCAAGAAAGCACATTTACCACCTGACCAAGGACCAGGGCTGCAGGAGCTGCCGCTCCCCTCACTGCTGAGGGCAGTGCCGGCGGTGCTGAAGCCGGCGCCCCGCTGCCCCGGGCTCCACACCGGAGGCAAGGCTCCCCCGCCGGCCCCTGCCTCGCGGGGGCACACCGCTGCCTCCTTCTTCTTAACAACCCACCCTAGGGCAGCGAGCGCAGCAAAGATTAAAGCCCGAGCAACCGTCGCGAGGTCAGAATGTGAGCGCCCAGGCTCTGCCCGCGGGGACGGGGGACGCCCCGGCAGCCGGTGCCCCCTCGGAGCCCTGCGCCAGCGCCGCTCCCGGGCTCAGCGCGGCGATCGCTCGCTGCCGAGAGTAAACCCTCAGGAAAAGCCGGGCGCTCGCGGCGCGCGTCCCGCTCAGGCTTCAAGGGCCGCTTCGGGAACCCCCACGGAGCTTCGCCGGGAGCGTCGGGCTTCTCGCGGCCGCGGCACCCCCCCGCCCGCCCGCCCCGCGCCCCTCTCACCAGACGCGCGTGACCTCCAAGGCGCAGGCGGGCAGGTCCAGCAGCATGGCCCCGGTGACGCCGCTCTCTGCGGGGACAAGCACGCGGTGAGCGGCGCGGTGAGCGGCGCGGTGAGCGGCGCGGGGAGCGCCGCTGCCGCCGCCGCCCCCCCTTCCCTCCTTCCCCCCCTCCCGGCCCGGCCGCCGTTACCTCGGAAGCGGCGCAGCAGGCTGGGCTCGCCCACGCCGCTGCGCGAGAGGTGCTGGCAGAGCCGCTCCGTGTCCCACAGCCGCGGGTCGCCGTCGGCGACGGGGCCGCCGGGCCCCTCGGCCGAGCCCTGGAGCCGCGCGCGCTTGGCGGGGGCCGCGGCCCAGCCCGCCGCCGGGCTGCCCATCGCGCCGCCACGCAGGCGCAGCGCCCGCTCCGCTCCGCACCCGCCGCCCCGCGCTCCGCGGGGGCACGGACGCCGCCGTGACGTCAGCGCGGCGCGGCCCCCGGCCATGCGGCCCCCCCTTGACGCCGTCGCCGCCGCCGGCCGCCTCTACGCGCGCGGGCGGGAAGCGCCGCGTGGCGCCCGCCGCTGCCCCCGCCCCGCCCCGCCGAGAGGGGCCCCCCCGCAGGGAGCGGCCCCCCCGCACCCCGCACCCAGCCGAGGCGGCGGGGCCGGGCCCGGGGGTCTCGGGAGGCCGGGGCGCCAGCGCAGAGCGCCCCTGCCGCCCCCTCCGCTGAAGCTGCCGGTCAGCGCGGGCACCGGTGCCCTGCTCCGGCCCGGTCCCGGCACCCTGGGGTGCTGCTGAGGTGCGCGGCAGCCTCTGCCCTGGTGCCAGGCTGGATCGGGGAGCACCCATCAAGGCCAAGTGCACGGCGGCCCCTTACTGCCCAGGCCGTCTCTCCAGCATCCGACGCAGGGGGCTGCTGTCTGGAAGGAGCCGCCTTCCACATCAAGCTTCGATCGAGCCCGCGCATCCGTGGGGCGTGCAGAGCTGCCCTGGCGAGCTGCCCCCACAAGGGCAGGTTACTGTGAGGAACCGAGACAGAAATACCCGCAATCCAGCACCAACACCAGATGGTTCATTGTCCCAAACCCAGTTCAGTCACAGGCATCGACCTCCACAAAGATGCTCCCAAAAGACATGGCGCTGTAACGCTATTTAGCAAATGGTTATTCCTGCAAACAATGCTTCTGAAGATGCCCAAATCCAGTGATCTACCCTTTCTAATCTCAAACCACGAGCTTTTTCACTGTGTTTCCCCCCCCCGTGCTGCTGAGGAAGGGCAGTGAGAGAGTGGCTTGGTGGGCACCAAGCATTTAGCCCCCATCAAACCACCAGAACACGCTTCTGGGAGTTGCTATGTTTTCATCACACCGCAATTCAGACACAGCAAAATGAACAATCAAAAAACTTAATAGCAAAAAAACCTTTCTATGCTTCCTGCAAAGTCTTAGAGCTTACATCATACTATAGCGATTTGCTTTTGTAAGCGAGTGTTGTTTTCTCACTTTCTAGTTCTTGCCAGGAACGTGCACTTAGTGCTCAGCCTGTTTTTCATTTGCCTTTGTCTTTCCACCCCACTCTGGGGCTTTCCGAGATTTCCATCAGCAAATAGCCCTCACTGTCCGAAACGAAGCAGCCTGGCTGAGGGCAGGGCCCACTTACTGAGAGCAAATATGCCTCTTCTCAGAAAGAACATTAGCAGACAAGAACAAGCTAGATCCGTTAAGGAACATGACCACATGAAGTAGTCTCACACCTTTTGACAAAGCACACGTTTGAAAACAGGGTAAAGAGCGATTATTTCTGTGTAGAGTCTTATTTTTTTTTTTTACTTTACAGGTTTCTACTGGCACATTCCTGGTTTTGGTGGGCTCCATGAAGCAGTGCTACAAACACTCAAGCTTGTCTGCCTGAAGGTAGGACCGTCGAAGAATTGCTAAGTCCACAGCAAAGCAGTCATGACCTGGAGCCTGTTCTTTCCACCTCATTGCTTGCTTGATCCCTGTATTTACATGTTAACTAGCTGATGTTCCTGTGACTGAACTCTTGCAAAGCTGTTTTTGTTACTGGGAATCATGACAACAAAAGGCAGAGGATATTTGCAATCAGTACCTGATTTGGGGAGCAGTGCTGTGGGATGTACAGGGTGAATTGGGCACCCTAAAACCAAAGCTTCCCTGTTACTCCCGTGTATTAACCTTCAAGACGAGACACAGCACAGGGCCCTGTGCTCATTAGCCCTGCCAAAGTCTCTAGCTCATGTTCAGCAGGGCAGAATGACTGGGAACCACATGCATAATCCATCTCTGCAACTCACCTGCCTTCTTATATTCTTTTGGTCACTCAAAGAGGTCAAAAAAATGTAATGCATTTGGTATTTAGATGACTTGTCAAAGCAACATCTTCATGTTCTTCTGTTTATCAAGAACTGCTACTTACGTGATTTAGATTACAATAAGCTTACTTTCTTTGTCCTGGAGACAGATTTAAACACGCTCAGCTTCTTTGTTCTGCAATCACAACACACACTTATTGTTCCTTCTGCGAGTCTTTTTGTGTTTCCAGCTTAGTTCCTCAAATGTCAAATAACCAAAACATCCTGCATGAATTACAGGACTGGAACACAAGAAGAACGTTTCCTAGCAGGAAACTAAACTGAATTTCAGTTTCAATTCCCCACAGTGCTTAATCACACTATGTATTTTTGCAACGCCACATCTTAGTATGCTGGAGATGTGGCAACCTAATATTAACATAATTCTTATATCTAAAGTGCTAGCAGATTTATTGTATTCTCCCTGGTGCTGTTAACCTTTCTTCCTCTGACTTTCTGAAATACTCTATTGTAGTAAACATGAAGCTCTGAACCCACTTTAGGCGGTGTTAAGGTGGCGATCTTTTCAGTTAAAGAATTAGTGAGAATCTGTTTGGCTGGGAAAAAAGTGTCTCACTAGATAGCATGTAGTTTTCAAGACTGGTGCTATAATCCTACTTCTCATTTTACACCCCCTGTGATGCTTTCCCCTCACTGGCATTTTTATCTGCAAAATTATGTTTAAGAAAAAAGAAATTTGAAGAAGCACAAAAATGATAAAGGTCTTATAGGAACATTACAGGAAATGCAGAAAGAAGACATCATGTAATGAATTACCAGAGAAAACAGAGCAACTCAGGTTAAAATATTTTTGTTTATTATAAAATACATATTTACATGTGAAGGCACTTTAAACCGTTACAAGCATTTCATATAAGCCATTGTTTTAGCTGTTTAACAAGACCAATAATATTTTTCTATCATCACCTAAACAGGTGAAAAAATCTAAACTGTATCCAGTTGCAGTATATTCATTTTTCTAATGAAAAAACAGTATAGTTAATGACAACTAATAAGGATTTGAGCACCATCAGTTCTCTACAGTTTCAGAAAATACTGTAACAGTGTGATGAGCATATACGTGAGGAAGAGAGAGATGCACATGGTGTTAAATTACAACCAAATCAAGTACATGCTTACCTTACAATACTGCTGAAAGACGTACGCTATTAAGCCTTACATCTACCATCCAGAAAGACTGCAATCGTCCATGCAAATAAAGCAGACTCCATGGAAGGCTAAATCAAGATTCCTCATTACCCCCTAATAATGCAGGAGGCTTTTAGGGACAGGATTATAATTTGAATGGATATAGTCGTAACAGCACCAATGAGCAGATAAAGACAGGTTGTTTTTCTTCTACACTTTGTCTCAAGATCTGAAGACAAATATTCAAATAAAGGAACTGAACAGAAGAATCTACATTAAACCTAGTCGACTGTGTGTCCTCATACTGCAGCTCTGTACAGGCACACCTTTCAGAAATAAGCACCTTTTTCTGAAAGTCAAAAATCAAGTATTTAAGTAGTTAACAACTCAAAAATGAATTACAATTTGTAAACTTGCTATTCCTTGCTGAGTAGGGTCCCTGCACATGTACACTTTTAAATACATTTTCCCTCCATCTTTGCTGTCCAGATTCACTAGCTGAGACTGAGATCACACTAGTATTCTTCCCTGGAACCGTGGCACAGCAGATCTTGCAGCACATACTAAAACCAAACAATGAAGTAAACAGAGCTCTACATACAAGTACTATGTATTTTTTTTTCTCCAGTACAATGTACACAAAACAAGTTGAAAAATGCAGTGCTGAGAAATTTCTGTATGTCTCTAACCCTAAATGCAATTATGAAATAAGATCAAAATACTGATTTACAGTAATGAAAAAAAAAAAAAGACTTTTTCCATTTTAGCAAAATAGATCCTATCAAATACTTCAGCGTTAACAGGTTACTTAAAAGAAATAGATCCTGGAATTTACACATTTCCAATGAAACCGAGCCTTTAATAGCTATAAAAACATATATACAAATATGCCTTACCTGATGGGCTTACATTCAGTGTAGATACTACACAACAAGAGACTAAGATCTTCAGGAAAAAATAAAATGAAGAGATACAATTTGTTAAATGAATTTACACATTTCAACAGCTGTACGGCTGGCCAAAGCCCAGGCTGTTTTTCATCTGTAACCAACTTGTACTTCTTCACAGTTAAGCTACAATTCACATGAACAGCTTCTACAGCGGGGTTGCAAATCAAGCTTCTGATCTGAAAGGAGTAGCTTCCATGGCAGCATTTACTGGCTCGGAATAAAGTTAGTTCAGACTTACTCAGAAAGTTATCTCAGTGCTTTTTCAGATTTCAGCGTCCAATTTAAGCCACTGCTGCTTCTACTTTTTGATTATTGCCTATGTTATTGCAGAAGCTCTCTGATCCAGGTTGTAACATACATATTTGGTGAAGTTCTGATGGGAGATAGAGCACAGGACATCAAGTCATACAGTTCAAAACTATTCAGCTCTTACTGAGGCTGAATTATCAATCTGTTCTCCACTCCAGTTATTTCACTGTAATGCATAAAATTTCACATTCTTTTAAAAATAAGGCACTTATAAAGCTTCTTCCCCAAGTACCAAAAGCTTGAGACCCTTAACCGACTTCACTCATTTCCTTACTGTTTTTATTCCAAAAGTAACGCCCCTGTTCCTAGAAGCTGAGTTACACTCAGAAATCAAATACTCTATATTAGGTTCAAGAACACCCAACATGGCTTTCTACAGATCACTCATTTGCTAAATCAGCTTGAAGAGAGTACCTTCCAGCATAGCAGGTTCTTTAGGAATAAAGATCATCACCACTTTCATTCTCTGGCATTTACTACTTATCCCTTGCTTTTTGCATCCTGCAAAAGTCAGGTAAAAGTTCAATGTTAAACTTCACAGTTGTCTGTATATACCACGTTGGAAATGCAAGAAATAAATAGCACGACAGCTGTATCAAGCTCCATAGCTTCTAGATCCCACAGAAAACTGGCAGTTTTAATGATTTGCTCTTTCACTGACAACATCCTGGAGACGTTTAAGTAGAACATCATCGTTTTCCTGGCAGAGTCGCTTCGTAGGGGATTCGGTATCACTATCAATTGTTATTGCTCGTTTCTTACTCCTGTGTTCACCTTGTTTTATCATATTGTTGATATCCTTCAAACTCTGCGATCAAGAAAAAAATTTAAAAACAATGTGATACAAGTTAATGACTCCATCTGAAACCTGATTTGGTTCTCAGTTATCTGAGAACCAAGAAGTTTCTATTTTGAACCTCTCTGCTGAATGAGTGAAAGATTCTACATAAAGAACTCTATCCCTCGCCACAAACTGAGAAACTGGTTTGGTGAATCCCCATTGTATTAGAGCACGTTCTAATTATGAGATTAATTAACACTCTCCCAAATCAAACATGTTCAACCCTTTTATTTTCTACCTTGGAAGGGCTCCCATTAAATTTGTATAGTAGTGCAGTTCGAGGTGTCAAGCAGGCACCATTCTTATGAGGCGAAACATAAACCGAGTGCTGTTGAGAGATCCGTCGAGGTGATACGGGCTGTTGCTTAATGTTGGGGAATGGAGACAAAGGAGGGGCTTCCATCTGAAAGAGAGGACAAATCCCCATAGGATATGAATCAAAAATTACTGAAGAGGTGTAACTTCACAGAAAGACAAGACTCTCACACTTCCAGGTTTCCTTTATAACATTTTATCCTATAGCAGTTAAACAACTGAGCAAATGTCTGCCAAACCACAGAACAAGTTTATTTCCCGTATGTGTTACACAGATGCTCCACAGGTATTTTAGCAAATGGGAACTGTTACATAAAGATGCTGAAAATGGGGTTGTAAACGGAACTGCGTCTGCAGTTTGTCCTTTTGAAAGGCTGTTAAAGCAAGTCCTCATAGCATTACCTATAACTTCTCAACTTCTGTAACCATGCCAGGTGAATAACAATACAAAATACTGACACAGAGTGCCAGGAAAACCACACTGTCTGATTATTCAGTAGAGCAAAACTCCAAAATAGTTTACTTACTACATGATCCTGGTTTGTAATATCGTACTTCAGTGCAAATGATTTTACTCTTCCTACATAGACCGCATTGTAAAATTTAATAAGATCTCCTCTCTCCTCTGTTCCTGACTCACTGGAGTTCTCTGCTGCAGATCTTCCCGAGGAACTACCAGTTTTCACAGATGAGTCTAACAATAAGAGAAAGCTTCAGATTTCAGAACACAGTATCGGCAAACTTCATTCTTTAAACTTGTATTCAACTGACAAGAACTCATTCATAAACTGACCAATTAATGAGATGAATTCAAGAATCATGCTTGTGACAAGGGTGCATTGTATGTGGTTATGAGCATTAGAAGGAGTTAAAAATCACTGCTAGCAGGCTAGTGGATTATGACTGAAAAGGCTAGTGCAAATCTTCACTTCTATGCTGGAAAACTGTAGCAAAAAAGGGTGGCAGTATCAATCTTTTTTCCTTTTTTTTTTTTTTGTTTTAAAGGAGTGAAAGTCATAAAAAGCCATTTTTTGCTCATCTTTTTTGGACTGCTGTACAATCCTCATATAGCAATAATCAAATTAGCCAGGATGTAGAACAATGTTAACATGCTCAGAACCTCGACCTTGCCAACACTCAGCACAAGTGCTATGCAAACTTGCAGCAAAATTTCAAGCAGCCTGAGAACTTGCAGCTTTTAGCTTCTGTGAAACTTTCTAGTGATAAGCTAGCAAAAAAGTAGCTTTGTACTCAACTCACATCTACTGCAAGGAAGCCGGGAGACCATCTTTTCAGGCATGTAACTAAATGGTTGTTCAGTAGAAAAAGCTGCAGCTGCACAGCAAGTATATTGCTGTTAACTCTTGCCTGCTTAAGCCAGACCCTACTGAACACAACCTTCTTCTTCATTCCTCCACACTGTTTACTACCAAGCAAAACAAGGGAACACAGAATAAAGCCTCTTGCAATCACTGCAACATGGAAAGAAACATCAAAACCTTCAGCTGATACCCGTAATTCCTTAGTGTGTCTGTCTTGTGTCAGAGCACAAGCACATGTTCGTGTAAGCTGCTGTCAAAAGAACATGAATTAATATAGCAAAAAGAGACACTAGTCTCCAACTGATGCAAAAGTCTAGTAGGAAAGGAAACTGAACAACTTTGTAACCAAGTAAACGTGTTTGACAGAACACCCTATGGCAGTACCACTATAGATGCCCTACAATATCCAAGAATTGTGGAGCTGCTAGACAGGATGCTGAACCTACAGATCAGCACTTTCCTGGACCCAGGCAGGACATTGTAAGGTGTTTAAAAATGGCACTAATACTCATTCAAGCAGTTGAATCCCACTCACTGTGGGATCTTGCCATATGGAACAGCCTTCTAAATTCCTTTGTGTGTCCTGGCTGAAGATCCATTCTACTCATGGGCTCATACACAGGCTTGTAATCTATCTTTTACTGACAAGTCAGTAACAATGGGCATGGAACAATTTTCATACTTCTTCTCAAATCCTATTTTTCTCTCTTTCTTCTCTAACCCACAGCAAAGAAAATACCAGCTATTTAAAAGAAATCTACTTGTATATGCAAATTTTGGTCTAAGACAGCCACTATTTTCTGGAAACAAGTAGTCCATATTTAAACCTACAGAATAGGCGATAGCATATTAGAAAAAGAATCTGTCATAATATTCAGATACTGTTCATCTTTCTTTGTTAAATGGTGTTGCTGTCCAAGATGAGCCATAGTAACACTGACACAGTAAGGAAATGCTTCAGTATCAAGCTATCAAATTTAAGAAAACAAAATAAAACATTTGTTCCAACTGGAAAGCATATTTTCGATATCTAACAAACAGTAGGGCTGCTGATAAAATATATTTATCAGTATTTTCAACAATACATTTCTTTATTTTAAATGCATTTTAAAATCTAAAACTTATTTCTCTTCTCCTTATTATTTGGCAGTTCAGTTCCTTAAAAGCATGCAAGTACATTTTTAAAAATACCAAATTACTTTGCTGTACCTACCTTCTGTCATCTCTACATCTTGGTTTTTATTTTTGTCCAAAAGGACATCATCAGAAAAATTTCTCAACAGAACACTCCTATAAACCTACAGAACACAGAGGGAAAAAACATTCTTAACAAGGAAAACGTGAAAGTCAGAAGATTAGATTATATCCATCTGAATAAGAATGAATCTAATTTTGAAGTTGATTCGATTTTCCCATTATCATCATAAACATTTGAAAGCCACCTCTTTCTGATATTTATATGAAGGAAAGGTTGTATCATTTACTCACATGGCTGTTTGCTTGTGGCTGATTTCTGTAACTTTTCATTATGTCCTGAAAAGTTCTTTCCTCTTTGGTTACCTGGAAAAGAAAAGGCTATTGAAGACCAAGTGCAAGCAGAATGATCAGGCTGCTCAGGTCCAGTCTACTCAATTAGCTTCCCTCTATACAGCCTTTTCATGAGCATTAATATGGTGATGGGATAGTTCTGGAGATGGGAATATGAAAAAAACCACACATTTTTCATATCTAAGCATTCTTTTTTATTTCAGCTAGTAAAGCCTTTTTTTTTTTTGCATAAGATACTTAAGAATTATTCCTTTTCAAACTTTTCTTCCAGTGATACTAAAAATTAAAGAAGGGAAGCATTATTACACCGAAAGACATTTGTGAATTTAAAAACTGGACCTCTTAACTTTTCTAAATAGAAAATCCTGAACAAAACACCATGCATATAATTTCAGCTTTCTTTCATATGTCAAAATTGCTCATTTGTTACTAGATGGCTGAAAAACAAAGTCCTATTTACGTTGTCAACTGAACTAAACTCAAGTTTCCTAAACCTACATGTTACCTTTGCCATGATATAAAAGGCACAGAGAAGGAGCTGGTCCAAATGTCTGTCCTTCATTAGATCAGCACAATGAACCAATGTGAATTCAAAACACGTCCATATCTTCCTGCGCAAATCATTGGAGACATCCAATTTTAAGCACAGATCACGCAAACGCACACTTGCCAGATGATAAACCTGGAAGAGAAAGACATGCAGTTAAGAGTCAAGCCTGCTGATCTTAACCTAGTCTGCAAAAATGAAAGCCCTCACCAAAGTATAACTGTTTTATACTTCAATACTTTGTTTTCACAGAACTTGCCCCCTTTGCTCAAGTCAGTGTCTCCAAATATTAAACTGTCAACTCTGTTCAAATGTTGGATGCTTATAGAAAATCTGATTAAAAACATTATGACTATGCCTTCTATAATATATCACTCACTATAATGGAACAGTTAGGACAAGCTAAAAGAAGAGACATACTTTAATTACAACTAAATATAATCTTATATGTTCAAGCTGACAGATTTTTTTTCCCCATTTTGATTACCAAAAACCTGTTTCAAAATCCGAAATAACCATCAAGTGCAACATTAACATTCTTCCATTTATTTCAAAAGTTCTCACTTCATTGATAGTAATTAGGTGCATTCTTTATGCTGGACAGCAGGAAGAATTCATCTTCATTTTCACTTGTTCTACTGAACAGGAACAAGAAATGGAAGCAGGGGAAAACTATTATTATTGTGAATGTGATGATCACTATAATGAATAGGTCAAAATTCTTTTGAAGACAAATTTAAGAGAAGATTTTTGTTCTTCCTAAGAGGAACGTTGCCTACCACAGTTTTTCAAATATATGGCTACAGCTGAAGTATTTCCCTGCTGAGATTAAAGCTTCCAAAAAGCAGTCCATGTTCATGCCTAGTAGCTAGCTAATCAATTCTTAATCAGTTCTCAGAAAAAGAGAGAGACTGTTACTACTAAAATTAAAGAACCAATACTTCAGACACAGGATGTGGCTTTCAAGTGTTTCCGGGAATGAGTTTCTGTACATACAGATACCATAAAGGTGAAAACTTCTGAAAATAACTTCTCTAATAAGATAATTGTAGCCAATAAAAAAGTTTCTCTCAAGCACCCAGTTCTTAACCTACCCTTTTATTCCTCATTGTTTCAAGAATTTCTTTCGTTCTAGAAACTTTTAGATAGCATGTTATTCGCCACTGATTTCTTGAGGCTCCATGCCAGCAAGATCAACACTACTGGGTAGACCTCAGAAAACTCCAAACAAGAGAATATTGTACAGGCTCCAAAACAATTCAGTTTTTAAATGAGCACGACACAGGAGGGTAATCTCATTTTTGGTACATCAAACCCTTGCAAATGTGGGAGGCAATAAGAACAAACGAGGTAGTTAAAAAATGCCAATATTTCCTAGGTAGTTATGGAAGCTACTAAAGAAAAAGAAAAAGGAAAAATTGAAACATCTCATGCGTCAGAGGGAGGGCTGGAACAATATGGGAAATTGAATTCTCTGCAACATCTTTTCTCTTCTCCTCCCAGCTACATGAGAATTGTTCATGCCAAAGGAAAGGTATGTGAAGACTGAAAAGTAATGTAATGTAAATTGCTCAAGGATTTTTAGCATGGCCACAAACAGAAGTAAAGCACTATCTTTTTTAGGAAGTTCTTACCTTTCTGTAAAACAGTGCCAAGGATCCCGTTTTCTTTGGTTTGCTTCCTGATGATAGATGCACTTCTTGTGCTTGGCTCACCTGGGGGTGGCAGGGAGCCTGAGCCTCCATTTTAGGTGGTTGACCTAAATTCATGGAAATTGGTATCAATGTGATCCCACCCATTTCATGCGCAATACCTGGAGATGATAGAAAATGATGATGATCCAGAAATAAACTGCTTGCTGCCACCATGCTGCATAGTTAAATTGCAAATCCTAAACTCATTTACAAATATTTCATACTGAAGACATTTCATCCTTCTATATTGGATGCTAAAAATATGGAGTCTTCAGAAATTAAAAAGTACATTTCTGGTAATGCTTAAAGGAAGAAGATGATTGTGAATAGCCATTTCTAAAACTATCTAAAAGTACAATGTTGACAAGAAATCGCAGTCTCTGTAGTCAGTGTACCACTCTTTTGGGGAAGATGGGCATTCCTGTTCTTTTTTTGCTATTATTTTGCAAATCTAACAGCACATTATATACAGTCCATATTAGTTTGTGCAGTAGTAGTAGTCAAATTCTCTTGCTGAAAATCTCCTTAAACATTAAAAGTAGAGAATTTTTCAATCCATCTAAATATACTTAAGACACAGACTTTAAATTCAGAAAGGCTACAAAACTCATTTCTTGTGTATCCTTATCAGAAGTAGTCAAGCATCAGCCAGCTTCAATAAAACTTTAAAACCACACTATTTTGCTGATGTTTATATGTAGCTCTTTAATAGCAATTTCAGAGTCTTTTTAGATTATAATAGACAAAAAATAAAACAAACAGCATTGAATCACTATTGGAGTTGAGAACCAAAGCCACACTTAATCTGTGATGAGGTGTAATTGGAAGAAGGAAGAACTCTATAACTTTGTTTGCAAGTTGGAATCCTCAGGACACTTGTCAGATATCCGATCAAAACACAGAATGAGATGTTACTATAAAAACTTAAGTTTTACTATTGTTTGTTTTGGTTTTTAATAAAGTCATATATGCTCTTTTAAAACAGAAAAAGTGATACGTGTTCAAGATGCACTGTCAGTCTACATGGATCTTAAGAGCAAGCAAAACATCTCATACGGGAAAAAAAAAACAGAAAGAATTCATACCATGCAGTGGGATAGTAACCTTCTGTCCTACTTTTCCTGGTACTGTAGCTGTTGTCATGGTCAGTACTGTTTGCCCAGGAGAAACTGATATATTTTCAGTAGCAATGCTTGATGCTGGAGCAATTGTCAACTTAGTTCCCTCAGTTAAAATCTTTTCCATCTGCATTTCTTTGGGACTGTCATCTCCAAACAGTCTTCTCTTAGCACTTCCTGCTGTAGGGGAACTGTAGCGCTCATGAACAGAGATTGGTGACAACGGCTGCATGTCTAGTACGCAAAGAAGAAAAAAGATAATCTTCAGAGCAGCTGCTGAATAGGGATTCTTCTCCACAGGAGGAGAAAAGGCTATTCTCTCAAACTACAAAACCAGAGTGCAAGAAATTGTTTCTGATTAAGAAGTAATCTCACCATTCACTGTTCTTAGGCAATATGAATAATGACTATACTCTTTTAACTCTCTCCTTTTACTCTGTAACAGAGAGTTTGGTTTTCATAATCTGTTATTAACATGAAAGAAAAGATTGACCAAGCTATCAGTGCCACTTGTGGGCATACCATTTTCCATCAAGCCGAAGCCTTCCGGCTAACTGGCAAGGTGAAACCAATTCTGGATGTTATTTCCAGTCTGCCAGCATGGTCTTCTCAGTACCAGGAGCACACAAACATTTCCAATCCCAACCATTTTCAATCTGAAGTTAGGAAGAGCACTTGGTACCAGGTTCTCACACAACGCAAGGTCTCACACACTCCTACACTTCTATAGGATACCATCTCCAAGTTGCTTTCCCTTCTGTCGAACAACTCACCATAACATCTACAACTGCTTATACGTCACTCTCCTAATGCACTTGAGTATTTAAAAAAAAAAAAGTTTTGAGTTTTGTAATGTGATTTGCCAGACAAACACAAAAGGAGACAACATCACAGTTCATACTGCACAAGCAAGAACTACGAACTATTGTTTGGGATACAATGAAAGCAGCAATTCCTAACTACTGAAGTGTGAAAAAGCAACAGCTGTGCTGCCACTGCTTCTTCACCCTCACCCTTAAAAACAGTTCTACGTGATACCTGGAAATCTGCAAAGAGCAAGGCAGTTCTTCAGAGGAAAAGAGTATTGCAGACAAATTATCGTCCTCCCCTCCTTCAAAAGAAAGTTCTGTAGGAAGAGGACTAAATGCAGCCCTATCATTCTGTAATGCAGTAACAAGAGGTGACAGTGACAACCATCACTGGTCAAGGGTTAAAAAAAAAGCAGTGACAGGGAGAGCGGGGTCTGAAGGATCAGAATAACGAGAATGCAACAGTGGTTAGAGCTATCAAAAGTGCTGGAAACTGCAAAGAGGAGGACTTTAAAAAGAGTCACCAAAAATCCAGTCCAATTCAGTGAGACAATAAAAACAACAGCAACCACACACACACACACACCCCAACAAAAAAATTCCAACAACAAAAAAACTCACAACCAGGGAAAAATCTGACCAGCAAAGGACCATAAGCTACTAGATGACATCCCACCCCAAAAGTAGGGTAACTGTCTTGCATCAAAGCAAAGGCGAGTTCTGTGCCAGTTCAGACGTGAAGCATTATTAACAATCACTGCTGCTGGTAAAACACATCAGTGGTTTGACTGGACGCATCTAGACTTTCCCTAGATGGACCAAGTCTGCACAATTCTGAATGCTTAATCCAGATTCAAGACTGCTCAATTATGAAGTAAAAAAAAAAACAATCCCAATCCAAATTTGCATGTTCAAAATATATCAGAAACCTTAAACATACCCCTTCTTAAAGTCCCACCAAGATCTGTCCGAACCTCTTTAACTCGAGGATGAACTATAGGAGATATCGGCATCATAGGCAAATGCCCAAGCCCACTTCCTCCATTGCTTGCTTCAAAATTACTGGGAAATATTACCTGAGAAATAAGAAATACCAATGTAAGATAACACATAACTTTCCCTTCATGTCAATGTATTAATAAAAGATTGTTGTTTTCATTTTTTTCCCCAGAAGATAATGTAAGTGTTGAACAGAGTTCTGTATAACAGCAAGAAAAACATCATGATTTTTTAAATAAAAGGCTAACATACTTCTTCACATGTTGGGACCCTGTTTTCTGAAGCCTGGAGAGCACTCCAGAGTGCCGAGTCCCGAGTCCACGCTAGACTCTCAAGAATTTGTTCCTCAATGCTGTTAAGGTGCTTCACCATGTCTCTGGAAAGTCCTTCCTCAGACCGAATCAGTACTTCAATAACCTGATGGTAACAAGACACACATACAAAAGCAAAGTCATATCACTCATGTTTAACGCTATCAAACCACTATTCATTTCAGGATCCTGTTCAAAACCTCTCTTCAACGTAGAGCACTCCGGTGTCTTCCTCACCTTGAATCTTCCCAGCCCTCTCTGATTCCCTTTCGCAGCCCAGCTCAGAGACACCGTAAGATTTTTCATCTCATGTCACATCTCGACAGGCCTTTGCGTCTCCTTCTTTTCCATTTCAGTACAACTGTGCGTGTGTGTTGTGTGTCCATACAAGCAACACAATTTAAAATATCCATTACCCATGGTAAATTTACATGAAATAGAAATGTTAAGCCCGTGCATTTGCCTTTATTTACTTTTTAAGTACAAATAATTAGGGAACCCAGAAATTGGAAATGGACAGCGAGTGTCACCTCAGTGCAGAACAACCCCTCGCAGGGTGCCTTCAGGCCTCTCTCACCACCACCGTGCATACACCGAATGAACGCATGAAGCATGTGCGGTGCTCACACCTGGTCAGATACAAACAGGTATACCCGGTCCAGTTGGGCATGTGAAAGAACACCAGCATTTAAGCTTCCCCTCCTTTCAGACAAGCAGTCCATAATCAAAGGGGTTGAAAAACACTGTTTTAAAGTTTAATTTAAGAAAAGGCCTTAACATGTACAAATCAGGGTTGACAAGAGCTGAAAAGGGCCCTTGGAATACCATGATCCATGTGGGAGTGTGGCCCTGGGGGTCGACAAGCCCTACGGTTGGTGATAACATCAGACTCTTAATGATGAGGCCATCAGGAACGTAAAGAGTTTAGAGGGAACAAAGAAGGGTGATTCAGGAGACGCCTTGCTGTCTGGGTTGCTTGTTCTCCGGCCGTTAAGGCATGGAAGTTGCTGGGTGTTTGCGGTTGTCGGGCAAAGTGGTTGACCAATGAATAGTTAGTGGAAAAGGACTGCTGTGGGGCGAATGGTGTAAGAAGGGAACCTGTCCTCAATATGCAAGGCAACAAGGGTAATGAAGTTATGCCCTCAATATGAGAGATGAAGTTAGGCCCTAATTAAGAGAGAACGAAGTTATGTCATCAATAACGAAGTAGCAGTTACTGATCCTAAAAGAACCCTGGTGTCCGTGTGGTCATTACGCTACAATCCACACCCCTATGTGCCACTGCAAGATCCACTTTACTGTGCTGTCTCTGACAGATGAACGTTCAACCTGTTTCTACAAAGCTCCAATGATGGAAATGCCCTAAATTTCCCTGGGGAACTTATTGATGTGTTTACCTATGTCTAGAAACTAAGAATCCAAAGAATAAAATGACAAGTGGCACAACTGGAATGATAAATATAGTCTCTCTCACGTGAGGTCTTTGTGACAAAAATGCCTTGAAGTAAGAAGAGTGCCACAAGAATGTACGCTGAATCCAGTATGAATGTATTCCACCAAGTTGCAGCTGCACCAGTGCATGTAAACTACTGAAAGTCAGAGCAAGACTGACAGACTTGTTTTAGGTTCACTACTGCCTTATACCTGAAGCTTAAAGGAAGAAGGGAGAATAGAACGTAAAACAGATTTCCCAAAGGGTTGAATACTAATTCTGATTTATTCAGTACTAACCACAGTAAGCTGTTAGATATCTCAAAAATAGCAATAAGGATAAAAGGATCAAACAAGTTCAAGAATAGAAATTACATTGGGAGCAAAAGGGAAATGAGTTTAAAAAGAGCAAAAATAAGAGAACAGTCAGGAAAAGAGATTTTATGCTCTATTCTGTAAAACAAGAGAGGAAAAGAAATTTTGACTGTACAAGCCTGTGGTAAGTAGTGGTAGTCAAAGGCAACTAAGGATATTTTTGTTATTTTACCAGTAATAATCAGAACTAGGATGCAACCAGTCCTACAGCTTGCAGTCAATAAATACAAACGTTATTAAAACATATGTCTGAATGCTTTAGTCTACTAAAAGTTGTCTGTGTGTGCATGTGTATATATGTAAAGCAGAAGTTTATCAACAGCACATTACAATTCAGTACCACTTACAAAATGGTTTTATTGCTTTAAATTTCAGCTTCAACTCAAGCATTACACATTCCAGGTAATATTAAAGACAGACAGAATTTAAAATAGGCATGAGACGTATTAACATCTGTCCTTCTCCTATGTGGCTACCTAGGAAGGAAGAGCATCATCCCTTGAGACTGTCAATCCAGTAACATGCCGTTTTGAACACAGATTTAGACGATATGTATTTACCTTATAAAAATAGAATGGCCTGAGGTCAAGTACTTCAATTATCCAGGGAAAGGTACGAGGTGAGCTATATGCAAAAAGCACAATCTCCAAGCAGCATGCCATGAGGGAGCGGTGAAAAACATCTTGTTCCAAGAGAGCCTGAAGAGATTATAGAAAATGTCAGTGATCTGAGGTTAGGGAAACAGAGGCACGTTTTTTTAGTGAGACAAAAAAAGCCTTCTAGGCAGAATTAGAGTCACCTCAAGAAAATCCATCTTACATATAACTTTTTTTTTAATTTGTTTTTTGAAAACATACAAGTCCTTCTTAGGGGAAAGCAGGACAGATGGGCTTCTCAGCAGATCTAGGATTAAAAAAATCTCAAAAGATACTTAAGACTTTGCCACATCTAAGAAAATTCACAAAAAAACCCTGAAAAACATTTAAAAATGCAGACAGATAATGCAAGCTTTGCTCTTCACAGTCAAGCCAGAAAGTGACTACAGAAAAGTAAATCCACAGCAGCACATCAAGTCCTTAGACTATTTCAGTACTGTGCCATTTGAGATTGAGTTATTGCTTTTTTCTACCTCCACAATCTCCTCTTTTTACATGGAAGTTTAGACTGGAAGTAGATTAACACTTTGAAAAGCATCAGTGTTTTCATACCACAGTCAAATGAATTGGTATCCATATTGTGAGCCATAAAGCGGATCAAATACGTTGCTGTCTAACATGAAATATTGATATTGTTAATGGAATAAAGAAGAGAATAAAAATTATCTGCCCTGAAATTAATGATTCTGGAAATAAACACAGGTTAACATAATTAATAATGCCAGATTTATACCGTTTTCAATAGTAATAAAAACTACATTTAGGCACCTTCCATATACTTCTCTTTCATTAAAAATAACAATGTATACAGATTGCTTGTCCGCGGACTGATCTGTTCTGGAACTGTCTGAACATATCCCCCTACAAATTCTCCTCTTCTGCTAGTTCTTTACTTACAGTCATGTCCTTCCCATGTAGTCTTCGTGTTTCTTGTACCATTATAGTCTCCAAGATTTTATAGTACAAGATCTCTGCCAGTTTTAATCTGTTTACAGCAAAGTCTGAAATTTAAAACCAAAACTGATGAAGCCCTATGCTGTTTCCACAAACAGCCTCAGACTAAAGTGACTTGTACTTGGCCTTCTCTAACAAAATAGTACATGCGTGTGTATAGATTTTGCAAATCCAAATAGTATGCTTAGAAACTCACTAGTCACAAGAGCAGCACACAAATCTAGAAACATTTTAAAGAATTGTGTATTTTAATATTTCTAGTGAAGTCCTTCTGCAAACAATTGCAATAATAATTTTCCTATTTGTATTTCATTTCCTTTAACTTTTAGATTTAACAAGAATGCACACTTACAATTTTTGATAAGATATTTATAGATTCAGTGCTGTCTTGGTTATCCCATTTTCAACTGTAACCTTGTTTTTATTTTTAATAAAATTTTATTCTTTATAGTATTCTGCCTGACAGCAACAATTTTCTGTTTGGAAGTATTGTTTGTTAAAAACAGCTCCACTGTATTAAGTACTCATATGATAGCATATATATTCATTTTATTTGCCCTCATTTAATATTTTGAAACATCCTGTGCATTTCACGTTCATACCTATATGAGATCCTGGTTGTTCATCTGTTGACTGAGTGTAGCTGCGACAAAATGTCTCACCTATTTCTTTCACTCTGTTTGTAATGCTTTCCATAGGGCTGCGTGCACAAGACCTACAGCAGAACACAAAGATAAAGCCTTGTTTGTATAAGTAAATATCCTGCTTGCAGAAAAAAATAAAATAATAAAAAAAAAAATCTAATTTTACTGAGCTTTCCTCATCAGGCAATAACCTGTATTACCATGAGCAACAGAGGAAAACATAAAATACAAAGAAAGATTGTTTCCTGTTTTCCTTTCCTAAGAGAGGCTATGTCAATTTGAGAGCTCTTTCTGAACACTTCCAGATTTGGAGCAAATCTGTACTTAGAGGAAAGTGGCTTGTGTCTAGGTCAAATTGAGACACTGAGTTATGCTGAAAAGCTAGCATTGAAATAAATTATGGTTTCATTGAACAAAGCCTTCTAATTAATTTAAAGGTTACACTTCCAGGGAATTTTTACTTGAAAGAGAAAATATTCGAAAGCATAGACTATTCCATGTAGTCAAAACCACAGTTATTTCCCATTTCCCCCAATCAGACAATACATATCCTATCATTTGCTGAACTCATATCCAAGATGAGCAAAGCATTCAACACATTTCTTATCTGAAGATTACTCACTCAATATTTGTCCTAGTTTTAACATTTAAATCTCTCTTTGACAGACGGGTTACTGCTTGAATGAACTCACGTTTTCATTACAGATAGATATGCTAACATTGTAATAATATCAATTGAAATAATATCAAGCAGTCTTTAAAAAACAACAACAAAATAGAAACCTGCAAAATAGAAATGCATCTTGCTAAGCATTTGTAATGCAAACTTTTAAGAAGAAGTATTAGAAACACCTTCAAAACATGTAATTTCAAAGATGAGAACTAAAAGTAGTATTTTCACCTAGTTATGAAGGTTGCTATAAAATACTACTTGCGCACATCAAATATTAAGTGTTAATTCTAAATGCTCATTATTACTGAATAACATCCGGAGACCTTACACCACAATACAGTAAGGCCATGCTTTGCATGGAATTAGACAAATGCCCAACACCTTTACAATTATTTAATATTACATTTTTACTTGTTATAATCTATGAAGCAACACTGATCTAGTTTTTACTGCTAAATTATTTTGTTTACACTCATCTGCTTACACACCAAGATTTTCAAGTGCATTTCACTACAGTCAGCATGCAGACATGCATCTAGGAGCCAAAAGTATAAACTGATTTACAGAACAGGGACTCTGTCCTAGAAATGGTGATCAGGAAAGCCTGGGGTTGTAATCAGTAGTCACTTAATATATGATTTCCCAGCATCATACGGTGGCTGAAAGAGATGAACGAGATGTTGGCGATATCTCAGGGGTAGGAGGGTCTAGCTCTCCTTCTCGAGAAAAAGAGATCATTTAAAAAACAGAATGTTTTACTTATGTTAAGACCTGTTAACTGGAAATAATACAGAAGCACAAACAAAAAAAAATCTGCACCAAACAAAAAAGTCAATTTTGAGCAAGGAAATAGGCACAAGCATGAGAAGATGAATTTTCACTTGTATGAGAACAATCGCAGAGGATGTACTTACTCAAAAATAGTGATCAGTTGTTCACTCGGTGCATTTTTCAGTCCAGCCACAATGTTCTGTAACCGACTCACACTTTGTGTGGCTGAAGCAACAGGAGTGATGACAGCTTCCTTTTCTCGTAGGTATCTTCTTCCAGTCAGAGGAGTTGAAGGTGCAAATGACCTTTTCTGTGAGACAGAAAAATAAGCAATAAAATCAGTCAACAGTAATGTTTCAAAAACATGATCTCGTGCAAAATCACTTGAAAGATTAAAATGACGCTACTAACACACTACCTGAAGGCTGCCAAACCTGTGGTCTCAGAACTCACTAAAAAGTAGTTCAACTATAACAAATCTCCAGGTAGACAAAAACAACGAAGTTTTTTACTTAATAAAATCTAGAAAAACGAGACTTTAAATCTTAAAGTCAGCATTTCTGCTTAAATACTGGAAAATACAGAGCGAGAAAGAGGAAGCACATGCTTCCATTCAAAATCTCTGGGTTAGCTGGGTGACATGGAGTAAGCGGCATAGCTGCCTGGGCGAGGGTCACAGGAAAACATTCTTTGTGAAACGCTGTTCTGGTGCACCTAGAGCCCCCTGTAATAGAAGTAATGCAATGAAGTATTTGGTTTTGAATGATCAGAACAGACCACATTTTGAAGATACATGGAAAAAAATGATGAAAAGTTATGCCTGTAATCAGCATACATAAATAGCAACAAGGTCATTTTTTTTATACTACAGAAACTGGAGTTTGAAACTGATAAATTCATTCCAAACCACCATGTTTAGTTTGAATATGAGATACATTTATATTTGGGACAAAAACTTAAGCTGTATGATTCATTTATACCAGCAGTAGCATCTTGTAATAAGCAGCAGTATTTTAACTGGTGTGTAACAGTAGTTATCAAACAGCACGAGCTCCTTTCACACAGCCTGGCACACTTTTTCCCCTTATTCAAGTTCAAAAAGTTATCGATTGAGTATTTTCCCATACACCAACTTCATTAAATACATCTCACATTTTTTAAACATAATGAAATACTACCTCTGCTTATAGGCTACTTTTTGTAACAAAATTACAAAGAGTGAGGCTTTGGTGGGTTTTATATCTTGAATATTATTTTTCATTGAATAGTATACACGTTATCTTTTCCTGTCATCAAAAGGAAACATCAGGGAAACAAGTAAATTAATCCAATGTAAAGGCTTCATGGTGTTCTTACTGGGTATAAATTAAGTTTGAAATAACCCTAAGTCTATATAGTTAGGTCTCAACTACTTACAGATTTTTCTTGGACATAAAAAATACTAACTCACACATAGAAGTGCTCCCATCCTGCTTAAGGAGTAGTTATTTACTAAATTACATAGGAAAGAAGAAGACACTGCCATTTCTCCTCAGCAAAACTGTCCACTGAAGCCTGCAAATGTCATTCCTTTCTCTCAGTAAAATGTTCAGCTTTTCAGCTGAAATTCAGCTTTTCAAAGTCATCTCAGGGATTCAGATTGCATACAATGATGAAAAAACTCGACAGGAGTACTCCAACTGAAAATGACAAGTTAGATGAATCACCTTTTCAAAATGCTGCTGAAGATGGCACTCCACATGAGCTCTTGCTGCTGTTTTCCCTACAGGCATGTCTGCAGGAAACTTCCGAGGAGTGCCTATTTCTTCTTCAGCATCTGCTCCTAGGAAAACTCTCTCATCAAAGTCACCCACTGTTAGAACATACTCTTCATATTCCTTATTCAGCGCTTTGCTGGAAGAGAAGCCAAAGCATTACATCAAAAGTTAAACTGCTGAAGAAACAAAAAATATGCCAGCGGGGCTAAAATTCAAAACTGAAACCACACAAGCTCAAAGCATTTAACACTTTCACACACAGTAATGCTTGTACAGGAAGCTTCACTCCCACCAGTAATCTGCTCGTGGACATCCTCGCCTGCCTCATCACCCACCACAAACCTCCCCGATCCCTGCAGGGCCTGCTCTGCTTCCACCAACATTTAGCTCTCACTAAGTAGAGGAGAAACAACTTGGCTTCCATCCCAGTTGCAAATAAAGCGGTTTTGAAGTATTCAACGGATCAAAAGTTAAATCTTTGCATATGAAGAGCACACAAACAGTGGTTGCATTAAACTAGCTGAGTTTGAGTTCTGCTTCTGCCACTTGGTATTCAGCTATTTTCATAATGGCATATAGAAAGGGAAATTTAATTCCTACAATCACCGCTGACATATGATACTGAACTTGGTTTTCTTTTTTCCAGCTAACCCATCTGCAAAATAGTTTAGACAAAGAAACAGGCTTCCATGTTTCCTCAGATGTTGTTTACAAAAGAACGGGGAATACTGTATTATTCTACACGACAGAAATTATTAAATTAATACTATTCCTTCTCAAGTAGAAACGCAAAGAGAAGTTCATATGGACCATAAAAACACAGTTTTCTATCTGAAATTGAGGGTGTCATCCACACTGTTAAAACAACTGAGTCATTGCTCGCAATTCTTAGAAAGCAAATCGAAGAGTTAAAACCTCACTTTGCAAAAACAAATGATTAGGTATTTTTTGAAAAAGGCAAAAAACTCTTTACAGGATCCAGAACAAAGCAGCTGCTGTTTATCTTTTTAGTAAGATTAGCTTTGAGGAGTGAATTTAATAAGTTTCTGAAACAACTGTATTTGCCTCCCACAGAAATTTATTTTGTGGTTTGGAAGAAAAAATTTTCTTTTGAAAAGAAAATTGCCTTCACAGATTTATACACTCAACTGGAGACTGATAAACAAGTCTAAATACTTCCCTACTCAGGTATAATACTTGATGGTATGTACAGAGTATGTATAGAAATACATCCATGAACTTCAGACTCAAGGCTTTGACTTGCATTAGACTACTCAAAGGTAACAGCTGACAGAAAATCAGAATCCTAGAAGGTTGGAAAAGACCCTAAAGATCAAGTCCAACCATCAACCTAACACTACCAAGTTCACCACTAAACTATGTCCCTTAATGCCACATTCACGTGTTTCTTAAATACCTCCAGGGATGGCAACTCTTCCACTTCCCTGGGCAGCCTCTCCCAGAGCCTAACCACCCTTGCTGTGATCTGACATTAAGGAAGAAACCCAGTCGACCCTCTGATATTTGACGTATCTCAGATCCAGAATGCCTTCTAGGCAAGTAACAGCAATGGCTGTCAAGTCTTTAAAAGCAGCTAGTTATGATAAAATAAGGCCACAGGAAAAACTGAGATTTAGTATTCAAAGACACTTACTTCAAAAATAAAACCAAAGCCCACAATTAAGAATGTAAGCTATAACTTACTTATTTTCTGTAAAATTGCAAAGATCCAATAGACATTCTCCTTTTAAGATCTAAGAAGGAAAACAAAAGAAAAAAACCAAATATCTTACATAATAAAATCAAAACCATTCCGTCTCTAGCAATGTGACAGCATGATGGCTTCCGCCTAAAGGGAAATGAGACTTAGGAGCATAATTGGACTCTTTTGCGTATACCAAGGCACTACAATGCAATCAGCAAGACAATCAGACAAGGACAAAGCTAAGTTCTACACAAGCTCTAGAAAAACTCATTCCTCAGAAACAGCACTGCTATGGAAAATCTGTTCCATCGTCAGGTTAGGGACCTGATGAGTGACTACATAGACATTTCCACAGAACTCGGAAACGTTTTCCAGGATCAAAACCAAACAGAACAGTTTGTCCATCTGCAACCTCAACCTCTTA
This sequence comes from Cygnus atratus, assembly GCF_013377495.2. NCBI lineage: Eukaryota > Metazoa > Chordata > Aves > Anseriformes > Anatidae > Cygnus > Cygnus atratus. Next base: position 15,436,052 of record NC_066377.1, on the reverse strand, counting down.
ATTCCAAAACATCTTGCTTAATTCCAAGACAAGCCTAGGACCCAGACTATCGTTACAGTTACTCCACAAAATTGTTTCACAAGGTAACATTTTCTTCAGAAAAAAAAAGGCTATCATCCCTGACTCAGTTTTCACACTGCCAAGAAAGTGAAGATTCTTCACTGCTGTAAAAAGCCAAAACAGAGGGGACCGTACAGAACATGTCATTCAAAATGAAAGTAAATTCTGCTCCTGCTAACATGCATACAAAGGAAAGCTGAACCAGACTGAGTTCATTTGCCTGTTAGTGCACTTTTCATCAGTACCTGCAAGTTTTAAACAGTTTCAAGACAGGACCGTTCATAAGAGCACTATCACACATTCTTAACAGTAGTAAGATGTACCTTCCTATCAAATAGTTTTGAGATGTATGGTTTGAAGTAGTGTTCCTTTATTCCTTTTGCTTCTACTAAAAGCCCGTCATGCAGCTCACACAGCGTGGCAATAATGCAAGGAGGATCTTCAGAGACTTTGATCTCTGTTGCATGGAAGTCCCCTGGTAAGCCTGAGAAGGAAGGGGAGGGAGGAGGAAAAAAAAAAAAAAAAAAAAGAAGACAACCAACCTTCAACTTCACTTAAAAGAAATTAAAAACCAAGCATATTTGATTTTAAATAACCTGTCCTCACCATACCTTTAAACGATGGATTTAGCAAATCTCTTCTATTTGTACACAAAAGGGCATTTGCGAAGACCAGGTCCAAGCAGCAGAGAAGCAAATGATAGGAATTTACTAAATCATCCCCAATCATACGGAAATTACCTTTAAGAGACAGCATATCACATCAAGCAACATAACAGAAGTTCATAACTCCAAACGCACACAAAACATGCAGCTAAAAAAGCCAGCCTACCCTTAGTGTACACAAAGAGAGTCCAGCAGAAGTTGAAGAGATCTTTAACACTGCACGGCACCCGCCTGTCAATGAGGAGGACAAGAAGTCAGTCTCCAGCTTCAGGAAGCTGAAGCTTGTTACAAGGTAAGAATTTCCTTCCATTTCCTTGCTCAAAGCAAGCTGGAGCAACCAGCTAACAATTTCACACTCAGGCACACCGTAAGCTACATGTGCATATTTCAGCTTTCATTGCAGTCTCCTGTATAGCTCTACAGGGCTTTCTGCACAGCATCATTAACCTTCCAGCCCCTTTTTGAGCTAACGGTTGCTCTTGGTCCGTGACCCTGGACATACCATTTTGATGGTGTCAGGACTGTAACAGAATTCTCCTGGAGCTGCAGGCAGTGAGATGCCCAGGACAATATAAATTACGGTAACCACTTTCCTAAATATTTTACTATAGCATCAATCATCCCTCCAAAATACGCAGCTACAACTTGTCTTACAGCTCTTACAGTGCAAAATGTTTGGAGTAGAGACTATTCAGAGTCCCGGAGCTTGAAGACCAGGGAAGAGATTAAGACACCCAATGGGGAAGCTAATGGAAAGCTAAAGTTACAGTAACAAACACTGTTCTGATGAAGGCGCATTAACAGGGCATACAGATGAAATTTCCCCTGATACGGATGCAGCAATGCCCACAAAAGCATCCTTTCTGTTTGTAAGTAAGGAGCTGCACTAGAGCATTTTACCACAAGTTATCCCCCCTCACACCCCTGGCAAAAACATGCTGGCAAAAATCGCCGGCACAGGCCCAACTCAGCTCCCTCATTATCAGGGTTACATCCTCACTGTAAAGCTGCCGGAGACAGCCACACAGTCAGCAGAGAACATGGACAAGTCCCTTTAATTAAAGCATTAAAGTACCCTGCATCTGCATCTGTAAGATGACACCACCAGTTACTACATTTGTCATAGAAATGACATAAGAACAAGCACATCGGCTGTAATTTTCTCCCATTTACGTGTTAACGCTCATCCGTGTTTCTGTGCTCATCTGATTGAGCGTGTCAATGCTCAGTCATGCTAAAATCACAGTGATGTGGAAGGTCTGCTGATGCTTTCCCATTTGGTACAGCTACATTTGTATGGGGGGATTACGTCGCAGTATCAACTGCAAGTCTCTTGCCACAAAAGAATATCCCCATACTAAATGCTGTGACGGTCTCACTGTATCTCAAGTTAATGCATCACTCTGCCTCTTCCACCATGCAGAGCCGTGCTCACTAAGGGCCAGGTCCTGAATTCACAGAGAACCGTGTAAACAAGCGCCGGACGCAAAGCTCTGCTGATACGAGCCGCGCTCCACCACGACTAGGGATCTTCCTGTATGCACCACATTTCAGAATCAAGGCCACAACACGAAGCAGCCCTATCACTTTAGTACTTTACCTTATTCTTTAAAAGCATAAATAGTGGTCTTAACATTTGTAAGCCCATTGAAAAGTCACATGAAACCTCAGAAATACCTCTGCTTCCTGCTTCGTTGTGGCTTAGAAGTTTCTTCATAAGGGTTTTGAAATACATCCAGAAATATCGGTTCAAACTTCTTGAAGATCACAGTTGACACTTCAAAGTTTCTCTCAAGCCTCTCTACTCGCTCACGGAATTCCTGTGGTAGATTTGACATGTCCATCCACTTCTTCATTTTGCTGAAAAACTGAATTAAACTTAAAAGAAACAAGAAAAGACGTTTATTTGCAGCTTCACCTAGCTTTCTTTACTCTGCATTTTGATAAAGTCAAGAACGCATCATATTTACTCCTTACCGACTACTTGGTTTAATACGTAGGTTTAACACTTATTTTGACAGACTCCCAAATATTGTCTATACTGCAAGCTTTTTCGCCTCTTTATCACTCAGGTTCCTCTCCTTGGCTCCCTAAGGCACAGGCGTGGGAACGCTGGTTTGCGTTTAAGGGCCGCTGGGAAGGGTGGAGAGGAAAGAGCACGCACTGCTTTGGGTGCCAAGGGAAGGGAGGAGAGACAGCGAACACACAGACACGAGTCTACGCCTATCGGAACCACCTACACAAATCTGTAACTGCAGGTGTAATTAAGCCGGCTTCCCCCCTGGCAGTTTAGGTGAAAGCAGCTCTTTACGTGGGGCAACAACTTGGAGCCCCAGCACCCTTGGTCAGACTGCGGAGGCAAGCAGGGCTGGGAAGCCCCTGCAGCACCCCAAACTCCACCGAAACGCATCGCTCCGTGCTCCCAAAGCACACGCGGCGCAGCCGCCGACGCCAAATCCAGCGGCTCGGCCGAAATCCCGAGTCAAACGCGACTCTCATCGAGACTGGCGAGACGGCGCCGGGATGTCTCGTTCGGGGGACGTCTCGTCCGTGCTTCAGTTAACCACGAAAAGAAAACGGCCGCCGCGGGCGGAGCAGCCGCTGCCCTCAGGCGGGTGCCGCTCCACGGGCCTGCGGCTATAAGCGGGCCGCAACCGGCAGCGCCCAGCGAGGGGCCGGGCGGGGCGGGGAGGTCAACCTGAGCTTGGCGGAGCGCAGGATCCTGGTCAGCGACACGCAGTTGCCCTCCATCAGGCCGCTCCCCACGGTGGGCAGGACGCTCTTGCGGCAGGCCACGTAGAGCGCGCAGGCCAGCCAGTGCAGCGCTTCCCCCTGCCAAGGCAAGCGCCGCCGCTCAGCGGGGAGGACGCGGCCGCGGCCCCGGCCCCGGCCCCCGTCGCCCCCGGCCGCTGACAGGCGGCCCCGGCCCGCCCCGGCCGCCCACCTCCAGGCTGTAGGTGCCGCGCAGCGCCGTGAAGTCGCGCAGCGCCTCGGCGGCGCTGGCCGCGTCCAGGTTCAGCTCCTGGCAGAGCCGCTCGATGGCGGCGCCCGGCTCGGCGGCGCCCGGCGGCGGCGGCGGCTCCGTGCGGGACATGGCGGGCCCGGCCCGGCGCTGCGCTGCGCCCCGCGCGCCAAAACGGCCCCGCCGGAAGGGACCGGCCCCTTCCGCCGCCGCCGCCGCCGTCGGAGGGGGGCCCCCGCCGCTGGAGCGGTGCCCTCGGCGCCTCGGGTCGCGCTGGCCTCGTGCCCGGAGCCCGCCCGCCGCTCCCCGCGTACCCCCCGGCCGGGCGCAGGCTGCGCGCTCCGGAGAGGGCCCGGGCCCTGCCCCTGCCCCTGCCCCGACAGGAGCCGGGGGCCGCTGCCCGCCGGGGCGGGGGGCGCGGGGGCGCCGTTACCTGCGCGAGCGGCGGCTCGGATCCAAGCTCGAGCCGCGCTCGGTCAGGGAGCAAAGCGCGGAAAGGCGGGGTGCGGCCAGGTCGCCCGTTGAATTTAATCAGCCGCCACCGCCAAACGCCAGGGGCTGGGGGCTCGTCGCCCTGCAGCGGGCGGTGGGTGCTGGGGGGCCCCGCTGGAAGGGGCTCGCGCTCGTAACCCGGCCCTGAGCCTGCAGCGCCCGCAGGCAGGACCCCGGCCTCGCCGCTTCGGAGCCGCGTGGGCCTGGGGAGTGCTTTTAGCACCATCTGAGGGCTCGTCTGCGGTCAGCTGCTGCTGCTGCGGGTGCTCTGCCTTGTCTGAGCTGTGTGCTGGACGGAGGAACACGCAGCAAGCACAGGCAAGCAGGGTGGCAGAGCTGGGGGATAAAATGCACTGGGGACGCAGGGAGGAGCCTCAGGGCCCTGACACGGTCCGGGCCTTGCCAGGCCTGGCAGAACGGCCCCAACCCGATGTTGGAGGCCTCCCCTCGTGGGTGGCTCAAACTACTTGATGCTTAGGGGTGAGCTCGTGAGCAGCCCCAGCGATGCTGGCCTCGGTGTGGGACTCACGAGCAGCTTCTGACCTGCCCCAAGCTATGGTCCTACTGTGCAAACACAGGCTGGCTTTGCTTGTTGTTAAAAAGCTCACTTGCAAAGCCCAGCGGCCTTGGGTCAGGACCGTCAGGCAGCAGTCCATCCCTCTCAGCGGCAGAAGCTGCAGGTGATGCAGGCACTTCGCTCACGGTCACCATGGGGCCGTTCCCACTGCAGAATGGGGCCTGGCCCACCGGCTCCTGCAGCGCTGGGCTGGAAGGAGCCACGCAGCAGTGGGGCCTGGCCCCACTGAGCACCAGCACAGCTTGGGTGTTCTGCAAAATGTTACTTCACTTAAGAGCTAGCTTCTGAGCACCTAAACGTGTTTGTAAAAATGTTTGTTGTAAGAGCAAGGAAAACCAAATGCCATGAAAAGCCACGAAGTGGCTTTTCCAGACAATCCAGATTCCTGGAGTCTGTTTAGGATAACTTCCTGGTTCAGGTAATAGACGGACCGACGTGAGGTGAAGCCTTACTAGACCTGGTGCTCACCAGTGTGGAAGAGAGCATTAGAGAGGTTAAGATTGGAGGCTGCCTGGGCTGTAGCAACCATGCCCTGGTGGAGTTTTTGACCTTGAATATAGGTCTGGCAAAAAGCAGAGTCAGGACCCTGAACTTCAGGAGAGCAAACTTCCGGCTGCTCAAGGAATTACTGGCTGGGATCCCCTGGGAAACTGTCCTTAAGGGCACAGGCACGGAACAGAGCGGGCAGCTCTTTAAGGACACCCTTCTGAGAGCGCAAGAGCTCTCCATCCCCCAGCAGAAGAAATCAAGCAGCGGAGGCGGGCGACCGGCATGGCTGAGCAAGGACCTGCGGCTTAAACTGAGGGAAAAGAGGGAAATGTACAGGAAGTGGAAGCAGGGTTGTGTAGCCTGGGAGGAATACAGGGGTGTAGTCCGGATGTGTAGAGACGGGATCAGGAAAGCCAAGGCACAGATGGAGCTGAACTTGGCAAGTGATGTGAAAAATACCAAGAAGGGGTTCTACAGATACATAGACAGGAGGAGACAGGCCAAGGAGAGTGTTCCCCCTCTGATAAACGAGACGGGAGAACTGCCCTCCTCAGACATGGAAAAAGCTGAGGTACTCAGAAAGTGTTTTGCCTCAGTCTGCACTGGTGGTCAAGTTTCCTATGTCTGTCAGGACCCTGAACCTCGAGGAGAGGGTGAGAGGAGCGGATTCCATCCCACTGTGACAGTGGAACAAGTCTGGGACCTCCTAAAGAAAGGGGATGTGTACAAGTCCATGGGGCCAGATGGTATACATCACAGGGTGCTGAGAGAGATGGCTGATGTGGTTGCCGAGCCGCTCTCCATATCTGAAAAATCATGGCTGTTGGGTGAAGTCCCCGGTGACTGGAAAAAGGGAAACATCACTCCCATTTTAAGAAAGGGAAAAAGGAAGACCCGGGGAACTACAGGCTGGTGAGCCTCACCTCTGTGCCTGGGAAGATCATGGAGCAGATCCTCCTGGAAGACATGTTAGGGCATGCATGAGATAAAGAGGTGATTCAAGACAGCCAGCACGGCTTCACCAAAGGCGGATCTTGCCTAACCAATCTGGTGGCCTTCTATGCTGGAGCGACGGCATCAGTGGACAAAGGAAGGGCGATGGATATCATCTACCCGGACTTGAGTAAAGCCTTTGATATGGTCCCTCACCACATTCTTCTCTCTAAATTGGAGAGGTATGGATTTGAAGGATGGACTGTTAGGTGGATAAAGAATTGGTTGGCTAGTCACAGCCAAAGGGTTGTGGTCAACGGTTCTATGTCTGGGTGGAGGCCAGTCACAAGTGGTGTCCCTCAGGAGTTGGTCTTGGGACTGGTGCTCTTCAACATCTTTATCAATGACGTAGATGACAGAATTGAGTGCGCCCTCAGCAAGTTTGCAGATGACACCAAGCTGAGTGGTGCAGTCGATACAATAGAGGGAAGGGATGCCATCCAGAGGGACCTGGACAGGCTGGAGAAGTGAGCCTGTGAGAACCTAATGAGGTTCAATAAGGCCAAGTGCAAGGTGTTGCACTTGGGCTGGGGCAATCCCAGGTATTTATATAGACTGGGCGAAGAAGAACTTGAGAGCAGCCCTGTGGAGAAGGACTTGGGGGTCCTGCTGGATGAGAAGCTGGACATGAGCCGGCAGTGCGCACTTACAGCCCAGAAGGCCAACTATGTCCTTGGCTGCATTAAAAAAGGGGTGGCCAGCAGGGAGAGAGAGGTGATTGTCCCCCTCTACTCTGCTCTTGTGAGACCCCACTTGGAATACCGCGTGCAGGCCTGGGGCGCCCAGCACAAGAAAGATGTGTAGCTCTTGGAACGGGTCCAGAGAAGGGCCACTAAGATGATCAGAGGGCTGGAGCACCTCTCCTATGCAGAAAGGTTGAGGGAACTGGGCTTGTTTAGCTTGGAGGAGAGAAGGCTTCAGGGAGACCTCATTGTGGCCTTCCAGCACTTGAAGGGAGTGTATAAACAGGAGGAGGAATGCCTCTTTACATGTGTTGGTAGCGATAGGACAAAGGGGAATGGTTTTAAACTAAGACAGGGCAAATTTAGGTTAGATATTAGGAGAAAGTTTTTCACTCAGAGGGTGGTGAGGCACTGGCACAGGTTGCCCAGAGAAGCTGTGGATGCCCCATCCCTGGGGGTGTTCAAGGCCAGGCTGCATGCAGGTCTGGGCAGCCTGGTCTGGTGGTTGGGAACCCTGCCCAGAGCAGGGGGGTTGAAACTAGATGATCTTCAAGGTCCTTTTCAACCCAGGCCATTCTATGATAAGTGTATCTAATCAATGATAAATAGGCTATGTACTCCGAATCCCACAGTATTTCTTCCTCTGGGTAAAAGAAAGGATGTGCCTTCCTTGGACAGGCCTGAGCGTTTCTTTTGTCTAGGTGCATCTGCTTGTAAACTACAAATCTGAGCATGGTTTCTGAAAAAATAACGCCAGTCATGGTGGAGCTTTCCTTTTAAAATATGACTTTATAAATAGTACTGGCTATTCCTGTAAAATGACTCTTTTTTCAACAACACATCTGAAATGCCTGTCAGATGCAACAGCCAAAGGCTTAGCAGGAGCCAAATGAGGAGACAAGACATGTTGCAGAGCATCTGCTACAGACTCCTGCTCCTCTCAGTTGCTTGTGCAATAGATCAGTGATATTCCTTGAATATCCTCCAAGGGATGGTGCTGTCTTGCGTGAAATAACGCTTTCATCCAGACTTCTGACTGGAACTTTGAATTCCAAGTTAAATCATTAACACATCCTGCTCATCTGGACCACTGAGAAATAGGAGACAGTTAAAAGCCCAACAGGGCCATTCCAGCCTCCTTTTGATAAAATCAAACTCAAGTCTAAACTAGGTGAGACAGGGAAGCAGAACTGATTTCCTGCTGGAGCTCTTGAATTGTCTGCATCCTGGGAATTCACAGAGATATGGTAAATGCCAGCACGAGTGCTTCATGTATCAAGGGACTACCTGGTTTCTGCAGGTGCTTCATGCAAACTTTCCCATCAGTGATGAGGACGGTGGAAAGCTGCAGTGTGCAGAGCCACAACACAAAAGGAGGCTTGGGAAACAGGAAAGTCATCGCTCGTGGGATCATTTTCCCTCCTCTGCCCCCAAGCGATACCTGATATTCTGACAGGTTCATGCCTCTTCTGCCCAGTGCGCTCCTGTTTCTCACCCCAAGATAAACACAGCAACAAAATGCAAGGAAATGCATTTATGCAAGGGCAAGGGGAGCAAGCACAAGCTCTTGGTTTGCTCCACGACTTTTAAGTTTTCTTGCACCTTAAGAAATTTAGCTTCTCCCGTGCATTTATTTATTCAACTGAAAAACTGAATTAATACCTGCTTTTCTAAAGCACGAGATCCTTACATTGAGATTTATTACAAGCATTTATTTGGCACCTATTAGCATTTTACAAGGCTTAGATGGAGACACTTAATATCTCAGTGAGAGAAACCAGAGCACCTGCTCCCCTTCTGCTGAGAGGTGCTGCGAAAGCGTTCAGGACTATTACTGGTACTGGGGGATTTCATGCCTGCTCCTGGGGCTCCTACCGACCATCCGGGCGAAGAGCCTCAGCAGATAGCCCCCATGCACTGCCACATGCTTAGACTGGCTGGGGAGCCTCGGCTGCTCCAGCACACCTGCAAGCCAAGCGGCGCAGCAGGCAAACCTGTGGCGAAAGCTGCAGGGCACAGCCGCAGGTTTAGCCCAGAGGCTCCTTCGGCTGCTGGAAAAGCTCGTGAGTCTGCTGTGAGCAGGCACTCCCCCGAGCACGTAAACGCAGAGCTCATGGTGCGTGAAGAGCCACCCTAAAGCAGAAGTACGCTGGATTCAACAGCTTCTCAAAGTATTCATGCTGAGAGAAAGGCAAGTAACTTTTATCACTGAGTCAGGTGAATTAAACATTCACATATATTTGCTGAAAAAATTATATACATCTGTAGCAAGGCTCTGCCAAGTCTGAAAGATAAGCATCATCTAGTCACTAAATTAAAAAAATAAAAATCTGACTTTTAAATCTTTTTCTTTTTATCCATGTTCAAGAGCACAGACAGTTTATTTTGTTTAGCACATTTGGTGAAGAATGTATGTTTGTGTGAGTATCCATGAAAACTGGTGAAAATTTGGCATTTGTTTTGGATATGATGGAAAGGTATAAGAAGCCACTTATGCCTTACAGTCTAAATAATCCACAGAGTATATCAGGTTGCAAAAGGGTCACAAAGTAGCAGTCAAAGAGAAGCCTAAACACCCAGAGACTTAGCATACATGTCCGATAAGTAAGAACAAGGTATAGAGCATGCTGGCTAATTAAATAAATTTCATTTTAAACCCTGTTCCTTATGAGTGTAACCCTGGAAAAACCATCCCATACAAGAAGTGGACTCTGAAGAGATTTCTGTATCCATTCACAGTACGGCTTTGAAGATATATGAAGTTTTATAGCATTTGTATTTTAAGGATTTAGGGCAAGTACATGTTCTTCTACTGAATAAAAAGAAAGTTAGTACTTAAAAGGTTCAAAAATATATCAATCGTGATTTTTTTTACATAAATAAATTATATTGATTTTGGATTTAACAGCTGAAAAAACCCTTTCTGCTTCCACTGGAGGCAAAACTGAACAAAATGTTAGTTAAATAGAGATAGCAGCATTTCTAAGAAATCTGTCGATAGTGATACAGTATCTATGCTACAAGGATGTTATTACATAGAACACATTTAATTATTGGGGGGGTGGAGGGGTTGCATTATGATTGGTTACATACTTTAAAAAAAATCATCCAATCCAGTAAACTGGGAATAAATTCTGTGAAAGTATAAACCAAATGTTTTTTAGATTGTGGGTAACAGACTTCTTTGAGATGCTAATTTTAACATGTACATAATTTATAATCCCAAATGTATAAAAGACAATGACAAAAAGCATCATAAATAAATAATGCAAACTGAAATAGTTATGTCAAAACATTTGGACCATCTGATAAATTAGCAAAACTGTAACAGAAAATAAGTAAAAAATACAGTAAATTGTGACAACCAAATGTGTAACTGATTACTAGCACACTCCCAACTCCCTCAACAGCCTGCCATCTCACTGCTGCACCACTGTGTGTTTATTTCAAGTCTCAAACCATGAGCTGCAAATAAGAACAAGCCCAAGTGAAAGAAAAACTAAATAAGGAGTGAAGGGAAGGAGAAAACAAAGAGTTGCCTGTGGAGGTGTCTCAATACACAGAGTTTTGGGCACTGATTGCATTAAAAACCTGTCCATTTAAAATGCATATATCAAAATGATTTGCCAATGGGGGGACTTGGAAATACTGTTCAACAGCAAGTAGAACAGAGAGGAATGGAAAGAAGAAGCAAAAGTGATCTCTTCACAGTCTAACACTAGAAAAGAAGAATAAACTCAAGCTTTGAAAAGCTCTATTGTCCTTCTTGAAGGATTCTCAAAATAGTAAAGCTGGCCTACAGCTTTTTTCTTGTTTTCTGAAAGGATGCTGCATCTGGGGTACAGATTGTAAAATCTAAAAACTCAAAAAGCCTCAGTGTTCATATAAGAGCATTAAAATCAGTGTGGCCTGTTCATGGCTGGAAAAAAATAACTTTACAGCAATTCTAACGCCACAGATGAGAACTAACGCCATAGATGAGAACTGAATACTAGCAGAATGATGAAGAAACTGGTAGCTACAGGTACAGTAATCCCAAAAAAGTCATGCAAGATGTGCAAAACATTTTCAGCTCAGGCTGAAAAGTTCTTGTAACTATCAAGGAAAGGGCAACTAAAACTCCACTTAACATAAAACCAAACTTTGGTTTTAAAAAATACAAAATAATGTCTACAGAATATTTTCACTCACTGTAGTTTGTTTCCAAACCTTTGAGGTGGGGGTGGGGGGTGTGATAAAGAAATTATATCACTACCAGTTATGTTTTTTTTTCTTTCAAAGAAATGAATATATGCATTTTCAATCATTAGTTATATACTTCTGTCTATACTACTATTCTAGTAACCATGATAAAATAGGGAAATACTTCAAATCAAAAATACACATTAGCACTTACTATAGCTGTGCTTTTTACCCCCAAATACAGGCTTTTTCATTCAGTGTTACGGTAGAAAGAAATACCCTTGTCTGTGTGTAGACAAAGAGGTAAAAACTTTCTTTTGCTCTGTTTTTGCTTCTTTTTCTTCTCAAATATGTGAGCAGTTTGGGGGGGTGACCAAGAACTGGATTTGCTATTGTTGGTTGGGATGAACAATTGGAAAACAGAACAAGAATTCTGTGCCTCCCATACTAGCTAGACAACACTGTTTATCTAATAAAGTGGCAAGACCCTGCAACTATTAACATATAATATGTCACCATAGTTTTCTGACAGGGAATTAGGTAGATAATATTACTCATGGAAACACAGGTTTATGAAGGTGGAGTGGGGGCAGGAGGGTACGTAACAAATAGTTATGGGATAAGAAACTTACAAGCCACAATCTTTTTTCAATGAAACAAAAGTTCTAATTGGTATCATTAACTTCTTTGAGCTCCTCCTCTGCTGGTACATCCTGCTCTTTCTCTGCTGATAAAGGTGGTGTTTGCTCTGTACAGTTTTGACCGTTTGCAGCTTCTTTTTCAGGCAGCAAGACAGTTTCTGGTTCTGGATTTGCTGATTCCCCTTTAGCTTTCTTTCTCTTCCGCTTCTGGCTCTCCAGGTTTGCTGCCTCAGAATGTCTGGTTTGCTGTATGCCTGGCAATGCCATGCCAATGCCAGGGGAAAGAAACATTGACGGATAGATCAGTCCAGGTGACATCCCTGGGATAAGAAATGGGTTAAAAGCTACAGGACTACTGGTAGTTATTGCGGATTCTGTCTGATTAGAAAAAGAACTAGGACCAGGCTTATCTTCGGAGAGAGTTTCTTTTTTCACATCCTGGCTACTCTGTTTATCCTCAGTAGCTTTCTCTGTGTTTGATGTACCACTTTTTGTTGTGCTTGTTAATGAAGTTGGAGCAGTCGCAGTACAAGTAGTTGTCATCGGTGGGTTCAGAAGTCCTCCAACACCAAACATCTGTGGTACAGTAGCCATGCCTGGCAGCATCATAGGCAACATACTTAGGGTGCTTTTCACATCCTCACCAGCAGGCACAGCTGCAAACCCAGCAGGAAACCCAACCAGCCCAGTCAGGGGGATCCCTTGCATGTTTCTCATGTTCTGAATTCCTACCAGATCCATTCCAGCAATCAGTCCGTTCATGAATAATGGTCCCATTCCAGAAGAAGAATCTGCTACAACACCGGGGGCTTTAATGAGTTCACTTCTGGGCCTTCTCCCCCTCCGACGGGGCCCTGCGTCTCGGAGCACAGGCTCCGATAGGATACGGTTGAATTTGCTTTCTGGTAAGTAGCCCTAAAAATGAAACACAACAGAAAATGCCTAACAGTTATTACTACATCAAGGAAAATCTGGCTTTTCTGTGCTTGCATCTGCATCCCAGATGGTGTCAGCACAGAAATATTTGCCTACATGATTCTGGATATGGAATTTGAGAGGTATACACAACTTTTCCCCAAGGGATGCTGCCAAATGCAGAACACCCTCACTGTGCCCTGGCCCAATACTGCAGAGCATCAAAGTGCACAGGGAGGAAAGGAGGAAGCACAGACAGCAGCCTTTTCGGCTTTACCTGAGCCCTCACCATCAGTTCCTGAGGACTGAAACCCTTCCTAATATGAGAAGCACCAGGGCAGCTCCGTGTCAGAAACTTCAAGTTCATTCCCACCCCAGCTTTATTCCTGGCTTCAGCAACAGCTGGAGTATTAGCTCTTTTTATATGCTAAGGGCCAAATTTTCAATGCTCTGCCGGACAGCAAGGCTGCATGGAATGGCATACAGACAGTGGGCGTGCTGCTGAACTGCTCACAGCTAGAGCTTCACTGAGTCACCAGCGCGGTTCTTGTGAGCACTCACATATGGGAACACAGCCCAGCGACTACAGCATGGGTGCGACAGTCTGCTTACGTGGAGCAGTGCAGGGAGATCCACAGCACAGCTTAAAACTCCATTATTAAGCATTCTCATCACAAATATTTAAATGTTTCCTTTTGTGTCTCCCTTGAATTTCAAAGACTGCTGGCCTTTGAACCGTTTCCAATAATAGATTTGCAATATGGAAAGTATTACCCATTGACACCTGAAGTGCAAAAAGTTGAAACAAATGATTTGGGAAGTTTGCACGGCCCAACTACTGCCCCAAGAGGGAGAATTTTCTGCTCTGCTCCCACTGGTGTGTGTGAAAATCTGCACAGGATTACGAATATGCCTGGCCACTGCAGGGCAGCCTGCCCGATGCTCAGCCCTGCCCAAGCACCCTGAGCAGCGGTACGTCTTTCTGCATGCACATGTTAGAACGACGGATGCATGCTTGCCAAAAGCCAAGAACTGATGGGGCTGGAGAATGCTAATGGGCGTGCAGCTGCTGAGACCGGGTGCACGTGAGCCGGTAGTGTGGCAGTGGCCAGGTACACGGCTCTCCTCGTTGGCAAAGTGGGAGTGCCTGCTGGGGCCACCCACAGAAAATGGAGGTAATGCAATGCAGTCACTTGCAGGGGTGCCGGCTGCCTGGACATGGGCACTGATGCCAGCCTGGATGTAGAGCTGTTTCCCGGGGGAGTGGGACAGGCCATGCCAAATTTCCAGCACTAATTAAAAGCAGATTTCAGAGCAGTACAAACCTCTAAGCCAACTAATTCCCCCTCCAGCCCCTGTTGAGCAAGGGCATCACAGAAAACAGCCACAAAACAAGGAGCAGGTGAGCAGGACCACAAGGAGAAGCCTGGGCAAGGCCAGCCTGCACGGAGGATGCTCCTCCCAGATCCTGCCACTCATTGGGGCAGGGATTTGCAAATGAATAGGGTTGAATGAATGTGGCTGATAAAATCCTTCTCCCTTTCTGCCCCTTTCCCTGTCTGTGTCTGAGTCTTCAAGTCTCATGATCTGCATGTCCGCTAGCAGGCACAGGATTGCACACAAAGAGTTTGCAGGAGCTGATTAAAAGCCTCAGCTGAAGGTACGTTTTTGAAAATTTGACCAGTGAGAAAGCGTTTTGTGCACTCCCTGCCATCTGGTGGCCCAAGGTGGATTACTGCTTCTAGTGCGCTTCTGTTGCCCCAGCTGTTTCTCTATATCCCAAGCCTTCCAGGAAGGCGTTCCGGATGGTCACCCTGACCTGCTGTGCCCGTCCCCAGGGCACTGACCACCTTCTCCTTCCCCTGCTGTGCTGCTGAGTCGCAGCATGCATTGAACCTTCCTCTCTGCCCCGTGACCACGGCTGGACCTGCGGCTATTCCCTCCCACGTGAGGTCCTGCCCTGCAGCTCACGGATCCTCACTGGAGAAAGGTTGTGGGGATGGGGAGGAGAAAGAAAAGATGACATGATACAGATTTCTCCAAAAGCTCTAACTTACTGAAAGCTTAACAATGTCAGCCCAGTCAGCTGCAACAGCATACTCCAAGTTTGCATCAAGCCACCTTGGCAATTCCTTCAATGCTGGTGCCGTGGCTCCCCCTAACTATAAAACACAGCAGAAGGATGACCTCTATTGCAGAAAGAGTTATGCAAAATAATACAAGAAATATGATTACATGTCTAGGCAAACACACAGTTTAGGAGCATCTGCCAGCCTCTGAAGGGGATGGCTGCTACACACCTGAGAGATGCAAGGCTCATGCAAAAGGTGGCCGAGAAGACACAGGCCATCCTGTTCCTGTTCAAGCAGAGGAAGGACACCCTGAGGCCAAGACGCTGATTAAGATGCAGCTGGGAGCTGAGGCCAGGGTTTCTCTGCTCATGGCTGTGGGCCAGTCCCTTTACCCGTGCTGTGACGGGGGTGACAGCACTTTCCCCAGCTTGTCATTTTGGGCTGCAATTTGTTTGGGGCAGAGGCGCTTCCCTTGCTACACATCCTTGTAGGACTCTGTATGTGACTGCTGCTTCCAGTCATACAGCTCATGGAGCAGAGGGCAAATTCAGCCTCTGTGCCCTGTCCCATCGCTCTTCCTTGCCCTCCCTGCGAACAAGTGGGCCGAGAGATGGGGACACAGCTTTTATAGAAGACATACTCAGAACTGGAGAAACCCACCCAATTCACCCAGGTCTCCAACAGCCATCGCAGGTGTAACACGGGGAAACAGATGTGGCTGAATCTTTCTACCTCACCACTTAGTTTTGTTTTTAGAGGTGATTATTCTCACATCACCTTCTGACCTCATGAAGTCCTGGGTATGTTTAACAGCTGAATTTGGGTGGAAAGCTTCCTGTCTCATTCAAAGAAGTTAATATCGATGCACAGATTAAACTGCAGACAGGTAAATCTGTGCTCCCAACTCATGTTTCCAGCTGTTTAGTAGGCACACTTCAGTAAAGCAAGAGAAAGCACTTCAAGCCCCTCCATTCCCTGCATGCTCATCACTGTCGGGTATCATCAGTATGCTCTTGCTACACCTTGTGAGGAGGAACAAAACAGAGACATTTGCAACACATGGGACGATTACAATTTATGGAATATTGCAGTGTGTTCAAAGGTGACAATCACATTCAGAATGGGAAACAGCAACCAGGGCTATGCTGATGGCAGCTTTAAAACCAAATGCCACTTTGCTGTTGTGGGGCCTGTGTACAGCAGCAGCTGTGAACACCCAGCCTGTCCTTACTTCACAAAGTCAGTTATTTTGTAGCTGTCTCCTCTGTCACACTTCACATAAAAATGCAGATCAATCGTGTTTCAGACTTGTGTCCCATCCACATGCTTCCCCAAATCTATCCCCAGGCCAGCTCAAGATCTGATAAGCATTTCAAGACACCATGGGCACAGCAGAGAATAGGCCTGTGCTTACCCTCCGTCCGGTACCCTTATGTACCACTGGCACCCGCTCCTCTCCCGTGAGTGCATTAATGTCCAATTTGCTGGGGTCCTTGCAGCGTTGCCTCCTCTGCTTGGGCTTGTCTGAAAAATTCTGGAGTGCAAACAAGACAATCTTAATGAGACTGGACAACTTAATGAGCCTGGATGGCTACAAGCCCTGCAGGAGAATGACACAGATGAACACCAAGGGACAGGGATGTCCCCTCAGACTTGGGCAAAGTAGTGGGAGCAGCACAAGCTGGCCTCTTGCCGCAGTGCCAGTTTTCAAATGAGTATTAATTGTTTGCTGTAGGTATAAAAGGGTTTTCAGTGTACCCCACTTTGACTGACTGCTCCACCACTTTCTAATTCCCTGTCAATCTGCTCCCAACTGATGTACACGCATCTGTAAGCGGGGTGCCCTGTTCCTCCGCAGCTCATCCGTGCTGTTTTGCCTGGATTTCAGCTGTTCCCACTGTACACTGCTGCTGTACCGTTTCTTTGGGATCACAGCCCTTCAGGATTGCAATGTACAGTTACAGATGAATTGTTGCGCACCCACTGCACACACCAAGCCCCAGACACCTGTCAATGTGCAGGCACGGATGTAGCATTACAATAAACTACTGCAGGCCCTGATTCCCAAGCGTCAAAGAAAAAGCCTTGAGCCTGGTCTGGCCTTTGAGAAACCTGACTGAGCTGCTCCAGGACCATAACACAGCTTTCAAACTGACCTCCCTAGAGAGAGGACATCTGTCCTGATGTGGGAAATCCCACAGTGCTGACTTGAAATGCCCAGGCAGCTTGTTGGGAGCAGGAGGTTCACCAGCAGCATGGCCAGACAACGTGAGCTCCAGTAAGCCCCCACAGGAGGCACAGGCAACAGAAAGTGGTGGAAAGGCATCTTCACTCCTGTTCCACCACCTGACTGCTTCTAGCAGTGCTCCTGAGAGCCTGGCCTTGGGCACAGACCTGTGTGTGTCTCTGGATCGTGAAAAGCAAGTGTCCTCCTGCCCAAGCAAACACTGAGCTCCTCATCTCTCAACTCTAAAAGAGCCCCAGAACACTGCCCATCTCGCCTGTACTCCAGGACTCCTGCACTGCAAGCTCCAGGGTATCTCTACTTCAGGCACACAATCTACTGCGACTAAGATGCAGTCTTTTATGCATGTTATCACATTTCTTCCTACTTTGTTCTGCGGTCTGTGCTCTGCCTACCACATCGTCTAATAGACTAAATAGGCTGAAACCTGAGGAGCAAATCAATCTGTGAAACCAAGAGGTTTATCAGTTCCTGATACTGCCAGCACAATCAGACAGATTTTGCATTCCACTCACTGCCACTCTGCTCTCTGACAGTGCCTGTGGCTATGTGCCCACAGCCTGTGCAGCCTGCAATGCAGTGGCTTTGGTTCAGTTTTTAAAGCAAGGAACACTGCTCTGCAGAGAACCTGCTCTCTGAGGGCCTCATCTAATACAACAACACTGCCTAAAATGACCCCAAGTGCAAGGGAACCCTTAGGCCTTGAGCATCCCAAATGCCTCTTTCCGTTTCTCCCCCTATCCCTGATGCTTCTGAAGACATCAGACTAATTCTGCGTGTCACTGGGCAGCTGGATGCCCTGGACTGGAACTGGAGAATAGACCTTGGGGCAGGAGCACGCAGCTCAGCAAGAGGTTTTTGTTGCTGCACAATGAACCATGCCCACCTCCCAAAAATGTGACACAGCCTTGACGAACACTGCAAGCCATGGTGCAGGGAAAGAGGCTAAGTTTGGAGACACTTCATGGAAGCCCTGAACTCAAGAGCAACCACAGAAAAACTAACACTAAGGGCAACAGACAGGGCAGACAAAGACACACACACACGTGACCAAAGGCCACCCTTACTGTGCCGAAGCCAGGAACGTCGAGTGTGTAGTCGGATTGCTGACGGAGCCAGTCAAGGAGACTCTTATTTGGGACAGCCTTCTCTGCTTGGCTGCCTGCAGCTGGGACTGGCTGTGGAGTTGAGGTAGCAGCAACCGGTCCATCTGGGAGGGGGGTGTTCTGGGGAGGCTGCGGCTGATCTTCCTGAACGTCCTGAGGTGAAGGGAAGAGCCGGGGGAGCCCGTCAGCAGCACGCAGTAATGCATTCGCACCCACAGAGAGATCCCAAAGCAGCTCATCTGCCTCCACTGGTTGGAAGCCAGGTTCGCTCCTTAATCCTCATATTCCCATTGCCTGTTCCTTAAATCACCACCTACCAACGTGTTATGCTTCCACTCAGCTCCCAGCACTGCCAGCACAGAGGGCAGAGAGATGGGAGATGCTTCTGCATCTCACCTGGAAACACCTTCATGACCGGGAGAACTGACTCATCCCCAGGATCACTCCTAAAAGTGGTCTGAAGGGACTGCTCTTGCTCCCAGTGCTCATTCTTCCTTGAGTGGATCCCAGGGCAGAAGGAAAAGGGATGCAAAATCCTCTTGGCAACAGCTCAAATGCTGTCATGGGCCTTTTCTCATGTTCTCTAACCTCATACCCCCCCGATCTGGAACAGCTGCTTGTGATAATGCTTATCAGGACTCAAACACTCCAGAGAGAGTGTTGCAAGACAGAGAGTACTTCCCTTCCTCCTTGGAGTAGTATTTGCTCCTGCCTGCTCCAGCACAAGCCAAGCTCTCCTG
Source organism: Cygnus atratus (assembly GCF_013377495.2). NCBI lineage: Eukaryota > Metazoa > Chordata > Aves > Anseriformes > Anatidae > Cygnus > Cygnus atratus. The sequence goes on along the minus strand of NC_066377.1, from coordinate 15,417,230 downwards.
GAGGAGGCCCCACATAACAAGGAGGCAGGCCCCCTGTTACAGGCCCTCTGTAACAAGGGCAGCAGATAATGTAGAGGAGAGCTGGACCATGAGATAAATTGTGCTGATTGCATCAGGGCCATGTGAAGGGGGAAGCATTGACCCACCTGCAGCCTTGTTGGAAGAGGCCTCTCCTTCAAGAAGATGAGGTCCATCCCTTCTACATTTTTTCTCCTGCCCCGTCTCCTCCTCATGGCAGCATCATCTCTTCGGAGGCTGCCATTTACAATTTGTCCTGTGACAGGATGGATTAACCCTGCCTGGAGAATGCCAGATAAGTCCATGCCCAGGGAGCCTTGAAGGGTGTTCACAGTCCCCAGTTTGGGCATGTTTGTATTCAGGGGGAACGGAGAGGAGTTCCCTGGGGACCCATCAGAGTTTCTGGACAAGTCCACAGCTGCCTCACGCCAGCCGTTCAGCACAATGGGAGAATGAATGTGGGTTGCTGCTAACTGCTCCAAGCTCCTCTGTTTGGCATCTCTCTCCACCTCGAATTCGTACAGCCTCCTGTGTTTCCGCTCATCCTTTGCAAAGGCGGGGGTCAGGAAGCCTTCCTGTGTGGAACAAAGCCACAGAGAGGTTTACAGCTGCTCGTGCACTGCCAGGGACCACAGCTCTTCAAACCAACACACAGAGCTAGCAGTCAGGCTCTTCGGCGTCTCTGCCCCTTTCCCTGGGCACATCGCACCTCACCTTGTGTGGGAATGGTGCAGTGGCACCCTCACGCAAACATCCATCTCCCAAGGTGCTCTAACCCTGGGTGCTCCACCAGCTGCTGGAGGGACGTGTTGGGGTCCCAGGCCAGCCGCTTCTGGCTCTGTGCTATTCCCAGCAGTGAGAGATGAGAGATTCATGGGGCAGTGCACTCTCCTGCACCCTTTCCTTTGGGACAGCAGGACATTGTCCTCTTGTCCTCCCTGACCATGCCAGGTGTTTCAGCAGCAACTCTGGAAGCTCCTCTGCAGCCACAGGAGCTGTGGAGATGCCACTGAACAGCCTCCCCCCAAGGAGGGGAGCAGGCTGCCAGGGTGCTGAGAGCGCAGGGGGCTTACCCCCTCAGCGGAGGGGACCGAGTGGCCTAAGCTGTGTGTTACGGATATGAGAAACGAAGTTGTGTTTTCACAATAGAAGGTGTTTTTGCAGTGGAAAATTCCACTAACCTTGCATATTCAAAAGTGATTGTGCAGCAGAGCAGTGGGGAGTATGTTAAGCTGATAAAGGGAAGGTCCCACTGTCCCAAAATAAGGAGGATAGCTAAGAAAAACAGGACGAGCAGTATGAAATCAGTAAAAACAAAAATCACAGGCCTTCTAGTCACGAGAGGAGAAGGAAAAAAAAGGAAAAGTAGAAATTAACAGCTGGTCAAACAAAGTTGTACACATATGGTATAGAAGTGCGTCGAGTAGGCTGTGAACCTGCAGTACTCAGCCAGTGAGGAAACGGGAGAAATCAGGTGTCGGGTAATAGGGGATACACAGTTATGATGAACTCTTACTGTGCGCTCCTGCTTGCAGGACGCTCGCCATTGCAATCGCGAATAAAATAGCTTCACAGAAGATCCTGTCTGAAGAAAATTATTGAGATTTTTCTCACATGGACCACAAATGGCACCAAGAGGCAGTGAAAACCCAGGCCCTGATTAGGAAGCTACTGAGCACTTGTGGGCAATGCTTCACCACAGAGTCCTAAACCTGTCCCTGTCCAAGGGCCCCCCTCACCTTTTGTACCTGGGAGATTAACACTCCGTTGTTGAAGCTGGGATCAGGGGCTTCTGACTCAGCAAAGCTGTTCCTGCTGCCGGCATTGCTGCCTACTGCTGGGGCCGCTATCAGGCTCTGCGTCTCAAACTGCTGGCTGGACGAAGGCCACTTGCCCTTCAGGATGGCATGGCAGATGTTGTCAATGCGATTGATGATCACACGGTCCTGCAAAGAGGATTAGACAATGGCAGGCTGGGACTTGAATGACTTTAACTCATGTATGTCACCTCAGAATCAAAGACAAACCCAACCCTTGTGACCTCCGTTCAGCAAGGAACTGCCCTGGGACAGGGGTTCAATGGCCTGGTGAGAGCACCCTGAGCCAGAGCATCCCTGGGGAGCCACGTGCAGAGGAGGAGGAGGCAGAGCTGGGGCTGTGTGAGCCTCTGCTTGTCAGGCTGAGGCAGTAACATTTGCAATATAAACAGCACTCATTTTTAACTCACCTTAGGCCATTCAGAGAAGGAGTAAAGTGTCTTTTCCTGCAAAAGCTGGGCTATGGTTGGTGCCCGGGCATCCTGAAGATCATCCATCTCCCCGGGCAGGACAGAAGTCGAACTCTTGCTCTCTTCCTCTGAGTATTTCTCCAGACCGTCTGAGAAAATGAGCCCATCATCACCCTCCCTCCCCTACCACCTCAGGGAGCACCTCTTCCCACCTTCCCAGCCCAGTGCCCAGCAGGCCCCACACAAATCCAATTCCCCAGCCAGTGACCAAGAAATGCAGCAGTCCTGGGCCATAGCAGGCAGCCCACACCAGTCAGGAGTGGGCAGATCGGCACTCCCGTGAGCTGAGTTCTGGGGCTTTTACTGCAGCGGCCCTCACACCTTCCCCAGTGACACAGCCAGAGCCCTGGGCAGGCAGGCGAGGAGGGCAGGAGCCTTACCAGAGAGAGCCGGTCGCTGAAGGGCTGCTGGAGGTCTTGGCAAGCCCTGCCACCAACTCTTTTCTCCCCAGTCACATCAGCTAGAAGGGCCCTAGTGCCTGCAGTGGGGTGGCTGCTCCAGCAGGCTGGACAGCCCCAAGGCTTGGGCACTGAGGACAGCAGGCCCTCCCATCCCAGTTGGAGGTGACTGTCAACCAGAGGGAGCTCCCAGAACCCTACCTTGACTCTGGCTGCTGCCAGCTTTCTCCTCCTCATCTCTGATCTCACACTCTTCTTGCTTCATCCCTGGGGGCTCGGGGTGCAGGGCTTCTCTACAGCCTGCCTGCCCCTCGGACCCTTGTCCCCAGTCCTCCTCCCTGGCATGGGGGGGTTCTGCCCCTGGGGGTCCCACCAGAGGTGCAGGCGGGCTGAAAGCCTGGCTCTGCGCCTGGCCAGGCAAGTCCTGCAGGGTGTTCTCCTCGTCCAGGCTGTGGTCCTCCCTTCCCTCTGGCCCAGGTTCCCCAGGGCCTTCGAGTGTTCCTAGCCCCAGGGACTCTCTCTCGCCATCCACGGCTTCGGGGCAAGTGTCCTCAGGTGTGGGGAGGCCAGGGCTCTGCTCCTCGCCTCCCAGTTCATTAGTCTCAGGGTCACAACCAGCTCTGGTCCTTGGACCACGCAAGTCTTCTGCAACATCTGCTGCTGCCTCAGAGTTATCATCGTCCTCTTCCTCCTCATCATCTTCCTCACTGTGGCTCTGACTTGGGGCTGACTTTGCTTCCATTCCTTTCTCCTGCAGCAGATTAATGAACCTCTGCTCAGGAGGAACCTTTATGTCATAGTTATGAAGACTGGAACCATACAGCCCCATGCTTATGACTCCTTCCATGGCACCGTGCTCAGGCAGCACTGGCGCAGGGCTGGTGAGGTCTCTCTTCTGCTGCAAGGCTTCGCAGAGCTCTGCTGGGATGCTCCGTGAAGGGTCACTTTCGGGAGTAGAAGGTGAAGGCTCAGCTTCTCCATTCTGACTGTCCATTTGGTCACAGCCAACCTGCAACCCCTCCAGGAACGAAGCCTCTCTCATGGCCTCTGCATCACAGCTGGACGGATCCTCGTCCCCCTCTAGCTTGCCCTCAGAGAGTTTAGCAATGCCACTTCCAATATCTGTGCAACTTGGGCTGTCTCGGGCAAGGGAGCTTTGTTCGCTGTTACAGGCCTTCTCGTCGTACATCATGCACATCAGTGAGTCCGGCAGAGAGCTCTCATCATAGTTACTGGAAATGATGTCCTGGACCTTAGACATGAATGTTTCACAGTTTGCATCTGGCGGGCTGCCCCCAGACTGGGACATAGTGTTGTCAATGCTTTCTAGCTTGATCTGACTCTCAGCTTCATTCTCCAGGGATTCACAAGTCTGGTCCACCTGGCTATACAGAGGGGAACTGTAGAGTTTGGAGTTAGTCTGGTAAAGGCAGCACAGGGTTTCTGAGCCTGGGATCCCTGTTCTTTTATGCTGGGCATAGTTCCTGTATGCATCTAAAAAAGACAGCTGAGGGTCATTCATGATGTAGTAGTCAGTGCGATTCAGGCCATGCTTGGCGGTGCCGATTAGCAGGTCCCGATCATGTTTGCCACACTCCCACCACACTGGCAGGTAGAGGCTCGGCCGGCACAGCTTGAGCCGCTCGTGGAGCTGTGGACACTTGAGCACCTGCTCGCGCACCTTTCGCAGAAGCTCGATGCGGTACAAGGTTCTGGCAGCACGTTCCTCTGTAATAGGCTCCACATAGATGTCAGGGTCAGGGGGACCTACAACAGGGACAAAAAAACAAGGCCCCATTATACTGGATGATGAGGGTTACTCAGAGGCAGTGATAAGCTAAGTGAATCTTAACTCTTGCTCAGACTGCAGGTGAGGTGGGGGGCAGTGCTTGATGCCACCACTGAGACTGAGTTTCCCAGTGTCACCACCTTCCATTCATTTGCCACCAAATGGCCACGTTAGCGTAAGCTCTCGACCTGATCAGCTGGACCAAGAGAGGCACTTGGCTGCAGAGGATTTCGACATCTTGCCTGAACTCTGCTCCATCAGAGCTGGCAGTGCTGCATGGAGAGTGGCTCCCTGGGGTGTGAGCCTCTGGCAGTCCTTCAGCGGGTTCTCAGAGAAGGGAGTCTTTCAACTCATGCAGCTCTTTTCATGAGTAACACCTACATATCCATACCTAAGGCTTTAACACACATCTCTAAGGAACTGTGCACAAGACCAGACCTCCAGGTAGGTCTGAGATGAGATCCCTTCTGCTGCCATTAGAAGCAAATCACTCTGTGCTTAAATAGCAGCCAAGCAGCTTTTCATCTGCCATATCCTGTGTGTGCCTCGTTTCTGGGGTTATGTTGGGTGCTCCCAGAAGAGATTCCCAGTGTGTTGGCCAGGCTTTGCAAGTGTCTTGTGGTAGCTTCAGACCCCTTTTGCCTTGCAGGAGAGCTCCTCAATTAGCGGGGCAGCAGCATGGGCACTGTGCAGACTCTGTCCACTCCTAGCAAAGAGGTGCTTGGACAGAAAGCAGCAACACAAACTGCACAAAAAACCCTCAGCTCCAGTGTGGAAGCAATATGAACTGCTGCTTCTCTACTTCTCCTCCCTCACATCTAAAGGTCACTATCTTGGATAAAATTAAGTGCGATTCCATGGGATAACTCCATGAAATGTGTGAGAACAGGGGCTGGAGCCTGTCTGGCAGCTCTACTTTCCTGTTGCACCAGAGAGGCAGTACAGAGTGGTGGGAGGGCAGCCAAAAATGCAGGTGTCTCCTGCAAGCCCATGACTCTTGCTACCTCCTACTCTCCCTGAAACTCCTCCCTTGCTGTTCTGCTCCATGACAGGAGCTCTAGTGTGACAATTTCTGGCCCACGGCTACACCGACCTCCCACATAGGCCACACAGTTTTCACTCACCATCCTCTTTCCACAGCGGGAGACCACAGACATTCTTGCACATGGCCACAAAGCTGTAGAAGTACTTCTCTAGGCTCTCATCTGTCTTCTTCTCCAAACGAGAGATGGCTCGGAACTGGGTCCAATCAAAGATCTTCTTCTCCTGATCATAGATGACCCCAAAGGAGGAGACGGTGCGGTAGAAATCTGCCTGCTCCCTCCTGGTCCACCTGTGGGGTAGAGAAGAAGATGTGAATGCCACTGAAACATGTTCTAATGCCAGCATGGGCAAGACACCAGGCTGAGAGGATCAGAGGGAACTATCAGTTACTGCACAGCAGTTTTGGGGGAGCTGGCAGGAGGAGCACACTAAGGAGGAGCACTGAGATCCTGAGGTCTTAAGGTGTATAGCGAGGAGGAGTGAAGGCCATGGGCACTCTGACTCTTGGCTCACTGTGGTGTCCAAAAAGCAGCACAGTTCCTGACTGTGCTGCCAATGGGACACAGGCTCCAGCCCAGCTCCTGTGGAGGCACAAAGCTATCACCCCTACTTGCTTTCTGCCAAATTGAGGTTGGTCTCTTGACCTCCATGGAAAAGTCAACTCTATGTGCCAGGAAATTGAAAGTAAGGTCCTTGCAGACAAAGCTCTCATCCAGCCTCTTCAGGAGGTGAGCCGGGACTGGGGCTCATTGTCATTAGGGTCCTAGTAACAACCACCAGCCACCCTGATAACAGGAGTCAGCAGGATTCCTGGGTGGCAGGGGTAGGTGTCACCCCCTCCTCATTAAAGGAAAGCAGCCCTGGTGATGGAGGTTTTCAGTTAGAGCACAGCTACAGCATAATTTTCACCCTGCCTCAGACCCTCTGAGCTTTCATCTCACGGGGATCTGGCAAAGGAATGATCCAGGACAGAAATGGTGAAGGGCACACTGGGTACATACAGCCCTGGGCAGACAGAGCAACAGAAAAGCAGGCTACAGAGAAGAGGTTAGGGTACAAAAAGTAGGGCAAGAGCAGGAGCAGGTCACGGCAGTAGGTGAGTGCTGTGTGCTAAAGAAGTCTTAAAGTCAAATCTGAACTCCTCTGAATTACATCTTGGTGCCAGTGCCTGCAAGCAGCTGGAACATGTCAAGGGAGATCAGAAGCAATGACAGCTTCCAGTGCTCCAAAAGCAACCAAAATACACCTAGATTAGCATTTCCACCCCTATTTCCAGAGGCTGTGAGTATTCTGCAGTGTTGTTTTATTCCAAAACCAAAAATAACATGAAGGAAGTCAATAAAAAAACCAATGATCCAAACCACTGAGCCCAAAGCAGAGCTTGTTACAATGCTTCGAATTAAAGGCTAGTAGAAGCTACCTAGGACACACCTGTGAGGAGACCACAGAGTTAAAATGCAGAAATACCAGGCTGTCGTGGTGTCCACAGCACAGCCATGTCTTGACCACTGTGAGGAGCACTGGTGTCCCCCACCTTGGAGAAGAGATGGTACAACTGGAAGAGGATCAGGGGAAGATCAGTGGGCTGGGGCAGCTTCCATACAACCATGCAGTGAGCAGAGGGATGCTGCGGTTCCAGTAACACCATCCTCAGGGCCAGTTAAAGGCAAGTGGGAATGTACAAGTGCATCAGAGCTTCCCATGGTAGAAGAACTAGGGAGAAGCAAGTTAAATGACAAAAATATATGCTCAAAATGGGAGAAAGGTGTAGCTAAATCACTGAACTCCTGTCACAGGGCAGCACAGACACCAAATGGTTACGTGGGCTCACGCAGCACGGACACATTCACAGAATACAACACCAGTGAGTACTGCTGACAACGGAGAGGTCCTGCAGTGCAGGACATGCCAGAGCTGGGTGCTGGGGACTAGTAGTGATGTAGGAAGTACCACCCTGCCTCGCACCCTGTCCAGCTTCTGCAGTCACTCTGGGTGCCAGTCTATGGTCCTGCCAGCCTTCCGCTTGCTGGAATGCAACGAAGTGGGAGACCGTTGCAATATGCCACCACCTGGCACCTGAGGCTACTAACAGGAGGCTAATGCAGTGGTGTGCGAGCCATGAGGGTTGGAAAGTCTAAGCGTGCAGGCTGTGACAGCAGCCATTCGCCACCCCTCATCCACGATGAGTCCTGAGTGCACAAAAATGCTCAGTAGTACCCACTCTGCTGGAGGGCAATCCCTAGCCCAGCAGATGCTGGATTTGACCCTGAAGAGATATCCCCAGCTTCTTTTCATGCTGTCACCAGCTGCTACCTACAAACTACAATGGAGGCTGATCCCTGGGCCGGGCTGGCAGCTGGGGCCACAAGGCTCCTTTGTGGCTGGGAGCAGAGTTCCCAGGCTCAGGAAGGGCCCACACACCTGTGTCACGCTGGCAGCTGGCTGCACAGCCAGCCTTGCTGAGATCCACCTTGGTAAACCCAGGGGAGCAGGGAATTCAGCAGGCCTAAGTCAGCGTTGAAAAGGACCCTCCGCCTGGGTCTGCTGCTCTGTTACCTTTTCTGCATTTCTTTGTTCACTGAGTCCATCTCTGAGGCTCTCCTGAACATCTCGTCCTGCAGCCAGTATCCATGGTTACCGGGCACCAGCATCTCGGCACGGGGAGGCAGCTCTTTGCGGTTGCAGCGCTGGTAGACAGTGACGAGCCGCCGCAGTCTGGCTGTGAGGGCAGATGAGACAGGCCAGCAGGATCTGTCTGAGTCGGAGCCATCCTGGGCTTCAAACATCAGCAAGGACATTAGTATTTAATGCACACTGCAAAGCCACAAGTTCGCGCGTGCTGCCGCCCGGCTCTGAGAGCTCCCTTCTGTCTTCTCCCAGGGAGCATGAGTGATCATAGTTGGGAAAGGGGGGCTGCGGTGACCATCCCCGGGCTTTGTACCCTTAAAGCTGCTGGCTCACACGCTCACCATGTCCGAGCTTCCTTCAGAGAGGGCCCAGAGGCAGATAGAGATTGGGGTAGAAACAATGGCTCCGAGCCAAGCAAAGCAGAGGAGAGGTCTGCAGCCCGCAGGACTCCCTCTGCCTCCCGCCCGCTCAGCAGAGCGGCTGGCCAGCCCACGGCATCCGCCAGCACTGCCCACTGCACTGCCAGCACAGACCCTGCACAAGCAACTGCAGGCAACTGCATAGCCAGGACAGGCTAACAGCTTCCAGCACCCATGGCTGGCTTTGGTACCACTCTTTTTCGGGACCCTGGCTGCCCTGCCACGGGGCCCATCCCTGGGTCTTGCATGACTAAGGCTCTCAGAGCACATCTGCGCTCCCACCCCCAAAATGCTCTTGCCATAGTTGTGCCGGGCTATGGCAAAGCAAAGCCAGACACTCCTCCTACAGTTCTCCTACAGGCTGGATGCCAAACGGGCTTCAAATGAACCTGCTCTTCCCTTCATCTGCTTGTCTGCCTGGTAAGAGCGCAGGGTGACCACTGTCACTCAGGTTAAGCTCTCATCCACTACCACAGGCCAGCACATCCCTAACCCCTTCCCGACCTCAGCAGCGCCGGTGCCAGTGCTCTGGCTCAGGCTTTCCCGTGCCAGTCCCCAGGCAGCAACGTGCCACGCTGTGGGAGATACAGCCTCACCTGCCGATGGCTCATCCCGCTTCTCTCCAGCTTCGCCCACACCAGCAGCCACGATGTCCTGCAGAAAGAAGCCATCAGCAGGGACCTCTCCAGACCTACACTGAAGCCCCTGCTGCACCCCCCCCCCAGCTCCGTGGCCCTGGAAGGGTCTGGCGCTGCAGGATTGGCAGGGCCACATGTCCTGTGCCCTCACACACATCCCTCAGCACACGGGATCAGAGCAGTGTGGACAGGGGAGGTGACAGTTCAGGTGAACAGTGTTTTGAGCCCATGGGTGAGGTCCACCACAATGACATGGGCTGTAGTGGCACTGACAGCCTCCAAACAAACCCCACACCCACATGTGTTGCCTGGTCCACTGCTCATCCTCTCCACCAGGGCCATTTCTCTCAGGATCCTTGTGGCTCCTTTGTCAAGGCCCTGAGTGGCTCCCGAAGCCGAGTGCGAGAGCCAGGATCACTGGCTAACCCCAGCCCCTGATCCCTCTCTGCTCCCTGTGAGGCAGATGCTGTCCAGGTCAGCAGGAAGCAGCTGTGCTCCAGCAGGCAGAAATGCCATGGGACAGAGCCTGTGCTTGGCACAGCAATGCCTGCCCAGAGCAGGGACACAGGCAGCACTGGTTCACCTGCACCCCATGGCAGAGGTGAGGCAGGACAGCAGGCAGGGCAGCAGCAGGTGTGCATCGATCACTGTGAATCCCACTCACCTCCTGCTTTGGCAGCCCCTCCATTTTTTCTCCACTGCTCTCTTCCTTTTCCATGCTGCCCCTGGGTAAGACAGTGGATTAGTCCCTGGTAGTGGCAGTGCCGCGTCCCTGGCAGTGCCTGCTGTCTGCAGGAGTGGGGTACCAGCAGGGCCAACCCTCTGACTCGTACCAGGGAGCCAGCTCCCACCTGCCTTCCCTGCTGCCTGCTGTGCTCACATCCACATCTGCATCCTTCTCCCCTCATTGCCCTCTGTAAGCACAGCTCATCCCTCAGCACCGCCCCACTTCTAACGTGGCCCCCAGGAGTGAGCTGGACAACCCGCAGGGGCTCAGTTCCATCACCTGCCCACCTTTCAGCAGTGTCCTGAGCCCCGTCACTGACGCCCTGCTCTGCAGAGAGCAGCTTCTCATCTGGCATGCCCACCTTCTCCAGGAAACACAGCGCTGGGTCTGCCCGCATGGCGTTGTACCTCTCGTAACCTGCCAGTGGCCACAGCCATCAAGGAGGAGAAAGACAGCATAAGACCAGGCCTGAGCCTGGTTCAGGCGAACCTCCAACCGTCCATCTGGCTCTCACACTCTTTATTTGTGCTGCCATAAGAGCAATTGTCACCCACACAAATGCAGAACCCTTTCCCAAAGGCTGCTAATTGCTCTGCAGCCCCTGGGCAGTTGGCAAAGAGACAGATCAGTCTTTTGTTCCACCATGCAGCCCTGCCTTGGAGGCAGCGCAATGCCCACGGAGCTGTGCACAGCACCCGTAGCAGGTAGGAGCTGGGGTTAAACAACCCCATGGCTCCTGGAAGCTGCAGGAGGACTTCATGACAGGCCTGGGGGAGCCAGTGGAGGCTCTAGGCCTTCCACCTTGCCCCCACGTGGCAAGTGCACACAGCTTCTGTGAAACCAGAGCAGTGCCCGCCATGAGACCAGGCACACCACTCTCGGCATCGTGGTGTGCCTGCTTCACCACCCAAACAAGCTGGCAGCGCTGCAGCTGCTGGTGACTGGAGACCTGCCTTGGCCCTGGGTGGCTGCAGCGCACAGCTGCAGCTCTGCCCCTTCACACGGACATGGGAGCACACAAGCCACATCCACTCCGGATCCTGGAGGCCTGGCCAGCTGCTCGGGTCCCTGTCACACACTGGTACCCACCAGGCCAGCAGGGTACATACCGTGCTTGAAGACACCAATGAGCAGAGATTTATCAGCTTCAGCGTTCCACCAGTCCACTGGGATCTCCACATAGTCGATGTCCGGCAGCAGCACATCCAGCTCTCTGTGGCAGACAAGGCATGAGTGCTCCTCTCCCAGCCTCACCAGGCAGTGGAGCACACTGGGCGCTGCACACCCAGGGGCAGAGGGAGACAGGAACATCTGCTCCTTGGCTTGGGGGCAGTTACGAATGCAACGCTGGCCTGACAAGTATGTCCCCCTGGGGTCAGATTGCTGGTGTCTGCTCCACTGCACCCACTGCCTTCCTCACCCTTTCTCCAGAGATGGGGAGAGTGCACAGCCCCTCTGCCCTCCCACCTGAGCAATACCAGGGGAACGGAGCTTCTGTCTGCTGGGAGAAACCACTTTAGGACAACCAGACCCAAAGGAATTGCACATCTGGCAGGGTGGGTTGCAATGCCCCCTCCAGGCAAACTTATGCTGATGGAGCTGTGCAGGTACAAACCACCCTGGGGAAGGCAGCTGCCCCTGCTCTAGGAAGTTAAGCTGAGTGTATCACAGTCCTCTCTGAAACACCAAGAGCTGAGACTTTGCAGGAAGGTCAGGAGGCTGGGAGGCTCAGCGGCACTAACAGAGCCCCTACAAAGAGGGGCTGGGAAGGGACTGCAGGCCCCAGCAATGGGACGCACTCCGCTCTGAGACCTGGCCCCGGGAAGTGGGCACAGTCTCTGCAGGCCCCCACTTTAAGATTAAAGACCAATTCATCAGGCAGCGCTTGGAGACACTTTCCTGCAGGCTGCAGGGTGTCCCTGAGTGTCCTCACCATGCCCATTCCAGTGCTGTGACCTCAGCACTGCTCAAACAACAGCTGCCACCAAAGGATGAAGCTTTGCCTGAGCAAGACCTGGGGATGTGGCTGCAGTGCCTGGCTCTCCCGGAGCCGTGTTGAGCCCCGAGAAGACCGGGCTGAATGGCTGTGACACTGCTCGAGCGCCACCACCATTCCCATAAGAAGCAATGCCGGGGTTCACTGTAAGTTCCTACCTGGCAGGGGTGCCCTCGAAGGCTTTGTCAGCAGCCTCCCCCAGCACCTCGGCCTTCAGGTAGTAGAGCATCCGCACCCGCAGCAGAACCCTGCCCCGGACACACAGAGGAACACACACTAGCATGCAGGTGCTCAAAGCCAGCCCAGGGCCTGACTCGAAGGCCCTCGCTAGAGCATCTGCAGGGGCACACTGTGAGGGTCAGTGAAGGCAGGGAAACCTGCCCCCTGACCGTGTTTTCCCACATGGGACGACACACTTTCTCAAAGCCATCTGTCCCCTTGCAGGGTAGGAGCTGGCCACACCCTGCCACGCCACAATCCCTGGCCCTGCGCTTTGCTGGGCCCTGTGGCCATAGGTTTGCTGCCCAGAACACTGCTCCCGTCTTGTCACCTGGAGGAGCACCCTGAGAGCAGCCCAGCACGATGATCTGCATGGGCTGAGCCCTTCATGGCTCTCTCCCACCCCCTCCATGCTAAAGGACCTCAGCCTGTGGCCCCCAAAAGCTGCTGCGGGCTCCTGCACTCACTTGTTGCAGTGCTGTTTGAGGTGCTTCTTGTAGCTGTCATCATGCAGGACCACCTCAGGGTTGCATGTAGCAAGCCAGTCTGCATTCTTTATCTCAGGAAGCAGCATCTGGTTCTTCGTTTTCTTCCCCTTCCTGCCTCTGGGCACCGGTGCTGACAAGCCTGTAACAGCAAGCGGCAGCAAGTGAGCATCAGGGGCACCGCAGGCCAGGCCAGGAACCTCTGGCATGGCACTGTCCAGGCACAGCAGCACAACCGGGAGCTGGAGGAGGCCTTGTGAGGCTCCCAGCTGCAGCTCGGCGAGCCAGGGTTAGGGAGATGAGTAGAAAGGCGCATGCCCAGGTATCCAAACTGCTGCTACCGACCAGCAGAGCCCACGCCACGCTGCACCCGCTCAGCAGCCCGGGAAGCCTGGCAGCTGTGGGAAAGGGCTGTCTTTGCCCGGGTGGCTGGAGCAGGCTGCCAGTGGTGAACTCCAAGCAAGCTCCTAGAAAAGGCAGGAGCCCAGGTCTGCTGGGATGTGGGGCTCGACAATCCCAGCACCTTTCCCTGTCTCTGTCTGCCCACCCAGCACCCCACTCTGCTGCTGCATGTGGGTGCCTGTGGCAGCCACAGGGCCTGCGGTGGGGGCTGCAGTGCCATCCCCAGTGACCCCACGAAGCTCAGGGAGCCACCAGCAGCCCCTGGGCTCCAGCCTGTGTCTCAAGTGAACTATACGTAATTAACACCATGCCACAGCTTGGAGCCCTCTGCACCTCACACCTCTTCTTCTAGCCCCAGAAGTGGACTGAGGTTGCACAGGATGCTGAAACTCCTCCAAACGCAGTTGAGTCCCACAGCAACCTCACTCCTGCCTCCATGCCACAGTTTCTCCTCTACCCACAGCAGTGCCTGGGACCCAGGAGACACTTGAAAGCCCTCAGTCCAGCTCATCTGCCCTTCTGCGTCTCATCCTAGCACAGAGTTGGGAGCATCATCACATTCTTTGACATTTTGTGCCAGAGACTAGGGAGGGGCTTGGCCTGACAGCTGAAAAGCTGTTTCAAAAAGGTAAAAGGGAATGACTGGAAAGAAGGACTGGGCTGGGTAGAATCATGGGAAGACTCATTCCTCTGTCACTGCAACAGCTGTGATGAAACAGTCAGCCAGCACTGGATCAGGAGAGAAAAGATTTTACAAAACAGGCTGTTATCTTTTTGATAACACTACAGGGCTGGCTAATAAAGCCAATGAGCAGCACTCTGACATCCTGTTTAACATGACATGCCATTTTTGTTTAAAACGTGCATCACATGAGATAGACATGACACATCTTAGATGGTTCAAAGCTGACAGATCTCAGGGGATTTATAATGCCTTTCAGCTCAGCCAAGTGTAGGTGAAGGATCTGTCAGTGAAGTGTCTGGGGTAAACCTGGAGTGGGAGACTCTGTCTCCAAGAAAAACGTGGGGATCATCACACAAACTGTATTGCTATGAGTGCCAAGTGCAATGTTGATCCCAAGCGGTAACAAGATCCCTTGATGTATAAAATTATCAGAGAGAAGCATGGAAGAGACCTTGGTCTCTGGGCACAGCTCCTAGAGCCTTACCTAGACAACACAGCCTGCTCCGACGTTCACTCTCCAGGGACGACACAGTAATTTCGGACATGAGTTCAAACAAGAGGCTCCAACATGATCAAAGAACAGAAAATAATCCTGATGATCTGATATTTGGGGGTTGTTTCCTATTCCATACATCATGTGGAGGGCTATGTGGGAACCAGATCACTGTGGGGGGTATTTGCACTGGGCAAACACACCGAATGGCAAAGCAACGTAGTTCCATCTGGCTGACAAAGATAAAGCAATATCCAGTGGCTGGAGCTGAAAATTAAACACATTTTCAACCTTGAAATAAAATTTGAGTTCACAGCAGAACAGGAAAATGATGCGTGGTGGGGTCACTATTGCTCGAAGTATTCCAAGAGAGATGAGCCGCACCCTGGGCAGCCACTTCTAAGGCAGCGTCTTGCAAATGTCCTGTCCTGTCCTGCATACGCATATGAAGGGGAAAGAAGAGCTGCAGCACTTCTGCCCCATCCATCTGTGGGGTGGATCACAGCAGAGCTCTGAGGGGGGGGCTGGCTGCAGGCTCTGCTCATCCTCTTGTAGTCCCACTGATAAAGGATTGACAAGGCACAGTCCGCAGGAGGAACTAGCAGGGGCTGGAGGCATTCTGTTGCTTTCTGCACATCTGGGGCACCTGGAGCACATCTTGCCTGGTCAGCTCTCTGCAAGCAAGAGACCTCAGGCTCCTCAGAGAGCCACAGCAGCACTTGATGTATGTTTGCTCTGCACTGGAGGCTCTGCTCTCCTCCATCTCCTGTGGTTAGGCTAGATGGTTTTGTTGTTCCCCTGGCCAAGAAAACTGAGATTCCACAGCTGGGAAAAGCCATTCTGAGGAACTGATGGAGAAGCTCCAGGTTGCTTTCCTCTGCTAAATATCCAAATGCATCAATTATAGTTCTACTCTTTCAGTAGAGCATTACTGACCCTTCACTGAAACTGCAGCTTGTTCATTACTTGGCATTACCTAAACCAAGCCCATTCGTATCAGCCAGTTCATTTCTTACTCTTGCTCTGCTCTCCACAAGGCTCTCAAGTTCAGACCCAGTGCTGCTATGGGCAGGGCTGCATGGCAAGAGCACAGGCAGCACTGCTGAAGTGGCTCACGCTGCAAGAAGTGATTGGAGAAAGCCACTGAAAGCCACATGCTCAGACCTCACACTGTAAAGACAGACATCTCCAGACAGAAGGAAATGGTTATGTCAGGTCATAGAATGGTTTGGGTTGGAAGGGACCTTAAAGATCATCTAATTCCAACCCCCCTGCCATGGGCAGGGATACCTTCCATCAGACCAGCTTGCTCCAAGCCCCATCCAGCCTGGCCTTGAACACCTCCAGGGATGGGGCACCCACAGCTCCTCTGGGCAACCTGTGCCAGTGCCTCACCACCCTCTGAGTAAAGAATTTTTTCATAACGTCTAATCTAGATCTACCCTTTCTTAGTTTAAAACAATTACTCTTTCTCCTATCACTACACTCCCTGACAGAGTCCCTCTCTAGCTTTCCTGTAGCCCCCCTTAGGTTGCTGGAAAATCGCTATAAGCTCTCTAGAGCCTTCAGGCTGAAAAGTTCAACCTCCAGGCTGAACAACCCCAACAGCCTGTCTTCACAGGAGCGGTGCTCCAGCCCACTGACCATCTTCATGGCCCTCCTCCGGAGTCACACTAGTACACATCTATGTCCTTCTTGTGCTGGGGTCCCCAGGGCTGACCACAGTGTTCCAGGTAGGGTCTCACAAGAGTGGAGTAGAAGGGGACAATCGCCTCCCTCACCCCGCTGGTCACGCTTCCTTTGATGAAGCACAGGATGCAGTTGGCTTTCTGGGCTGCAGGTGCACATTGCCAGCTCATGTTGAGCTTCTCTTGAGGGTCTTGAGACTGCACCATGGTGTTTGATCACCAAGTAATGCTCGGCATGCCCTTGGGGCTCAGCAACAGCACTTCTCCAGAGGTGCTCCACCCACACACCACCATCTTCAAACAGGTCGAAGAGCCTGAGGCTTCAGCATGGCTCACTGTCCTTACTACTCACCTTGTGCCATACATCACCAAGTGCCCAGCAAAGCAGCACACAGCCGTGGGGCTTGATCACCCTGCGGGAGTGCCAAGGACTCCCCCAACAGCTCGCCCAGCCCAACTCACCTCTCCTGAAAGTCACGCAATGCAGGCACTGTGCTACTCAGTCGGTGGAGTCCTCTGACACAGAATGGGCAGTGACCATGTGTCCCAGGCTGCAACCCACCAGCTGGTCCAAGGAGCCAGCACAGGCTCTGTCTTTGTACCATTAAAGACAAAGACCACTGTGGCTGAATGATGGCATCTACGTCTATATGCTGTGCTGCAAGAAATGCCTACAGAGAGCATATGCTGCAATGCAGGCATGGGGGTGAGTCTGCAGTGCCCCATTCCCCAGGCAGATAAGAGCGGCAGCAGGAGAGCAGGGCAAGAGCTGTGTGGACCCTATCAGAAGCTGAGGTCAAACTAGGAGCCTCAGCCCAACAGAATCCAGATGCAATTAAAATCTGAACATCTGGTATGATATGTGGGGTATTTAGACATCACACACGCTGGAAAATACATGTTCTAGTCCTCTGAACAGAGAAGGCACAGGCAAACATGAGATAAAGGGTCCGACTAGACAGACGGAGTGGGAGAAGGCAGCATCGCCTTGCAATGCAATTCTGCATTGCAGAGGTCTCAGGACAAACCAGCAGCACTGCACCTCCACCGACGGGGACAGGCACTGCAGACCAGTGTGTCAGGGACAAGAACCACAAGCTGGTGACTGGGGATGAGACAGCTGCACAGACTACATCGCCAGCTTTCGCTGCCATAGTCAGGGCACTGGGCAGCCACAGGCAGCGCCAGGCAGTCTCAACATCAGCTTTAGCACTGGACTGACCAGCAAGCAGGTAGGTCCCTGTGTGATGATCCACTCTGCATCCTGTGATGCCCTGAGGAACAGCCAGGCAATTCTGCACTTAGAGTGGAGTAAAAACCCTCATAACTATCCCATCCAACGTGTTCACGTGGTCACCTACACCCACCCCACGAGCTCACTGCACAATGTCCCCCAGCACAGAAAAGCCCTGAGAGTATTCATAAGCCAGTGAGAACTTTGTAGCCCCCTCTCCGAAAGCAGGGTTGCATCTCTGCTCCCGCTACAAGGCTCTGTTTGGCACCAGCCAGAGCCAAAAACAGGCACTGGGAGCCATGAAATGTCCTCCCCCACTCAGCCAGCCCCTGATGCTGTCTGAGGTCTGTGGAGAGGCCAATTCCATGGCAGCCACTTTCTCTGTGCAGAGAGCACAAGTGCTTCCTGGCTGTTTCAAACAGCTTTGCTTTCAATCCTGCAGCCTTGGTCCTGCACACAGGCGGCGAGTACTGGTGCAATGGCAGAGAGAACACGCAATACCTGAGTGATTCTGCAGAGCCTGGTTCTGGCCGTCCTTCGTTGGCGTGATGAGATCCCAGATAAAACTCTTTATCTTCTCATCCCCTTTGTAGTGTTTGACGCAATAGACCAGCAAGGCCCGACAAATCATCTCCATGTCCTTCTCATTCAGGTGCCACTTGAACCGCCCATGGGTCAGGATATCTTTCCAACGTCCCCAGCTGAAAGAGCAGTAACAAAGATACAATAAACACTCCTGTGCAGCTAGAGACCTCGTTGGCACCTCTCTCCACAAGCTCACACAGTGGCGCAGCTCCCAAGGATTGGGGGTGTTATGCCCCCAGATTATAGGAGCAGAGATGGGGAAGAGCTTTGCACAGGACTGAACAGGCCAGAGGTAGGAGCAGATGCTGGATGCCCTGACTGCCAGCTCGCGCTTTGCCCCCTAACTCTCCTTCCAGTCCAAAAGTTTGCTTAGAGCCTAACAATGCAGGTCCCACTAGGGAGGTCATTGCTTGAAGAAGGGAACACTGCTTCAGGCATTCATTGCTCCGGATGGACGGAAAGTGACTGTGGCAGCTGGAGGCCCATCTGTGAAGTGGGCTGTGGTTGTTGTCTCAAGGAGGGGGTGAGACTCACCCGAATATGAGCAGATTCTTCTCCACGCGGAAGCACTCAGCCCGCAGGTACCGCCGTGTCTTCTCATTGAAGCGCCGCGAGCGTGTGGGTCGCTCATCCGAGTCACTGTCCAGCTCAGAGAACTCCATCAGCTCGTCCTCCTCGAAGGAGTTGTAGTGTTTGGTTTGCTTCCGCACCCGGGGCCTGTCAATGACCAAGCTCTCCTACAGGGGCATAGAGGAGAACACATCCAGGTGTGGGTGGAAACACCTGCCCTTTATCATGGCACAGTAAGTCCACCATGCTGCTCCCTGGCTCTGTTCACAATTCCCAGCACTGGCTCACCAGCCCTGGGGCTGGTCACCACCTTGCCACTAGGATATCTGCTTCAAATTCACTCCACGTGGCTTTGTCTACACACACGAGGTAACAAAATTCATCCTGAACAATCACAGGCTGAAAATCAGGCTGTCAGGGTTCAAACTACTGATGTTCAGCACCTGATTCAGCTCTGAATTACACTCCTGGTTCTCCCAGAAATGCCTGGGACAAGCTGTGCTGACGGTGGTGTAATTTCTATTGATGGGGAGGTAGGTGGGAGGAAAGAGAAGAGGAAAGGCAGCTACCAAGAAGGTGCAGGAGGGAGCAATATGAAATTAAATGGTATGTACATACTTCTTCTCCTTCCCATCACCCTGCCAAATGTATCTATGTCATCAGCAGCCCAACTCTGGGCAGGAGGAGAGGGCTGGGACCCCGTCTGTTCTGCCTCCAGACATGCACTGGGTCACCAGCATCCCCTCAGCCCTCAGGCACAGCAGGCAGGGCTGAGAACAAGGACGCTGCCCATGGGAGATGTACCCCCGAGGTGCATGGGGAAGGTTTGGCAGCTTTGCTACCAGATCAGGGGAAGCCAAGCACCAGCTCCCTGGAGCTCCAGCTGCCACATTCCCCATGGTTGCTGTGTGAAGGAGCCTGTTTGCCAGGGGGGGCAACAGGCAAGACTGCTGGAGCATCCATTCACGGTCTGCATCCCCTTGCCCAGCCATGGTGATGGGCCTGCTGGATCCCCCTGGCTTTATTCCTTGCTCCCATCACTAGCCTGAAGGCAGGACAGCAGAGCTGCAAATGCAGATGGAGAAATGAGCAGCACAATCCAAGCCTCTCCTTGCTTGCTCCACCGGGCCAGGAGAATCCCTGGGAGGCTCCCCTTACTCCTATTCATGTTTGGATTTTACAGTGGTTCGTTTCTAGCAAGCAAACTCAGATACTGAGCCTGACCCACACAGCCTCTGAACAACCCCCCAGACTTGGGTGAATGTGGGGCATTGTGTATCAGCTGTGGGGCACACAGGCCCTGAGCTGGATCTTACCTTTTCATTCTTGGCATCTGTATCGAGCTCTGCTATTTTGGCCCACTTTTGCCAGAAGTTTGGGTCATCTAAGGAAATGTCAGTTCTGTTTCCTGACGCTACAAAGCTGGCCTGGGAGTGAGAGAAGATGAGTGAACAGGATACAACCCACCATCCAGATATGCTTTCCCCTCACAGAGATCCACAACACATCTGCCTGCAGCGAACAGTCTGGCTGCCACGCAGAATCACAGAATGGTTAAGGTTGGAAGAAACCTCTGGCGGTCATCTGGTCCAATCCCCTTGCGCAAGCAGGGATACGTACAGCAGGTTGTTACACCCTGCACTGATGCATGCCAGTGGGCTCTGTTAGAAAAGAAAGCTGAGCCCCAGTCTTCTGCATTTCTGCCTGGCCCACTGGAAACAGAGCCTGGGGTTGTGCCACTTGTAAGTGGAGGAGAGCCAGATGGCATCCCTGTGGACACCAGCCACAAGCGTGGCACAGAGCTGGCTCCTTGGGCTCCCTCCGGTGGGCAGGCTGCAGGAGGCTGCTTATGTGGGGCTGTCAGAACCCCAGGACACACAGATCCCCGCAGCATGGCAGCAAACAGCTGCTGGCATTATGGAGGCCAGCAGCCAAGTCCTGCCACTTCCCCAGGGGTCTTCCTGCAGAGCCAACTCCTACGGCAGAAGAATGAGGCTGGCCACAGAGGCTGTGGCCAGGCTGTGCTGAAGGTACCACACTACCTTCCCACACTGCTGGCAGCCTTGGTTTCCACCTGCATTTCTGTCTAGCAAAGCATCACACCAAGGCACCACCAGTGTCCAGAAAGACAGGGAAGGTAACAGACTCCAGGTCAAATAAGCTCAGGCCATGAGCACAAGATTAGCCCTGTGAGTTTTCCCAGACACGGAGCTCACCCAGGCTTTGAATTCATCCATCCTCTTGTGGGCCTGACTGCCCACAACAGCCCTGGGGAAAGGCTCCAGCTCTGATCATGGCCTGCTGCCTCGGCAAGAAGCCCTGAGCCCAACAAAAGACCAAGCCCTCCACCTGGGATTGGAGCCTGCACCTTGCCAGCACAGTGCCCTGGCTAGGACACGCAGCAGCTCCGCACCTCTCAGCACAGAGCATCTGCCCACACTGCTGGCCCAGGGAGAGAGCACACCCTGGCACTGACTGGCACTTGGAGTGCTCTGCTCCCTGCTCTGCTTTCTCGCCAGCCTGACTCAAAGGATACGTGAATCCAGGCAAAGAAAAAGCTAGCAAGCTGAGCCCTCCTGGACAGCCACACACAGAATCATACAATAGTTTGGATTGGAAGGGACCTTAAAGATCACCCAGTTCCACCTCTGCCATGGGCAGGGACAACTTCCACTGGACCAGGCTGCCCAAAGCCCCATCCAGCCTGGCCTTGAACACCTCCAGGGATGGGGCATCCACAGCTTCTCTGGACAACCTGTGCCAGTGCCTCACCACCCTCTGAGTGACGAATTTCCTCCTAATGTCTAATCTAAACCTACCCTCTTTAAGTTCAAAGCCATTATCCTATCACATTATCAACCTACCCCTATCCTATCACTACACTCTCTGACAAAGAGTCCCTTCCCACCTTTCCCATAACCCCTTTAGGTCCCGGAAGGCCTCTTATAAGGTCTCCCCGGAACCTTCTCTTCTCCAGGTTGAACAACCCCAGCTCCCTCAGTCTGTCTCCATAGGAGAGGTGCTCCAGCCCTCTCATCATCCTCCCAGCCCTCCTCTGGACTCGCTCCAACAGGCCCATGTCCTCCTTATGTGGGGGTCCCAGAGCTGAATACAGGGCTCCAGGTGGGGTCTCACAAGAGCCAAGTGGAGGGTGAGAATCACCTCTCTCGCCCTGCTGGTTACGCTTCTTTTGATTCAACCCAGCATACAATTGACTTTCTCAGCTGTACGCACACATTGATGGTTCATGTTAAGAGCTGGCACAGCTCTCAACCTGCCCAGGCTGGCAGTCCCCTCTTCCCTGCTCTGCTGACATCCTGAGACAGGATGTCCCGTTGCCTCCATGTCCCAGCAAGGTCTCACTCCTGGGCACAGAGCGGTAGGCAGGAGAGTCTGGCCTCCAGGCAGACACAGCTCCAGTCAAATGCAGGAAGAGCTCAGCCCAACAGTACTGCACTGCCCCTGCCCAGACTGTTCCCCGCCGCCACGGGAGGGAGTCCCCTTCCCTCCCAAAGAGCACGGCACACCTTGGCAAAGGTGGAGCCCTTCCCCTCAGACTGGATTGTGATGGTCTGCGTCCTGCGCTGGAGGATCTGGTCGATGTCCTCCTCGCAGAACTTGGATCCTTCATCCTCCTCATCCATGAGAGCACCATAGGCACCCTTCCGCAGCAGGTCCTCCACCTCCATCTTTGAGAGCTGCTGAACCTGTCCAAAACACAAATGCATCACCAACCGCGCCAGCTGCTCTGGGCACTGGCATGGTGGGAGAAGGCTCTTCTCTGCCCCAGGAGGGAGGGTAGAGATGCCCCAAGCTAGCCCAGACCTCCTGCTACCATGGCAGAGGTCACTTCAAAACGCTGCTCAAGGGACTCAAGAAATTCAGCCCTTGTCACCCAGACACAGCACCGCGCATGTCTGCAAGCCCCATGGCAGCACAGGGACAGCCTGCCAGGCTGAAGAGCAGCAGTGTGAGCGTGTGGGACTGGGCTCTCACTCCCCGGGAGCCTGCCCAGGTCTCTGCTCCAACGTGACAGTCACTTGGTTTTCTTCCAGTAGTTACCCATCCTCTTCCTCTCTCCATTCTGCTTTTCTGCTCTGCTCAGTACTGCACAATGCTCTCAAAACAGCCCTGCACGACTGCAATGGACTGGGTGGCCTGCTAATATAGCCAGCAAGCTCTTCTCATGAAGGACAGCAGAGCTGCGACACAGGCTTTGCCCTCTTCAGCTCTTGGTAGAAGAGCAAGAGACAGGCAGATGTTGGCCAGCGTCACCAGGCAATGGACCAGCATCCTTGTGACAGTACCAATTGCTGCAGAAAGCTGTGTGGTTTGAGCCCAGGTGGGGTCCTTCCCACCTTGAATGCAAGGCTTTTATCCCCACCTGGGGACACAGCCCTGCACGCCTGCCCCTGTCACAGAGGCAGCAGGGGGACAGGACGCAGGGGAAGGAGAAGCGCTCTGCCACATAGCCTCCTGCCCAGCCCCACTCTGACAGCCAACCTACCCCATTGGTGCTGCCCTTGCGGTTGATGTCCTGCAGCACAGCCTTATCCAGGCCCAGTTTCAGGCTGGCCTTGTCAAACATCTCCCGCTCATAGGAGTTCCTGGTGATGAGGCGATAGACCTTCACTGCCTTGCTCTGCCCGATCCGGTGGCAGCGAGCTTGAGCCTGGGAGAGTGCAGGGTACAGCTTCAAACACAGTGAGCCCAGCACGATGGGGGTGGTGTGGCTTGTGGTACCCCTACCAGCAACCTCTAGTCACCCACCAGAGCCAGGTCAGCTCCCACATCCCAGGGCACCCTCCCTGAGCACTTGTGGCTGAGCTGGCACGGCTCTGGCCGCAGAGTAAGAACCAGACCCATGCACTCCTAGGCAAGGACGCAGGGCTCAGGCTGTAGCCTTTGCTCTCTTCAACCCCTCTATCAGGAGGAATGGGCCAAGCGTTGCCCACTTGTGCTTTTAGAGCCACAGCGTGACCTCCCCCATGGCGCGTGCCTTCTGCTCACACTCCTGTCAGCTCTCCTAGTGTTGCACCCCCCCGTGCCAGAGCAGCCAGGTGCTGCTGCACCCCTCTCTCCGGCTGGCAGGGGTGACGGGAGCCATGCTGAGGGACCTGCACGCAGTCTGTCCCAGCCTGGCCCATTACCTGCAGGTCGTTCTGTGGGTTCCAGTCTGAATCAAAGATGATGCAGGTGTCAGCAGCGGTCAGGTTGATGCCCAGCCCACCTGCCCGCGTGCACAGGAGAAAGACAAAGCGATCTGAGTCGGGCTTGCAGAAGCGGTCAATGGCAGCTTGGCGCAGGTTTCCTCGCACCCGCCCATCAATTCGCTCGTAGGTGTACCTGGTCCAAGAGGGTAAGATGTGAGAGCAGGGTCACAGCAGGGCCTGAACTAGCTGCAGCTACAAACCCCTTCTTGCTCCTTCCCTCAGGCTGTGTGCGGGCATGCAGACAGCCAGAACTAGGACCAAAGGAAGGGTCTGTCTCCATTTGGTCACTCCTAGGACTAGCATAGTAGACCAGGAGCCCTGCAAAATGGCCAGGTCAGAACTGCCCAGGTTTGGAGTCTCTACACCCATCAACAGTAACTCGTAACTCGGATCCTTTGCTACATGGATGGGTACAGAATAGCCAAATCCCCACCCTGGGCTGTTTCCACTCTGTTTCCACGGTTTCTACAGTGCAGGATGGACACGACATGGAGGAAATGTGGTGAATGCTCAAGCCTGTACTAACCGCCTCTGAATGAGATAGTCTTCCAGGATGTCAAGGCAGCGCACCATCTGGGAGAAGATGAGCACCTTGTGCCCCCCAGCAATCAGCTTAGGAAGGAGTTTATCGATGAGCACCAGTTTCCCAGCTGCCTGGATCATTGCCTGCAGCTGGAAGTCTGGTGCCTCCGGGCTGTGTGTTTTACGAAAGTCTTCCAGGATCTTCTCCTCCGCCCCTGCCAGGTGAGAAGGGATGTGAGCTCTTGGTGAGGCTGGCAGTGCAGCTGCCCCCAGCCTCCTGTCCACGGCAACAGCATGCAAGGAACAGAATCCATGCAGTTGATCGGATCTAGGGAGGCTGGCTAGAAACCTCCAGAAGCCCCTCTGCTCCTGTGACTCTACTCCTTCAGGGCTGGCACCAGCTCTTGACAGAACAAGCCATGTTGGGATGCAATAGAGGATTCCACTCTAAAATACCCCAGAAAACAGCTGTACATGGAGAGCCTGGGCAAGACCCTGAGGCTGGCAGCGCCCACCAGCAGACAGCACTTGAGGAGAGCTGGGCTGCCCATGAGGGCAACAAGGCAGATCGCTGCAGGTAGAGGGCCAGAGCTGGGTGAGCCCTGCAGGCAGTGACCAGTGAACGGTGCGGTGAGACATAACCCCCCCACCTCCTGTGCACAGCCCTCACCATTGATGAGATATGGGTGATTGCAGCACTTCCGCAGCTCCATCATGGTGTTGATGAGGTTGGGCATATTGTGCTGGTTGGCACCCTTGGACAGGAAGGAGAAGTTCTTCTCCAGAATCGCCCGGTAGTATTTCTTCTGGATGTTGGTCAGCTCCACCTCAATGATGGTTTCCTGCTTGGGTGCCAGATTCTTCTCCACATCATCCTTCAGCCGTCGCAACATCATGGGCTTCAGGATGGACTGCAGCTTCTTCACCTGCCAGAGCAAGCGCAGAGATTCACTCCCTGCATGGCAAGCACAGGGTGACAACAGCAGAGGGGCCTGCAACACTAGAGCCTCTCTAGGCTGGAAACCCTCTACAAATGGCCCTGAAGAAACTGCACTGCTGACAACCAGGGCAACTTTAGGATCTAGCTCCCCTGGAGCAGGCATGTGAGTGGCTGGCCCTGGGCCATGAACTCGCACATTGTGGGTAGCCTTGGGTACATGTGTCTGCTGCAGGAGGAGGAAAACTGGGAGCTTTGCTAACAGCTGAGATGATGGGTGCTCCATGCGTCCATGCCTGCTCCCCTAGGATGATGAAGCCAGACACTTAAACAGCAATGAGGCAACCCAGGGGACCGTGCTGCTCCCCACTACCCATGCTCAAGGGGAACTTTGGAGGATGGTTCCCCAGGGTAACCTGACAGGGTGACAGATCCATGGACTTACTGACCTCCTCACTCACCCTCTGGTCTCAGGAACAGACCAGACGGGAAAGCTGGGTGTGCTGAGCTGCTCAGGCGTGCAAGGAGCAGTGTGGAGCTAGGCAGGGAGAAGACCCTGGCCTTGGCACAGGCTGGTCTCCTCTCTCCAAAGCAGCACTGGCCCATGGGCTCTGTCAGAACTTTGCTTCTCCTGGCTGAGCTCAGGGCCGGCATGCAGCACTGCACCTTGCAAGGGACAGACCTTTAAGCAATGAGAGGTCTTGTTCACTTCCACAAAGTATATCCGAGTGCGTGCCTGGCGTGGTGACCAAGAGTGCCGGTGACCTGTAGGAACAGTCACCAGCCTCACTCTTCTAGGTACCTGCTCCTCTGTCTTCAGGTCCCCAAACTCCTCCAGGAAGGCCGTCTCTGAGGGAAACTGTTGTGGCTCCAGGAAATTCAGGAGGCTGAAGAGCTCCTCCACTGAGTTCTGTAGGGGGGTGCCTGTCAGCAGCACCTTGTGCTCCTGGGTATACACAGAAAACAGGTTGAGGGCTCAGACCCACTAGCTAGGTCCAAGGGGCCCTGAGATCACAAAGCTCCTTTTTCTTCCAGACCCAGAAATGCACTGTGTGACCTGTAGACACAGGCACTCCCAGAAAGGCTCTCTTGGCCGTGGTGCCAGCCCTTATGCAGCTGCTGCCATGTGACACTGCCATGTGGCTCTCAGCACACTCCCCAGGATGTATCCCAGTCTAGTTGTGCAGCAAGAATGGGCAACACTGAGAACCCCACGCTGCCCCCAGGGCTCAGCCCTGCTCTAGCATGAGACCCTCGGCAGGGTTGTGTTGGCACATGGACAGTGATGCTGACAAAGCCCAAGCCCCTGTACACCTGTGGGCAAGATTTCCCCAGTGCTTTGGCAGATCAGAGCACTGTTGTTCTGGGCGCTGCCTCCCAGGGCTCACCAGCAGCTCTGTCCCAGCAGTGCCAGAGCCTGGGGCACCCACTCACTGTTCAGGCTATAAACCTCCTGCCAAACCTAACACGGGTAACATCCTCAAGCTTCACAAGCTATGAAAGAAGGGCAACTGTATGGCTGAGAGGCTCCCATGGGACTTGTGCAAAGGAACATGAGGGTTATGAAGCGGAGACAGCAGCAATTCCCCTTAGGCCCAGGCTACTCACAACCCAGCAGGGGCCTGCACAAGATGCAAGATCACCAGAACATCAGACTGATAATTTCTGGGGACTTGGTCCAGCTACAGGTGAGTGTGACCAAAGCTGGGTAGGGCTAGGTGATACAATATGCCTGATGGCCCTCAGTCCAGCAAACAGCCACACTGCTTTCTCCAGGGCTGTGAAGGATCTGGACATCCAAATCCACATCCCGGATCAGCTCATTGATCCCTTTTTCACTACACACAGTCCTGCACCCCCAGCCCTGCCACAGACTGGTCCCATGCCTGGAGAGTGTTAAGAAACCAGCTTGAATATGGCAGCCCTGCTCACCACAGGGTACAAGGCACACGGCAGCGAAATGATGCTGTGCATGGCTGCCCAGCCATTGCCTCTGTTTGCTGAAGCAGCCCAAGCTGTGCTGCAATGGCCAAGTAGTGTTCTGCTAGGGAGTGCGTACAGATGGGAAGGACATAGGAGGAATTGTCTAGCTGTGGGTTAATATTCATTACACGTCAGCAGAAAAGTTTGTGATGGCTGCAGATCACCAGTGCCCCATCCATCAAAGGGCCCTCCATCAAACTGGCACTCCTTCGGTGACCTGATGGGTCTTGGCCAGTCTCCCCTCTGAGACAGGGAGCTCTCAGCTCTGGCCCTGTGCTAAGCAGCTGGCAGTGACACCTGATTGCTTGGCATGGCCACCTCTGGCCCACCCTGCTCTTGCATGAACCTGGGCAGGACGTGCTCACCAGGGCCATGAGTTTCAGCCCCTCCAGCAGCTTGCAGTTCCTGTTCTTCAGGCGATGGGCCTCGTCAATGACCACACAGCGCCACTGGATCTTCTTCAGCTCTGGGCAGTCAGCAAGGATCATCTCAAAGGTGGTGATAACCACCTGGAACTTGAAGATCCCAGGGAGAGGGTTGCCCTAGGGAGACATAAAATGTATGCAGTGCTTGACTCCTGCAGGCAGCAGGGCACTGTCAAGCATCCTGGCAGTCCACACAGGCTGGCCACCATGTCAGTGTTAGAATCTGGATCCTGGCTGTGATTCTCCCTGATTCATCTCCCTCACTCAGTGAGCAGGTTCCTGCAAGCCTTCATGCTGGCTGCATGTCTCCAAACCAAATACTACTTCAGGGCAGAAAAATAGGCCTGGGCAAGAGCTGTGGTTGGGACTTAGCTGCATTTTCCCCGTTTTGCAAGAATGGGGCCTGTTCTTCACTCATACACTGTGCACTCAGCCCACACCAGCAAAGGGGTCTTAAAATATCATCTTGCTCTCTCTGGATAAACCACAAGCTCCACATGCAGCAAAGTGCTTCCCAAGTAAAGGAAGCTAGAGCTGGAGGACATATTCTGGGAGTGCTGTGTGCATCAGTCACCTGTGTGTCCCTGTACACCATCTCATACTGCTGGATCATCTGCCGGCTGATCTGGCTGCCGTGGTACACGATGGCATTCATCTCCGTCCAGGTGCGGAACTCCCTCTCCCAGTTGGTGATAGTGGAGAGGGGTGCGATGATGAGGAACGGGCCATGGATGCCCATCAGGAAGATTTCTGAGAGGAAGGTGATTGACTGGATTGTCTTCCCCAGCCCCATCTCATCAGCCAGGATGCAGTTCTTCCTGCAGAGATGGGCAAGAGCAGGTTAGTGCAGCTCTCAGGGGCAGGAACCACCCTGTCACTAACTCCTCGATGTGATGTCAGGCATGTCACCTCCCCTCACACCTCTCTGACTCCATGGCGTGGAGGGTTGGAGACATCAGGACAGTGCTCCAAGTGGCCCAAACTGGTCTGGGTAAGCCAGACCACCCAACCTCTTGCAGATGATGGCCTTGAAGTTAGTGTGAAAGACGCTGCCCTTCAGGTGCACACTAGCCTGTGAACAATGCATCTGATTGCCTGCTGCAGATGAGGACATCACAGAATCACAGAATCATCCAGGTTGGAAGAGACCTCCAAGATCACCTAGTCCAACCTCTGACCTAACACTAACAAGTCCTTCACTAAACCATATCACTAAGCTCTACATCTAAACGTCTCTTAAAGACCTCCAGGGATGGTGACTCAACCACTTCCCTGGGCAGCCCATCCCAATGCCTAACAACCCTTTCGGTAAAGAAGTTCTTCCTAATATCCAACCTAAAACTCCCCTGGCACAACTTTAGCCCATTCCCCCTCATCCTGTCACCAGGCACGTGGGAGAACAGACCAACCCCCACCTCGCTACAGCCTCCTTTAAGGTAACTGTGGAGAGCGATAAGGCTGCCCCTGAGCCTCCTCTTCTCCAGGCTGAACAACCCCAGCTCCCTCAGCTGCTCCTCGTAAGACTTGTTCTCGACCCCTCACCAGCTTGGTCGCCCTTCTCTGGACTCTCTCAAGCACCTCCACGTTCTTCTTGTAGCGAGGAGCCCAAAACTGAACACAGTACTCGAGGTGTGGCCTCACCAGAGCCGAGTACAGGGGGACAATCACTTCCCTAGACCTGCTGGCCACACTGCTTCTTCTACAAGCCAGGGTGCTGTTGGCCTTCTTGGCCTCCTGAGCACACTGCTGGCTCATACTCAGCCGACTCTCAACCAATACTCCCAGGTCCTTCTCGGCCAGGCAGCTTTCCAACCACTCATCTCCCAGCCTGTAGCGCTGCTTGGGGTTGTTGTGCCCCAGGTGCAGGACCCGGCACTTGGCCTTGTTGAACTTCATACAGTTGACCTCAGCCCATCGGTCCAGCCTATCCAGATCCTCCTGCAGAGCCTTCCTGCCCTCGAGCAGATCGACACACGCACCTAACTTGGTGTCGTCTGCAAACTTACTGAGGGTGCACTCGATCCCCTCATCCAGATCATCGATAAAGCTATTAAAGAGGACTGGCCCCAGTACTGAGCCCTGGGGGACTCCACTAGTGACCGGCCTCCAACTGGATTTGACTCCATTCACCACGACTCTTTGGGCCCGGCTATCCAGCCAGTTTCTAACCCAGCGAAGCGTACGCCAGTCCAAGCCATGAGCAGCCAGTTTCTTGCAGAGAATGCTGTGGGAAATGGTGTCAAAAGCCTTACTGAGGTCAAGGTAAACCACATCCACAGCCTTTCCCTCATCCACTAAGCACGTCACTTTGTCATAGAAGGAGATCAGGTTTGTCAAGCAGGACCTGCCTCTCATAAACCCATGCTGACTGGGCCTGATCGCCTGGTTGCCCTGTAAGTGCCGCGTGATGACACTCAAGATAATCTGCTCCATGAGCTTCCCTGGCACTGACGTCAAACTAACAGGCCTATAGTTCCCCGGGTCTACCCTCCGGCCCTTCTTGTAGATGGATGTCACATTTGCTAGCCGCCAGTCGACTGGGACCTCCCCTGATAGCCAGGACTGCTGATAAATGATGGAAAGCAGCTTGGCCAGCTCCTCCGCCAGTTCCCTCAGTACCCTCGGGTGGATCCCATCCGGCCCCATCAACTTGCATACATCCAAGTCCTGTAGCAGGTCGCCAATCATTTCCCTGTGGATTGTGAAGGCCACGTCCTGCTCACCATCCCCTTCCACCAGCTCACGGTACTGGGTATCCAGAGAACAACTGGTTTTGCCACTAAAGACTGAGGCAAAGAAGGCATTAAGCACCTCAGCCTTTTCCTCATCTCTCGTCACTAAGTTTCCCCCCACATCCAGTAAAGGATGGAGATTCTCCTTAGTCCTCCTTTTTGTGTTGATGTATTTATAAAAACATTTTTTGTTATCTTTAACGGCAGTAGCCAGATTGAGCTCCAGATGAGCTTTGGCCTTTCTAATTTTGTCCCTGCACAGCCTTGCAACATCCTTATAGTCCTCGTGAGTGGCCCGCCCTCTTTTCCAAAGATTATAAACCCTCCTTTTTCTCCTAAGCTCAAGCCACAATTCTCTGTGGCGTTAATAACATGCGTTATTTCTGCATTCCTGCCACAGGAATGGGTCACCATCAGCCTGACCAATACCAAAAATCAGCTGTATTTTAGACCCATAGCTAAGCCTATACTATCTCCAGAACACATCAGCATTCACCAGGGAGAAACATTCCTAAATACTCAATTGCAAAGCTAACAAAAACACAATTTTTCTGGATGCCGCCTGTCAGCTCCAACACGGGCAGCTCTCAGCAGCTGCTGTCAGGCCCCTCCTTCTTCGTTCTGCTCCCCCAGCCCCACTGTTCTGCAACAGCATGTGCTGGGGCCCCATTGCCAATGGGACACCTCACAGGAGCCCAGGGCTCCAGCCCCTCCTCACCTGTTATACCAGTTAAAGAGCAGCCAGTTCATTCCTTCCAGCTGATATTCCCGCAGCTGGTTGCTGTTCTTATACTCCCGGGACTTCTCCAGTTTCTGCCAGGACTCAGATGCTGGGCGCTCCTAGGAAGAGAGAGCAGGAACAAGATCCATGGAGATGAAAAGACTGCTGCCCAGTGTGGTCAGGCCCTGCTTCTGGGACTGCACACCAGGACAACACTTTAAAACTGTCATTGACACTCAGCAGATTCACAGAGAGGTCTTGGCCTCTGGATCCCACCCACAGATCCCACTAACACCTTCAGAGGGGAGGATACTGGGCTTGCACTGAAATAGCAGGGACACAAAGGTCACCACTGCCGGGCCTTAAGAAAACGCAGATAGTCCCTTCCTGCCCAGGGCAGTGAGCTGCCAGCTGGGTACGTTACCTCTGGGTACGTTACCATGTGCTTGATTTCTGGAGGGATCTGGAGAGCTTCAAACTCTTTAATCTTCCCTGGGTCAACATCTTCCTCCAGCTCCCAGGTGCTCTCCTCATAGGGCAGCGAGCACCACTTCACCAGGTAGTGAGTCACCTCCTGCAGCACATAGAGAGGCTTGCAGACCAGAGCCGGGCTCACACTGCTCAGCCCCAAGGTGCAGGCTGCAACTGAGACTGAATCACAGCAATACTCAGTGGCCTTTGAATCCCCCCTGTGCCAGGGGCCCCCCAGGAGTAGGGTTCAAGCTGTGCAAGGCTGGAAAGGCCTGGGGTTGGTCAGAGATGACATGTGATGGATGTGCTGGGTCCAGATCTCCAGCTGAGCTTCCCTCCCTCTGTGGGACACGTAGCCACTCACCTCCCCGGTGTCAGGGTCTTTCGTGTGAGCCACCTCCAGAATTCGATCTACCTCCACGTAGTCCGGGTTGAACAAATCCTCATCAGGCTGTGAGATCAAAAAGAGAGGTAAATTCAAGGTGATCCCAGGATTAAACAGATGGTGGGTGCAAGAAAACAGCTGTGGGACATCTGTCCCCAGGATGCTGCTGGCTGCACACAGCATACCAAGTGCCCATGGACACAGGTAGGTGACATCTGTCGCTGGGCATGAGGATGCAGGGAGCCTTGCAGAAGGCAAAGCCCTCACTTTAGAGCAGCTGCTGGCTCCATGCTGCCCTTGCTGGGAGGCAGGACTGTCTGTCCCAGCCCATCTGGCCCCGAGATACAAAGCCCTGAGCTGTGTGCTCCAGCTCATATACAGCACCCAGAGCTGTGACTGCCACAGACCGGAGCCACACATCGCACCACCTCGGTCCCTCCAGTTGTCCCCTCATACACCCCAGTCCTCTACAAGGACTTGTTCTCTCTTTCTGCTTCTCTCTCCCTCCCCACTTTCAGCTCAGCAGTCACCAGCACCAACTGCTCACGAGGCAAGGCCTCATCCTCACACCAAAAAAGCCTGGGGAGGATTGCGCTTTAGCCTAGCAGTGGTCCTTTGGAGAGACACATGTCTAGGGCTTGGGAATGAGAAAAAAAAAGACTTCTACGTTCACAGCTCCCCAAGCCCCACTTAGTCACAGGAAAGAGCAGTTTTTCCTTGCTAAACTGTTAACGGTATGATGTGTTCCAATGCATGCTTTTTCTTTGCATCCTGGGAGAGACCCCAAGCAGACTCAGGAGTGAGAAATTTGACACACACACCCAGCTTTGTAACTACAGCCATGGAGAAATTTTCATAGCCTACTGGCCCAATTTACACTCCTAGGGGACAGCTTGAGGAGATCCAACAACTATCTCTAGAGCAGCAAGATAGATTATAGAACACCTTCCACATTGAACACAATTAATCTGCTTACAGAGCAACATAGGCAGGACCTGCCCTAAGCCCAAGTATTTATAGGTCTCTCTCCCGCAGCATCTCTGCTCCACCATGAGCAGGCACATTCCCCAAATGAACATAGAAAGCACCTTCAGCACTATGTGCTGCCCTCCCTCCCATTGAGCAAGACTTCCAGGGTTGGCAGTACCCAGCAAGCGACATCTGTCACCCTGCCTGTACCTCCTCTGGTGACACCATGGGTGTTCAGGGCACTGTCATGGCTTGCTCAGCCACAGCACTGGGCCCAGCTGTGCTGGGGAAGGCAGTGGCCACGCGCTGCACTCAGCTCTCACCTCTGTAAAAATATGCTTCATCTGAGCCTGCTTGTTCCGGAAGCGCTTTATCTTCTGGGATATCCTGGGATCCTTCTCCAGCTCCTCCAGAGTCGCCCACTTACAGTGCAGGTAGGAGCTGCAGAGGGAAAAAAAATCAACAAAATGTGACCAAAGAAGCCCTTGGGCAACAACCCCATCCACCATACAGACAAGCAGGAAGCTCCCAGCAACCCAGAGAACATCCAGCTCATGCCTCGCCATGTGGAGCCCCAAACTGAAGAAAGCCATGGCCAAGACTGAGCACTGCAGCTGCAGTGGCTTGCCTGCCCTGCACAGACTGGGCCTGGCTTGGGAGGACAGCAGTAGCAAGGCAGGGATGCCAGGGCTGCAGCTGGGGCTGGGAGCCGCAGACCTCGCCCCGGCACACACAGTGTGCACCGCCGTGGCACAGGGGACCACAACGCTGCACGTACAAGTTCCTGTACTTGACGTAGAACTCCTCCATCTCAAACGTCAGGCCGCCGGGGTGAGCCTGAAACCAAGGGAAGGAGAGTCAGTTAGTGGCACCCGGAGACCGTGCAGAAAATGGGGGGCAGGCACTTGGCGTGGCACCTGCCTCGCAGGCTGCGGCCCTGGAAAACACAGTGCAAAACCACCCTTGAGGATGAGGGGACTCAAACACCTCCTCGGGACCAAGACCAGGCCTGACTCCTCTCCAGAGGCTTTCTAGTGCCCAGGAAAGGAGAGGCACCACATTACTCCCCAACCCTGAGGGATGATGCTCTGGGTACACCCCAGCAGCATCCTGCAGGAGCAGGTGTAAGGTATGGCATGGCAGCACGGACTGCTGCTGCCTCTCCCATGACTGATGAACAAAGGCAGACAGGCCTCACCCCTCCTCTGCCCAGGGACCTTCAACCCCACTGGCACCTTTGTCACTCACCTCCTTCTGCACCATCCTAGAAGCAAGGATCTTCTCGATGATATTGGCATCATCCTCAGGAGGCTCCTGGGGACAGTGGGAAGAGAGCAGTTTTCCTGGTCTCTGGCACCCTCCCAACATGGAGTGGCTGCTTGTCCTCTCCCAGCCCACCAGCCCAGAAAAGAGGAGGAAGCTTGGGAGCTTCTCCACTGAGACCAAAGGAAGGAAGGTGCCCTGCCACCAGCAATCTCTCTTGCTGCCACCTGCCCTTGGCCAGGGTGCTTGGAGGGGGACAGGACCAGGGTGATGACATGGATGTGACTGGCAGAGTCTCCTGGCCTACTGGGGCAAGTGAGCAGGGCCAGAGATGGTGAGCGAAGGATGCTCCAGCCAGGGCCACGCACTTCGGCGGCCACCACTGGGACAGAACAGCCTCCTTCCCTCTGTGGGCTTCGGGCCTGCCATGAAGAAATCCCCCCACGAAACCACAGAGCTCTTCCACTGGCCACCTATGAGCTCCCGCTCCACAAACTCATGGTGGAGGTAGCCCTAACATCATCCTGCTCCCAGTCCCAAGACAGAAGGCACAAATGTGGCCATGCTTTGTGGCAGGAGCAGCCCCACAGAGCACTGCAGGCTGGCAGCTTTTGCAGCCTGAGGGCTGCTGGAGGAGCTGTGCACCGCCCCAGAGAGCTCCTGAGAAACACAGCCAGGATCCAGGGAGGAAAGCTGCAAGTCCAGGCCCTAGAGAGAGCAGCCCTGGGACCTCAGCATTCCCATCTTGCCCCATCAGGTCAGTCCTGATACCGGGAGCAGCCACAGCCAGGCCGGGCCGAGCCTGCTGGCAGGAGCCCAGCGCAGGCACGCGGCGCAGCCTGGCTGCCGTGACACAGCCTTCGTAACTCTGGAGCTGGGCACATCGAGGCAGACATCCGAGACTAAGTGCAAAGGAAAGCAGGCTGGCAGCGTGGACACCTGCCAAAGGCAACCCATTCCCTCTGGCTGTGTTGAAAATCTCACTTGAAGGGAGCACTCCCAGGAGCCCCACAGGGGCACGGCCCCGGGCAGCAGCGGAAGGAAAGGACAGCACGTCCTGAGGGTGCACAGCAGCCCTCTGGGCAAGGCTGGGGGCATCAGGCCAGGAGCCATTTACTGGCTCAGCAACAGATCTGGCTAATATCCACACCGAAGCCTTGTTAGAAGGGGACTAGAGAGGGCCACAAGAACACCATGAAAACAATTAGTGACCATTATTAATATCTGGCAGCTTTGTGGGTGACCACGGAGAGGCAGCGAGCTGCAGGTATCTGGAACGCAGAGCAACAGGAGTGAAGAATGAGCTCAGTGTGCAGAGGAGGTAGGGCAGCGATGCCCAAACTGCAGTGACTCCAGCTGGTCCCTGCCCGCAGAGCAGGCTGGTTGCCAGGTTGGCTACACTCAGAGGGACTGATGGAGAGTAGCACTATGGGCAGTAAATGATGCCCTGGCACCTACAAAGACCTTGGCTGGCATAGCCGAAATACTAGGTTAACTTCATGGGCAAGAGCTACAGGGACAGGATCCAAAGGTGGGCATGGGCAGAGGGTTGGTCATGCATTCAAGGACATCTCCAGCTACATGACATGTCCTAGAGGCCTTAGCCTCCCAGCAGGAGGGGGGAGGTTGGACCTGCATGACTCTTACCTATCCCTCTTTGCACTCAGACTCCCTGCAGAGCCAGCTGGCACGCTCCTGGACACATGCACTCCCACCCCATCCTTGTACTGGGATCCTACACTTCCTTGAACCTCACAGTGACACCCCCGGGATGTCCTGAGATGCAGAAAGCCCCACCACCCCAGCCCCAACTCCAGCCCTACCTCTGCCTGCCATGCCAGAGTGGAGGCGGAGAGCGCAGAGGTTCTCCCAGCTCCCAGCACGGCTATTGTCTCACCGTCATCATCCACCACCTTGAAATCCAGGTCCTCGTTGTATTTCCTCCTCTTCACCTGCCGGCCAGAGCGGCGTTTCTGTGTATGGGATGAAAGAGGCAGTCACGGGGGAGATGGGCAGCCCAGGTACCCCCCTTGCCTGGTGTGGGGATGGGAACTGGAGGAGAGAAAGCCCCATGGCTGCCTGATCTCCATTTCCCCCCCTGTGCTGGTGGGGTGGAGGTGGTGGGACAAACAGGCCACCATCAGATGTAAGCCCCTGCACTGCTGCAGAGGTAGAGCAGCTTCCATCACTGCTGTGCCAAGGCCTCTGTCAGTGCTTTGGAACAGAGCATGACCTGCACAGCTCTGCTGGCCCCAAGGCCAAAGGCAGAGGAGCCCTGCAGGGGCACGCAGCTCCTACGGTGCCCACCAGCCTCCCTGTGCTGTCCCGGGAAAGGGGCACTGCAAGAAGACACAGAGGACAAGGCTGCCTCCTGGTGCCCAGCTCTTCTCCCACTAAGATGCAGCCAGGATTTCCCCAACCAGCAGCCAGCCATACCTGGCTGTCAGCCGACTCCACACACTCCTCTGGGCTCTGCACGGACGGGCTCAGGAGATCCTGATCCAACTCCAAAGTGTCCACTGGGATCTCATTTTTCCTCTTCCCTTTCTTCTTCTTCTCCACGGGGGTAGGCCCCTGCTCCTTGCTGCCAGGACAGACTGACAGTTAGACTGTGCTCCTTGCTACCAGGACAGACTGGCAACCGGGCACTGCTCTGGGGATCCTGGGGGAAAGCCAGCAACCACCCGTGCTGGGCTCTGCTCCGGGCCCTTCTTCCCACCTTGTCACACAAATGCCAGCACAAGGCTCCTGGGCCTCCCTCAGCACAGGGCGAGCCCTTCCTCAGACCACCAAGTCTCCACGTGACGGCAGAGCACGGCAGCCTCTGCGCCTCTGCACAAGCTGGGAGGCCCAAGGCAGGTACCCACGTCCTGCTCAGGTGCAAGGATGACCTCCCCACCGCCAAGCAAGGTCTTCACCACTCAGCCCCAGCAAGCCAGGGCAACGAGGCGCCTGCTCTGAGCTCTCACCACACGACCTGCGCTGCTGACGGTTGGAAATCCTGTTCAGCAGGCGACACAGTCCTGGCACACGAGAGCCAGATCTACCCCAGCCCAGGGAGACCCAGCCATCCCCGGGGTGGGATGCATGTGTGCTGCAGCACCCTGCCAGACCCTGCCAGGCTTCGAGGCAGATGTTGCTCCAGCTCTTGGCTTGTCTCCCGGAGCCACAGCACCAAGCCCCGCCTGAGACAGCAGCAGAGCGAACGCTGGCCTGTGCCTGGAGCCTGAGAGCATCAAAGACACAGGAGGAACACAAGTCCCGGACACCCAGCTGTGAAACGGGTCACCACGGTGTCACCACGGCTCCCCACGGACACACAGCAAGGCTCTGCCACATCAGGCAACTGCCCTCAGCGCTCAAGCCACAGGCCAGGCCGAGGCACAGCCACGGAGGGGATGTGGGCCCCGCTCCCAGTGAGTGCCAACACCTCCCTGCAGACACAACGTGCCAACAAGGGCCACTGCCCCAGGCCACCCGGCCACCCCCAGGCACCCGGCATGCCCCAGCCAGAGCCACAACCAGCCTGTGGCAGGGAATGTGCCCAGGAAGCACCGGGGTCAGAAACGCTCACTCCCAACACCACCCCGTCCTTACCCGCTGCAGCAAACACTGCTAAGGGCAACATTTCAAAGAGCTGGCGCCTGCCCCCGGGCTGAGCGAGGAGCCCGGGGAGCGGAGCTTCCCTTCCACGCTCACCGTCAGCCCTGCGGTTCATCCCCTCCGCTTCCAAGGCTTGCACAGCTGCAGAGGAACAGTTGGTTTCAAAACCATGCCTAGGTTTCACCCCCCTTTCAAGAGACAATCACTGCTTGTCTGGGACTCGCAGAAGCCAAGCAGTTAAAACTCTGCTGTTCAGGCCAAGAACGGCCTGGCCGTGTAGCAGCGATTCAATTAGAGGCCCTGAAAATGCACTGAGAGTATTGCTTCCACCGAGCAATAACTCCCAAGATATTGATTTGTAAGTCACAATTAACAACTGCTTCATTCATGAGCCAGTAGTTGGCTATGATTAGAAACAATTTAGAAGAAATTATGCCACCATTATCTGCCACTTAGAGGACTCCCAGCAATCATTCCATTTGCACGGAGCACCCACCCCGCCTGCTGCTTGCCTGCCGTGAGCCTCTCCTGCCACCCAGCCCCACGGCCCCGGCCCTCCCCATGGCTGGCAGCAGGCTCCTCCACGACACCGGCAGCTGTCTGCACCCAGCGGCTCCTACTGCGGGTGTCTTTGCCGGCTGTTGAACCCAAGCCCAAGGCAACCATCCAAGGAAAGGCTCGACACGGGGTTGTGGAGGGGCAACGCTGCCAGGAGGAGCTGAGGACCGGGCAGGAGCAGACCTCGCTCCTCCTGGAGGGTGCAGATGGGTGGGAGGAGGCACCCTCAGCTCAAGCTCAACTGGGAAAGAGGAAGCACAGAGCTTTATGGCACCCCCGAACTCCTGCACACAGTTTCTTGTGGCTGGACGATGTGTTACGGAGTTACGTCAATTGGGATTTTTTTGCACTGAGCAACCTCTTCGCCAAGGCTTCTCACATTGTCCCCAGGCACCTCACCCGGCCCTGGCACACGCAGGTCCCCCTTGGCCCTCCCCTGCCCCCAGCCCCTGACTTGCCTTTTGCAGCAGGGACCGGGGCCCCCAGGTCTGCAGCTAGGGCTACCCCCCCACACCCCCACACCCCGCCAACCAGTCTGGTGCCCCAGTGGGCAGGTCACGCTGTCATGGTCTGCTCTTAGCACTGTGAAAGCGCGGATGGCAGCCAAGGGACCTCCCAGGTGGCAACAAGCTCCTGGACAGCAACCGTGAGTGCCTCCAGGAGCCCAGGCCTCCAAGGTCTGCTCTTCCCCACACTTCGCCTGCACTGGCTTTTCTGAAAGCTCCCACTGCAGGGGTGGACGCGTGTGAACTGCCCACACAGCAGTCTCTTACCGGTGGAGCGGAGGCAGCATTGGGATGCCAACTGCATCCCTCCTCCCTGGCAAAGGTAGAAGCAAGCTGCCTTCAGGGCCTCCGGTTCAGCCTCCCGCCGGGCAAGGCCACAGCAGCCCTGTGCGCCGGGCACAAGGCCAGGCTGGGCTCAAGGCCAAGCCGGGGGCTCTGGGAGAGCCACGGGAAGGGGTGACCACACAGCCTGCCTGGCCACAGGCCGTATGGACCAGACGGAAATCCTGCTTTTTGGGAGCAGGGAGGGTTAAGAGCAGGCGCTGACCCTGCAGGGGTGGCACAGCCACGTGTTGCTCCGGGACTGAGCCCGCACTTTGCACTTGCCAGGAATCCTTCAGGTGCCCGGCGCTGCCTTTGCACGTGCCTCATCCCTCCCTTCCTTGCCTGCAGCCCCTCTCCTTCCCCCTCTTCTCCAGCCCAGCTCCCCCCAGGGACAAAGCGCCCAGCTCCGTCCCTGCCGAGCTCCCCAGCAGTCTGGTGTGGGAGCTTTGCTGCCCCGTACCAGCACACACCAAGCAGCACTAGCAGGAGCCCCGGGCACAACCGTCCCAGTGCAGGCTCTGTGGCCCTGGCCTCTCTGGGATCCAGCCACCAGCGAGCTCCAAAGGAGACAGACCCCCTGGGGCAGGGGCAGATGTGGGGCTTGTGCCGCTCTGCACACAGGCAGCCGCAGGGGGGGAGGCGGGCGGGTGGATTCAGCCCGTTCTGGTGACCATTTCCGAAAAAGTTCCTTCGAGAAGCTCTACCAAACCGACGTTTTCCAACAAAGAACGGTTTTGCTGAAGAATTCCCAGCTGGATCCTGTACTAGTCACATTCACAATACAAATACATTCATCCTATGGGTTATTTACAGCACAGGAGGAGGGCCCAGCTCCAATCGATAGGCCTGCTTTTTGTGGGACTCTCCAAAACATTTATTCTTGCCAGTCCACAACAGTAAATCAAGCGATGCTGGTGCTGTTGACACCTGCTCTGCTATCTGCATACATTCCCAATTAAGAAGAAATTGGAGCTAAGAAATCAGAGCTCCTTTTCTGGCCAATCAGCCTGTTAATTAATAGGATGAGGAATTACCAGAGGCTGTGGCATTCAGCTGCGCAGTACGAGCGAGCCCTTAGGCCTCCCAGCTGCAGCTCTGCTACGAGCCCACAGCTGCAGCTGGGGGCCAGCTCCTGTCTCCCCAGGAGGCAGGCAGCAGCCGCTGGGCTTCTCCCCCTGCCCCCAGACACAGCACCGCAGCTGCACAGCAGGGACGGGTCCCAGACCCGTGGGAGGGAGAGGGGACGGTTTGTGCTCCACCATCCTCCCACAGCTGACCCGAGGGCCTCTGGGCTGCATGGGGAGCGCAGCGACCCTGCCCTTGCTGACAAGGTAAGGTGAGGTTGGTTCTTGCTCACATATCCTCTTCCCGAGCCCCAAAACAGATGCAACAGGCCCTCTGTCACACAGCGCCTTGCTGTGCTTCTGAGATACCTCCCTAAGGTCTCCCTGTCCTCCAGGACACTTGGCACAAAGGCCAAGCCAAGGGGACGCCAAGACTCTTCTGCTGGACAGGGCACCGCTGACCCTGTGGTCTCACGGGGTCTCATCCCCAGAACAGCACCCGCCCGACCTGTCTCTGCATGGCCAGAGAGCTCACCTGGCCTCCAGACCCGTGCGTCCCTCGGCAGGAGGAGCCCGCATGCCCCACACGAGCAGCCAAACGGTGGCTGAGCCCCAGCTGCACCGGCACAGAGACAAAGTCACGCCAGCACCCACCTGCTCTTCTTGGGTCTTGCTCTGGAGGCAGGCTCAGAGCCACTCTTCTTGTCTTTAGGTTCCTTAGGGGCTTTGGGTTCCCGAGGTTTCCGGGGCTTCTTGGCCACCTCCCTCTGTTTGGGCTCCTTCTGCTTCTTGGGCTCCTTGGCCTTTTTAGGCTCTTTTGGTTCTTTAGGCTCTCTTCTCCTCTTTGGTTTCACCTCCACAGCTGCTTTTTCTCCCCCTTCCTGTTCTCCCTGATCCTTTTTCTTCCGTTTCTTTTTCACCCCCGTGCCTACGCCCCCAGTGTCCTGCATCCCGTTCTGGGCACTTGGCCGCTTCTGGGGAGCTCCGTTGGGCTCCTCCTCGGGGCACTGGCGCTGGCTGCCCACGTCCGCGGCCGTCACCTGGTGGGGCACCTCGTCCTGCTCCTCGCTGCTGGCAAAGGGGTCCTGCGCCTTGCACTCCCAGGTGTCCGAGGCATCCGACATTGGGGAGCGGCTCAGCACTTTTAAGCTCGACAGCTGCAGAGAGAACAGAAACGCGGTGTGTGAAGCAAACGCCACATAGAGAAACAGTAGGTGTTTGCAGAGAGGCTGCTGGAATACAGCCCCGGCAAGGCTCCGCGTGCCGGGAGTGTGAGCCACGTCCCTTGATGTACAGGGGACCCTTGCTGAGGCCTAACGGCCACCCCATGCAGACACAGTTCAAAGGGCAGGACCCCCTGTCCCTGCCTGACAGAGGCTGCCTGGTTCCCCCCTGGCCCACAGAGGTGCAGGGAGAAGGTGGCTGGCACCTCTCCTTTGCCCCCAAGCACAGCCCCAGCTTTGGTCGCACCCTCCAGCACCTTACTCTGCTGAGACCCCGAGTGACCCCCGCGCTCAGGCCACCTCCTGCCCCTCGCCCCGAGCTCGGACAGGAGCGCGGGGTTAGCGCGGTGCCTCTCCCAGGGGCTGCTCAGTACCTGGGTCCCCCAGCCCCAAATAGCAGAGCTGCTCTCCCTGTTCTTCCTCCATTTCCTACACATTTTCCAGCAGCGACACCAGCTCCTCTTGAGCACCTGGAACGGTGGGGCTGGTACGGGGCAGCCCAAGGAAGGGAAGGCTTCACTCCTCCTTCTAACAAGGGCTGAGCTGAGAACAGCATGCTGCCACGGCCACCCCCCGCCCAGGGCCCTGCACCGGGATGGCAGATCAGCACTGACCAAATCCAGCAGCGCAGCCTGGGTTGGGAAGCTGCTTGTCCACGTGGCGTTCGGTGGCTGTCCTGTCCCACCACGTGGGGGCCTTTCCTTGGGGAGAGGCTGCTCCAGAGGGCACAGCCAGCCCCCTGCTCCCCGGCCAAGGCTCATACCAGTGGGTACGCAGACTTCTTGTGAAAACTAAAACGCGGTGGGTGGTAACAGCTTTGCATCGTAAGACACAGAAGCGCCTTATTTCTCCCCCAAGGGCCGAACCCGCTGCGTCTCGCAGCAACTGTGTCCCAGGGGCAGAGCCTGGGAGCCATGGGCTGGGCTCTCCTGGCACCCCGAGCCCTGCCCGCCCCGTGCCAGCACGGCTGTTCCCCTTCACCAGCCGCTTCCCTGGGCTGAAGGCAAGGGGTTGGCCCTGGGACTCCCAGAGTCATCCGGCTCCTCAGATATTGCAGAGCTGCCTGAGCATGTAAATATTTATGTCCTGCGGGCTGAGGACCGGATCCCATTCATGGTGGTCCAAGCCCAGGGCACCCTGCACAATGCCCTTTCTAATTGGAATTAGACAGACGCCTTACGCGGAACAGCCCGCGCTCGGTGCCGGCTGGGCAGGCTGCGCTGGCCTTTCTGTCCACGCACAGCTGCCCCCGGTGCCCTGCCCTGATCCTGCTGCCAGGCTGCTCCAGCGAGCTGGCCGCAGAGTGCCACTGCCCACGTGGACAGAGTGCCCCCAGGCAACTGAGAGGAACCCATTTCGTGCAGGCAGAAAAACAGCCCTGCAGATGCCGCCTCCGAGCCCATGGGCTAAGCAACAGGGTCAGCCCCAGCCGCAGCCTTTGTGTTTCTCAGATCTTGCTAGCTGCTCGAGCACGGGATCAGCTGGAACAATTTACTAGATCAGCTAAAAAGCTTGCAGACCCCCCACAAGGCTGGATCTCGATTTGCTTCTATGCTGCACTGCAGTCAAGTGCAGATACCAGGCAAAAAGCAAA
The DNA here is from genome assembly GCF_013377495.2 of Cygnus atratus. Classification (NCBI taxonomy): domain Eukaryota; kingdom Metazoa; phylum Chordata; class Aves; order Anseriformes; family Anatidae; genus Cygnus; species Cygnus atratus. The sequence goes on along the minus strand of NC_066377.1, from coordinate 15,374,432 downwards.
CCTTCAGCATCCTAGCATGGCAGGAGTATGACCCACTCCTTCCTGGCCCCAGCTTGTAGCTTGAGTCTCACAAGGCGTTGCTGGCTTGCAGGCAGACCTCCCAAGAGGAACAGGGCTGGAGACAGCAATTTTGGTGCCATCCAGCAGCAGCGACGCCATCCCCTGCTCACCATCGGGGCTGCAGCAGGCGCGGCGCCGAGCACCTGGAGCAGCTCGGTCCCTGACAGCCCGTCCTGGGGGCACTGAGGCACGGCAGCCAGCCATGGGAACGGGGTCCCTCTCGTCGTGTGCACCAGCTCATCCCAGAAAATCAATGCTCCCCGCCGCCTGCCTGGACAGCTGGGAGACTTGCACGCTGGCTGTGGGCTTCTTCCACAGCGGCCGGCACCTCTCCCGGCACTGAGCAGAAGCCCTGGAGATGAGCGCACATGCTCCAGGCCGGGGGAACGTGGGCACACCCACAACAGCAAACGCTCTTGCTTCTGGCAGCCCCAGCAGACACGATTGCTGCAGGCAGAGCTGCATGGACCGTGCTGCTGCTGTGGTCATGTCCTGCCAGGCAGATGCAACCTCTGGACAGGAGAGGGACTGATGTCAGCATTCAGAAGGGAGCACCTAAACTGGCTGATGGTTTCCACCACTGCATGCTGGCCAATGTCTCCAGAGGTCCCTCTGGCCCTGCTGAAAGCCAGGATCTGCAGCTCTGACCCAGGCTGTGGGGCCTCAGCAGGTCCTGCTCCTGGCATCGTCTGCGAGCCCCAGGGCCTCGGGCCACACCTCACATGTGGGCTGAGAAAGCTGGCAGCAGAGCAGGCCTCCAGCCGTGACCTACTTTGTGGGTCCGGTCTGTGCTTGCGCTGTGCTGCTTCAGCAAGTCAGACCAGGCTCTTGGGTGACTGCTCGCAAAGACGTCCCTGCCTGCCACAAACGGTGCTGCAATAGGAAGCCGAGTGCTGTACAGAAACAACCACGACCTGTCAGAAATTCTGTGACATCGCAAGCACACCACGGGATCTCTCCTCTCCTCCTGCAACGCCGCTGGGCAGCCAGCAGCCCCTTCACCTCCGAGCAAGCCCACTGCAGCAGGGCTGCAGCACCCCCGAGGCAGCGCTGCAGGCTCCAGGTCCAGCAAAGCCAGCACTCACCTCGGGACACCCTGTGGGCATCAGCTGCCAAAGCCTGCCGGGATGGGTCAAAGCTGAGTTTTGGGACAAGACAGCAGCGCTTGCCTGCAGCTAGAAGAGCCCAAAGCTGCCCTGCCATGAAAGGGATGTCGAACACCAGCGTGTGGGACTGAACAGCTCATGGCTCACTCAGGCAGCAGCTGAAAAGGGGGTGCCAAAATGAGGCACCTCCACACCGCCTGAGCAAGGACTGCCAGCCCCTGACGCCCTTTTGCACCTAATCCTAGCCCTAACCTGCTTGGTTTGTCCCGAGGACAGAAGGCTTCATGTCACGCTGCTACAAGCCTATGGCAAGCTCTTGCTGTCCACATGGGACTGCGGTGCCAAGTACTCATTTGTGGTCGGCTTAGTGCACTGGGGAGAGCTAGGGACAGGCTTTTCCTACTTCCCCTTGATGAGGTTCAGTTTATCCTGGTTTCTCTTCAACACAAGTCAACAGGAAAAGCCTGGGAAAGCAGAACAAATGTTATCTGTGCTCCTGCGTGGCTTCAAAGCACGTTTGCAGCTTGCCTACCAGAGCCTTTGCAGCTCCCAAGAGCACACTGTGACTGTGGGCTCCAACGCACGTGGTGGCGTTCAGTTCCAAGTGATAAGATGCGGGAAAAAAAACACACTCATTTTGTTTTGATCCTGCTGCCCTCCTAAGTGGCTTCTAATTCCCAAGATGTGATTATAAAGAAGCATTTCCTCACCACCCTCTGCCCCATTCCCTGTTTTGTCATCCTCCATCGCATCTTTCCTCTGCGGAGCTCTCTCTGCCCAGCACAGGTGCCAAGCAACCTTCTCGAACAGAAGCACAAGCTGCCCCACCTCCCAGACCATCTGCCTTACCCTTCTCCGTGCCTCTTCTAACCCCACTGGGCTTGGGGTGGCAGCAGGGAAGCACTCAGTATCGAAGAGGTACCACACAGCAGCAGGAGGATTTCTGCTCCGTTGTCTCTCCCTGTCCGAATCCTGAATGCACCTCCGTGACGACCTGCAAGCAGAGGCCAAAGCCCCCTGCAGTGTTTCAGTCTCCTCCACGGGCGGGGACAGCCCCAAAGGAACCCATACAGCCAGTACCCCTGTATGCGTTACTTGGCATATCTTAAGATTTTTCTACAACTCTTCCAACTCGGTTTCCATTTCAGCATCTCAGATAATCGCACGCAGCAGGCACTGTACACCCGCCTTCCCTGTGACTTTGGGGAACGCGGACCGAGCAGCACCGGCAGGCACCATCAGGTGCCTTCTCCCCATGCTGTGCTGTGAAAGCCAACACAGTCCTCCTATTCTTTAGCCAGTCATTAATTCACAGGAATACCTCTGATCAGGACACCACTCATCTTCTTTAAAAGCATTTTGCGAGATGGTGTTGGGAGCTGCTGCTGGCGAACAGCTGTCTGCGAGTCCTTCTGGTCTTACCCACATCTTTAAAACCCACAACAGATTGCGAGGGGGGACTTTTCTTTACAAAAGCTATCCTGACTAATCACCATCGTAGTATTTTCACATATAAATGCATTAAACTGAGCATTTATTGCAGTTCCTAATGATTTACCCAATGCACAGGTAAATCTGTTGGTCTCTGATTTCCCAGAGGGGCCCCAGCTCCTTTCTAAAGCTGCATCGTGTTTGCTGCACCCTCCCTTCCGCAGGCACGGCCCTGACAGGTGACGACTCCTAACAAGGGATTCCCAGCATCGCATCAGGCTCCTTTACAGTGACAGAGCAAATACCACCTAATCCTGCTGGCATGTGTTACTTTGCTCAAAAAACTCTTCATCCAACCCCGCAATTGAAGGGCAATTCTCGTGCACACCTGCCATCAGGGATGGCTCTGGGTTCCTAGCAGAGCTGTTCTGCCAATGCCCTTTTTCCGCAAGCACTCACTTGACACCTCAGTTGCTGATTTACCCTGTGGCTCCTCTTAAGGGCTTTTTAGTCTTGAGATATTTGAAAAAGAATTTATCAGATTTCATGCTTTTAGCAAGCTGTTCCTAAAAATATTTTTAGTCCTGCTTTGTTAGGGGTTTATTTTAAATTCCCAATGTGCCCTTTTTCTCACAACTTTTTTATTAAAGATGAACATATTTTTACATTGAACAGCCTCTTCTACTGTCTTCTGCACGTCTTACGATGTACCTGCGTAACCCTGCAAGTTTTGTTGTTTCTGAGGTGTTTTGGAGAGGAAGGGGGGAAGGAAAGAAGACTAAATCCAGGTATTGGTAGGCAATGCATACCTCCTCTGAGCCTCCCATACAATACCCAAGCAGCCTCCATACTCCTTGTATCATTTTTATCCTTAGAGCTTTTCCTTTGAATTGTCTCTCAACTAGCATTTTTTTGGTGAGGACTGTAATGATTTTATGTTTTCAGAATACATTTTTATGTACAGTTTATACATTCTTTAATTCCCTGAGGAACCTTCTACAAATTACATTTAATACGGATCCCTTGGCAAATCCCTCGGCAGGAGCTGGAGCACAAAGTCTTTTCTCATGTGTCGAACTACTGTCAAAGAGAAGGTCAGGAGTGAAAAAAAAAATTAAAAACTCCCCAGAGTGCCATAAAGGCTAATGGAGAGCACTTATAATTGCACTATCCCATCAGAGGGCAAAGCCAAGGTTAGGGTGGGCCTCAATGGTGTGTTTCCTTAACTTAAAATTGTTTTGTTTCATGTGAAGTCCCAATTTGCCTCAACTTCCTAGCTTTTATTCAGGACTTGTGGGAAACAGCACCAGAAGGTGCAAGGCACCGTGCCAGCTCCTGCCCCGGCTCTGGGAGGGCTCCCTTGGTCTCCCGAAGCGCAGCAGCGCAGGGCTGGCCGGCCGGGCATGCGGCTGAGACTGCCCTCTGCGAGCCCCTCGGCATGGAGCAGGGCTGGGTTTGCAGGGACCTCAGGGGAGAGCTTCCAGCTCCCCTTGGCCACGTGTGTGGGCAGCTGGGGAGCGGTGAAGTTTAGCAGGGGCTGCCCCCAGCTTGAGCTGGCTGCGAAACCCTTGCCCTTGCCTGCTGGAGCCGGGCACCTGCAAAGAGAACAGCAGCGAAAGGAAACGACAGAGAACGGAAGGCAGCTTTGGGTGAAGATGGGAGAAAACTGGGCCCAGGCACCTGGCAGGGTACAGGAAAAGGATCCAGACTTGGCTGGCTGGGGCAGAAGAGCCTGCACCTTGTGCACAGGCAGGAGGGAGCCATCGTGCACCCAGAGCCACGGCCAGGGAGACCTGGCCACAGTCCTCCTGCACTCCCAGCCCCGTGACGGGCAGCCCGGCGTCACCCCTGGCCAGTAAAGGCGGCCCTGGTTCCACAGCGTGAGCACTGGTCACGCAATGCCAGGAGAGGCTGCAGCAAGAGAGGCCCCTGCTGCGCAGCAGAAGCCACAAACCGGCAGGGCAGCGTGGTGGGGACGAAGCGGACCTCGCACCGGCACGGCCGGGAGCTGGAGTCTCCTCCCCGCCCGGCAGCATGGCCTTGCCAGCGGGGCAAAGCTTTGCCACAGCCCCGGGGCCTGTACTGCAGCTCCATCCTGCGAGGAGGCCAAGCCCTTCTCACCGGCATCGCCCGGAGCCGAGCTCAGATGGCACCCGCACACCGTGTCCTTGGTGGGCGGCGTGATCGGCGCCAGCAGCAGTGGCCATGCCACGTGCTGCCTCGTGCCTTGCAAGCGCCAGCACGATTTGATTCCCCTCTGCTGCAGGCTGGAGCAGGGCCCCCTGCAGCCCCCCAGGAGGAGCACGATCCCTCTGAGGAAGCGTGCTCAAACCCCACACAGATCTGTCCTACGCAGGGAGCCTCAACAGGGACACCCTGACAGAAGGGTTCCTCAAAGGCTTCCACGCTTTTCAAAACCAGCCCAGCGCCTGGGGGCTGCCCAGCGCCCCTGCTGCCTGGCTCCCCTCCACGGCACTGCCTGCACCCGCCAGCAAGGCGGCCCCCAAGGCCGGCAGCCCGAGGTGGGCAGCATGGCCCAGCTCTGCCTCCCCAGGACGGCTGCACTGGGCAGGTCCAGCCCCACAGCTGGCTGCGGAGCACCCCGAGGGGCGTGGAGAAGGCAGCTTGTTCCATACGCTGCATTTTCACAGGCTGCTGAGCCACCCTCGCTGGCAGCTGCAATCCCCACCGGTGGCGTGCACAGCATGGGCTGTTGCATCCTAGCTAACGTCTGTCCACACCCCTTGTTTCCAGCTCTTATTGCAATGCAGCAGAAGCTAAAAATACACAAGTGCCACCCTCCGTCACGTCTCCGAACAGGCTCCGCAGTCGCCACGGGATGAGCGTGACGGAGGTGGGGGCTGGCTCCGTTCCCAGGGCACTTCACTACAGCTGGGAAGCTCTGTCCTGCGGCTGAGCTGGCCCCGGCGGCGCGGGTGCTAGGCAGGGGGGGGGACGCTGCGGTTTGGGACCAATGGCATGGTGCCCAGAGGACCCTACAGAGAAGCACAAGCAGCAGTGGGGTGAGCAGCCCCTGGGACAGCGGCTCTGGGGGCCAGCTCGAGGAGCAGGGCAGCCCCGGCTCACCCTGCCTTCATCCTGAGCAGAGCAGCTGCCCGCAGGCTGCTAAGCACAGCACGGCTCCTCCGTGCAGCCAGCACCAGGGCTGCTGCCCCTGACTGCCTCATCAAGACAAAAAAGCCCCAAGTATGCCAGGAGCCCAGGGACACAGCTCGGGATTGAACCACGAATGCCCTCCCACAGTGAGCCCCAGCCCTCCGGCACAAGGTCCCTCTGCTGTTGGGCGAGCTCTGTTTATGGCCTCGGCACCATTTGCAGTAGACGAGACATCAAAGCTCACGTTTCACTAAAACAGACCCATAAAATTCAGGAAATAGCTTCGTCTCCTGCAGCGAGTACTGGAAGCAAAGGCAAAGCAGGGCTTCCTTCAGACGCACCGTGGGACACCGGACTGCCGGAGGACACAATGCCGGTGGGAACGTGCGCTATGCCCGCCAGAGCAGTACCCACAGTCCTGGGATGTTCTCGCTGCCCACTGCCTCCCCACACCGCTAACCTTCTCCAAACCCAGGCTCAAAAACCAGAAGAACCTCCAGGGGCAGGCAGGAGCCTAGGACTCGCACTGCTTCCCATCCTCTACCACTCCGACAGGCAAGAAATGTTGCTCTGCTCCCACAGCCTGGGCAGGAGGGGGCCGTTTCCACCCCTGCAGAGATTTACAGGCACTGTGGGATAACTGCACTTATTTTAGTTTGGTATTTCTCAGGTTATTCAGCATGGCAGAGCTTGGCAGAAAGTAGCAGGAGCAGCACCCTGCTTACTGTGGCAGAAACAAAGCAGACCCTTTAGCGCCCAGGCAGGAGCAGGACACAGCCGGGAACGCTGCCTGGGGAAGGACGGCGCCGCCGAATCCGCTGAACCTCCCGGAGAAAACCCATCGCTTGCCATCGCTCCCCAGGGAACCAGGCACCCCCACCCCACCTCCATCAGCCCTGGCACGCTGCTTCGTAAGTCACGAGGGAGGTGACGGGTTTCACGAGTTAGTCACAGCTTGGTGACAAACCCACCAGGTCTTCACGCATTGCTAAGGAAGCGCAGTGATGCAAGCACCTCCCCTGCCTGCCCCAGCAGCAGCTCAGCGGCAGTGCCCTGAGGACAAGCGAGCTCACGGCGCTGCCGCGGCTCCTGCAGGTGAGTGGCTGGCAGAGGTGGTCCTGGGAACCACGCAAGCGTCTTGTCCTCTCTGGAGCCGCGCTGCTTGACAAGGCAGTGGCTCTCCTTGGTGCCACGAGGAGGGGCTGTGTGCAAGGTGCAGGCAGCTCCTGGGCGCAGGTCCAGCCCCAGGGGAGCGGGGAACAGCCCAGCCCCTCTTGCTAGTTCTGTCCCCAGCGCTACTCAGCAGGTGCTGCAGAGAGCCACCGAGCACAGGGAACACCGCTGCCATTGCCTCCTCCGCCAGGAAGTCAGCCTTCCTCCAGGAGCGCTGCCTGGCCAGGCTTTCTCCCAGACATGGAGCTCACAGTGGCATTTGTGACTACTGCCCACACCCTTCTGGAGATACCCAAACACGGCTCTTGCAGAGCTGGTGACCTCAGGAACGCTGAAGCCCACTCCACGACATGCTGTAAAGATTGTCCCGCGCTGCTGCCAGTTCATAGAATCATAGAATATCCTGAGTTGGAATGGTCCCGTATGGATCATCGAGTCCAACTCCTGGCACCACTACCCCAAAATTCAGACCATGTGACTAAGTGCAGTGTCCAAACGCTTCTTAAACTCCAACAGGCTTGGTGCAGTGACTCCTTCCCTGGGGAGCCTGTTCCAGTGGGCGACCACCCTCTCAGTGAAGAACCTCTTCCTGATGTCCCACCTAAACCTCCCCTGCCTCAGCTTGACACCATTCCTGCGGGTCCTAACACTGGTGACTAAAGAGAAGAGATCAGTGCCTGCCCCTCCACTCCCCCTCGTGAGGAAGCTGTAGACCACGATGAGGTCTCCCCTCAGCCTCCTCTTCTCCAGGCTGAACAGGCCAAGTGACCTCAGCCGCTCCTCATACGTCTTCCCCTCTAGGCCCTTCACCATCTTCGTCGCCCTCCTCTGGACACTCTCCAACAGTTTTACATCCTTTTTGTACTGTGGTGCCCAGCGCTGCACACAGTACTCGAGGTGAGGCCGCACCAGCACAGAGCAGAGTGGGACAATCACTTCCCTCGACCAGCTAGCGATGCCGTGCTTGATGCACCCCAGGATACGGTTGGCCCTCCTGGCTGCCAGGGCACACTGCTGGCTCATATTCAACTTGCTGTCAACCACAACCCCCAGATCCCTCTCTGCGGGGCTGCTCTCCAGTGTCTCGTCACCCAGTCTGTACGTATAGCCAGGGTTGCCCCGTCCCAGGTGCAGGACCCGGCACTTGCTTTTGTTAAACCTCATGCAGTTGGTGATCGCCCAGCTCTCCAATCTGTCCAGATCTCTCTGCAAGGCCTTTCCACCCTCAGCCGAGTCTACAACTCCTCCAAGTTTGGTGTCGTCGGCAAATTTGCTCAAAACACCTTCTAGTCCTGCATCTGAATCGTTTATAAAAACACTAAAGAGGACTGGCCCTAAAATGGAGCCTTGAGGGACCCCACTGGTGACCATCCGCCAGCCAGATGTGGCCCCATTTACCACAACCCTTTGAGCCCTGCCCGTCAGCCAATTGCTCACCCATCACATGATGTTTTTGTTAAGTTGTATGCTGGACATTTTGTCCAGTAGGATCCTATGGGAAACCGTGTCAAAAGCTTTGCTGAAGTCCAAAAAGATCACATCACATCAGACTAGATGGGTGATCTTATCATAAAAGGAAATCAAATTTGTTAGGCAGGACCTACCCCTCCTGAACCCATGTTGGCTGGGACCAATGACTGCATTGTCCCCCAGGTGCGCTTTGGGGGACAATGCAGTCATTGGTCCCAGTTCTGAGAGCTTGGGAGATGAGCAGCTTGACCCCTGCACCTTCTTCCTCACACTAGCTCACCTTTATCTCCCTCCCAGACTTGATCTGCAGGAACAGTCACACAAAACACTGACAACTGAGCCATTTCAAATCTCCACACGCTGGGGGAGGATGGTTTTGCTGTGCTCAAAACCCACATCGCCTCAGCAACCCCATCTACAGAGCAGTCAAAGCTGCTCCATCAGCCCAGTGGTGAGGTGGGAGTTTCTCACCTGGCCTTCATCCCCAGCAGACGGACGTCACTCTCACGCATGTCCAAAAGCCCCTGCCCTGAGCAGCACCGAGGCACCGCCACAGAGCTGGCCAGGAATGGCACCAGCTCATGCTCTCCAACAGATTTATCCCTCAGCTCCATGGTCAGTTTAATGGCTTCCCATTAAAGCAGCACAGACACAAATCAGCTCAGGGAGGAGCGGGTCGTTTTACACCTCCAGCCATATTTCACCCTTGCCGGCAGAGTCTCCACACACGTAACAGGTCCTTTCCCCTTAGCAGAGCACCAACGGCCAGGTTTTCCTGTGCACACAGTTAACACAAAGCCCACTGGCTCATAAATCTCCTCTGGGAACAGCAGGTGGTTATGATCCGAGGCAGCAATTCGGAAATGGCAGCTTGGTGGGATGGGATTATTTCTGAGCAAGGGAAGATTTGCTGGCCAAGCTCTTGCAGCACTGCAGATGTGCTCGTCCCCAGCTTCCCCGCTGGTGCCAGTCCTGAAGCATTACATTATTAGCAGCAATCACAGCAAAGGTGCATTTTCGTAACATAGGCATGATGAGATTCAACCAAGAAGCAACACTAGTGACTTTGGGAGAAAAGAAGGGCTGCTCCTACACAAGGAATGGGACCAAATCAAGAGTATTTTGATTACTGAAGACAAATCCCACCCGGTTTGATTGCCCAAGCAAGACTTATCCACTCCAGGCTGCAGCTCTGGTCAAATTTCAACATCCTGAGCTGTGGCCCCAACTGGAAATACAATGATCCCTCCCTGCCCCCTTCCCACCACACATGAACTGCAACAACTCACACACAGGACAAGGTCCCAAGGCCTTGACAGCTCAGTTAGGAGAAAGAGAGAGGGTCACAAACCTGCTTTTCTTTTTTCTGTATTTTCATTATCATCAAATCTGGGATGAATGTTATTTCTGTAAGACACAACAGAAAAAAAAATGACAATAAAGAGACTGGTGAACCCAAGGTACTCAAACCGTCCACCTCACCCCTCCGAGAGGCCGTGCAAACCCCAGTCCCACCCAGAGTAACAAGGCTGCACGAGTGAAATGCTCTCAGGGACAAACTTGGGAACTGTGGTCTGCTGAACCATGGTGACTATGCAACCCCACGCAGCTCAGTGCTACCTGAACCCAGCACGAAGCAGCGTACCTGGGGTTAGTGGACATGCCAACCTGCCCGCCAGAGCACAAACCCTACACCGGGCACCCGAGATGTGTCAGGTGCTGCCAATCCTGCAGCAGCAAAGGGAAGCAGCAAACCAGCTTGTGCCAAACTGCGACGACAAAAGTACAGGATGCAGACAGGATGCAGCTTGGCGGGCACCAGAAGCAAGGGATGTCCCTGCACTCCCGTGGCTGGGGATGGGGAAAAAACGCACCTCGCTGTGGTGTTCCTCGCCCTGGCTCAGTGCCATGCACCGCTGGGGACAGCTCTGCAGCAGCTCTGCTCACTCACCCTGCATAAGGAGCACGAGGCTTTTGTTCTGAAGAAGCACTACCGGAGACGTGCGCTGCCTTTGCCACCACAGCCAGCTGCTCCCGTGCTCCATGGCACGGCGTGGTGCCTGAGGGCCGTGAGCCCTGAAGAAAGCAGCAGACGCTGGGAGGACAGAGGTGAGGTGGCAGGGGAAGAGTCAGGCTGCCGGTGGGCGCCATCTCCCTGGCACAGTGCCGTCACCCACTGAGGAGGGGACCACCGAGGACCCCATGGGTCTGTGGCTGCGCAGCACCCCTCGGGGGCAGAGACCAGCCCAGAGACCAAGCTCCCTGCTCCAGGGGCCGTGGTAGGGCCCAGTCGGCAGGGCCGTGTTGCTGGGCTCTCCTCGGTGGCCAAAGATCCCTGCGGGCGCTGCCCAAACGCAGGCACAAAACGCAGAGCAGCCCGCCGTGCCAGCGACACGTGCCACCAGGCTGGCGAGCAGACACGCGCGTGCCCAGGGCCAGTTTCCCTGGGGACCCGGCACAGGTTGGAAGTTGCCGGGTAAATGAGAGCTTTGGGCTCACTGCTTCCCCCTCGCTGGTACATCGCCAGCAGGAAGGCCGGGAGCAGCCCTGCCCCACGGGGCATCAGCAGCAGAAATGGTGCCGAGCCCAGGCTGATGGGGCATCACCGCAGCTCCACAGGAACACGTGCGCCGGCTGGGACAGCTGGGGGCACGTGGTGAGGTTTCAGCCCCGCGCCCTTCCCAGCGCAGCCTTGCCACAGCACACCTAACAGAGCTGTCGGGTCTTGCCCAGAGCCCCAGCTCCAGCAGATGCTTTCCGAGGGCCAGCCCTCGGCAGTTGTCTGCTCCCACAGTGCCAGCAACAGAAGCCAAGGAGCCCAGAAGTATTTGGGGAGTGTTTCAGACACAAATCCCACAAACATCTGCCTCTTGTTTCCCTCCCATACCGTGCGCACCCCACTCCACACAGCAGCCAGCAATGCAGGAGCCGGCCTTGCTGCAGCAGCTGTCACACTTGGCACAGGCAATCGGCTGCTGCAGACCCAGCAGTCCCCCCCACATCCTCTCACTGTGTCTCCTGTTACCAAAACCCAGAGCCGCTTCTGAGCAAGTGTAGAGTCCTGCACCTGGGAAGGAACAAGCGCATGTATCAGTACAGGCTGGGAGATGACCTGCTGGAGAGGAGCTCTGCGGAGAAGGACCTGGGGGTCCTGGTGGATGACAGGTTGGCCGTGAGCCAGCAGTGTGCCCTGGTGGTCAAGAAGGCCACTGGGATCCTGGCGTGCATTAAAAGGAGCGTGGCCAGCAGGTCAAGGCAGATGATCCTCCCCTTTACTCTGCCCTGGTCAGGCATCACCTGGAGTACTGTGTCCAGTTCTGGGCTCCCCAGTACAAAGAAGACAGGGATCTCCTGGAAAGAGTCCAGCGGAGGGCCACAAAGATGATACAGGGCCTGGAGCACCTCCCCTGTGAGGAAAGGCTGAGAGACCTGGGTCTGTTCAGCCTGGAGAAGAGAAGACTGAGGGGGGATCTTATCGATGTTTATAAATACCTGAAGTGTGGGAGACAGAGGGATATGGTCAACCTCTTTTCAGTGGTCTGTGAGGACAGGACAAGGAGTAATGGCCACAAAATGGATCACAGGAAGTTCCGCACCAACATGCAACAGAACTTCTTCACAGTGAGGGTGACGGAGCACTGGGACAGGCTGCCCAGGGAGGTTGTGGAGTCTCCTTCTCTGGGGATATTCAAGACCCGTCTGGACGCCTACCTGGGCAGCCTGCTCTAGGGAACCTGCTTTGGCGGGGGGGGTTGGACCTGATGATCTCTGGAGGTCCCTTCCAGCCCCTGCCATTCTGTGATTCTCCCCTCCGAGCCTCTTCTCTTGGGGCTCTCTCCCCAAAGGTGAGTGCCCGACGGGCCCTGCGGCCGGGCAGCAACAGGCCAGCACAAGAGGGGCCCGATCCTGCACGGCAACGGTGGCCTGACTCCACAGCTCCCTCCTGCTCCTGCAGCTCACAACAATCCTGCCAGGCTCCAGCAGAGAGCAGCCCCAGCCCAAAGGTTTGCTCAGAGCCAGATACGCTGAAGTCTAGGTTTGGTTCAGCTTTCGCAGAGGCCTGTGGGCTGCAGGAGGCTCCCGGGCCTCAGCTGACCCCTCAGCAGCAGCACAGGAGCGCTCCAGCCTTCGCCCGCTGGGCCCAGCCTGCGTCCAGCACGGCCCTCTGGGCGCCTTCTGGTCCCCGGGCAGGAGATGCTCTTAGCCCTGGCTCTGCTTCACGGCCTCTCATTCAGATTCTCTTCTGGAATAGCTCAGAAGATGGACGTTGGACCCCTCAGCCCTTGCAGGCACTAGCGCTCTCTTTCTGCTCTTTATTTTCCATCCCTCATCAACAGGCTGCGACCTCCCTCCTGTGCCCAGGTCTGTGCAGCCCTGGGGAGCTGAGGGAGCTCCCCCCTCGCCCCCTCGCCCCGCAGGCCGGTGTCACAGCTCTCAGCCACATGCCCTGAGGATTCGTCCAGGCCACCCCCCAGAACAGAGCTCTCACGGGGCAAACCACTTCCAGGCCCACAGAGCCAGGAAGAGCCGTGGAGATGGCTCCGGCAGCACCGCTGACATCTCTGTCAGCAGGGAACGTCCTCCGGGGACCCCCACATCTCTCCAGCGTGACTCTGGGCACCTCCTGGGTCCAGGGCAGGGCCAAAACCCACCCAGAGAGAGACTACAAGGGCGTCTGCAGCTGTCTGAGCGCACAGGCAGTTTCACCCAGCCAGAAGGGGTGGCAGGGAAGGAGGAAGGCTCAGACGCTGCCCACAAGGCAGCACTTCAGCGCTGCTTCTGGCAAGCACAAGCTGGGATGAATACGTTGCTGCAGGCTCCTCAGCACCAGGCTAGCCCCGGCTGGAAGCCTCTGTACTGTGTCCTCTCATAGTCAACATCCATGGCCTACAGGAGCTTGCTTCTACCACTCCTCTCTGCCTTTTCAGGCTTTTTTTTTTTTTTTGATTAAAATAAAACAAACGTTACACACTATGGATCAGATGCATTTAGCCGCCTAGGTGCCAGCACGCTCACCACCTTCTGTATGTCTTTCTTTTAACACAGGCGGTGCCGGGAGCTGAAGGAGAGGGCAGAGGGGTGCCAGGACACCGTGCTCCATGGGGCCTGAGCCCGCTTCTGCTCCCCCTGCCCTCAGCCCCGGTGGCCTCCCACAGCCCCGGCCTCTGCCTCCAGCACGGCCCCGGCCCCGTCACATCACGCAGCCTGGGGCGGGATTTTGGGGCACAGCAGCTGCACAGACACCGGGCCGGCAGGACGAGGCCTGCAGGCAAGAAAGGGTGGCCAGTGCCACGGGCAGGTGGCACAAGGGAACGACGCCCACGGCGAGTGGGCAGAGCCCCGGCTAGCTTCAACCTCGAGTCGCGAGTCTCATCCCTAGCAGGGCTCTTCACCCTTTACCAAGCCAGCGAGCCCACGGCTCAGGCACGCGGCAGGCCCGACGTTCCCAGGAGCCTCGGAGCAGGGATGTTGCCAGCAGAAAGGGCAGCAGGGATGCTGCAGCCAAGGGGGCAGCCACGGACCGGGCTCGGGGGGCTGCTCGTTCCTGATGGTTGATTTCCGCAGCGAGAGCTCCCAGACCGTTCTGCACACCCAGTACGCGCACACAGAGCTCACGGGCAGCTTCTGCCAGGGAAGCTAGCAGCAGGAAAGGCGTCTGCAGCTACCCCCGCATGGCAGGACACAGACAACCCCGGCTTCGGTGGGTTGCAGGGGGCACGGCAGAGGCCCAGCCACGTCTGGCAGCACTGGCACACGGCAACGGAGGACGAGCCCTTGGCCTGTCCTCTGGCAGGCTCTGGATGAGCTGGGGGGACAGGATGGGACTAGGGAACAGGCTCAAGAGGGGACATGGGGAGCAGAGAGCTGGAGGAGGTTTCCCCGTGACTGACGCCGTGAAGCACATGGGTCGCTTCTCGGCACACACCTAGTGAGAGCCCAGGAGCTCTCGCTGCAGGCCACAGCCACAGGACAGAGCTGTGCCCCAAAATCACTCAGCACAGCCGCAGCCAGCAAAGGACACATGGGAACAGAGCAGGCAAGATCCTCCTCTCACCCTACCAAAACGACAGGAAAACGTCTCTGGGTTTTCCTTCTTCTGTCTGCCTCTACGTAAAGCAGCTCGAAGATGCCCAGCCCTGCACGGGCACCACCCGCTCTCCCAGCACCCCATCCAGCCAAGCCCGCTGCCCAGTGCGGCCCTGGGGCAGTGTCCCCATGCTCAGGAGCGGTCCCAAGCCCCAGCACGCAGGTCTGCTCTTCCGCTGCAGCTGGCAACAGGTACCCAGCACCCACTGGGTTACCCGACTTATTTCCATAGCACTGAGACCAGTGCATGTACCTGTCTTGGAAAATCAAGGCTGAGACGCTCGTTAGTCCCAGAGGAGACAGCTTTAACAGAGATATCAGCTCTGACAGCGAGCAAAGCCCTTTCAGCACAAAGAAAGACCCAGCAATGTCATTGCCAGCCTCAGGAGAGGGCGCTTGGCCTCCTGTCCGCACACACAGCGACCCCGCTGCGGGAGGCTGCCCCTGAGGATGGCAGCACCCAGGTCCCCGCAGGGCCCACAGGCCCCGCTGTGCCACGCTCCTGCTTCCACAGGACGTGAGCTGCGGCGGCCAACGCAGCGGGCAGGGAACGGGGGGCAGCTGAGGCTTCCTGCTGCTCGTGGTCCCACGGATCTGCCACCACGGTTCAGGGACGAGCTGGAGGGGAGGCAGGGGCCACGCTGGCGCTGCCCGGAGCTGTGCTCTGCCGCCGCTGCTGCCTCCAGAGCACCCGGCACGGGCAGGCCTTGGAGCCAGGAGCTGCTCCCGCATCCTGAAGGGAAACACGCTGCCTGCTAAGGAGCACCACCGCTGCTGGCATGTGGATGTATGCTCTGCGAGCCCCGTTTAACTAGCCATTTCCATGCTAATTAAGTATTTGCAGACTAAAGAGAAATTCTAATCTCAAATGAGACAGCCCAATTTTCTAAACGAGCTTATGGTTTTCATATGGAGATCAACATGTTCTCACTACCACATCATGTAAGTGCTCCAGGCTGCTAGGTTCAGCTTTATTGCCACGGCTGCAAATGGGGAGCTTTTACGCTCTGTGCTTAAGTTTTTATGCCTTTTTAACCCAATATAATTGATGCATGCCCCATACCAGTGTCGCCAGCCTACAACAGCCCCAGCACTGAGCGGTTGCCGGAGCTGCAGGTCACCACCGGCAAAGGCAAGTCCTTCGCCACGCTGCGGTACCAGCTCCTCACGTCCCTGGCTCCAGGTGCTCGCAGGCCGCAGGAGCACACATCGTGTCCTGGCTGTGCACCCGGAGCTGCCCTGTTGCGCTTAGAGACCAGCAAAGCGGTGCTGAAAGCTGTTTCGTCCCTCTGCACGAGCAGACCATCTCTCTGTGGCATGGCCTCTACAAAGCATCTGCTGCTAGCAATGACGTTCTCAGTTATACAATTTGGGGCATGTCAGGTTACTGTCCTCCTCCCTTCAATTTATTTTTATTGTTCTGTAAGTGCCAGACATCCCTACACCAGACCGAATCCACATCATGCTTGTATTTCCTGGCATGCCTGCCTGGGTTCCTCCAAGAGCTGAAGTCTTTGTGCACGAGCCAGAAACATTATCAGAAATTCCATGTCTGAGCCAATACCACCCCGAGACCAAGCAGTGACTGTGTGCTCTTCCCCTTTTACCAGCCTCCTCACAAGAGTGGCCAGGCTCTGTTCTGCAGCTGGACGATTGATTTTCCCCATTCAGAGGCTGAGGCTCGCTAACATGCGGCTCACGTGCTCCGAGCGTCCTGCGGACACGCAGAGCGCTCCTGCCAAGCGGCCCCAGCCACCCGTTCTGCGAGCAAAAACGTACCTCAACTCATGGCAGGGAGCAACCACCTACCTCCTCTGTACCCGCACGTCCCTGCGGAGCAGTGCCCCTCTGCTTTCCCTTCAAAATTAGAGAAGATATTCTCGAGATGATCTTCAGGAGGAGAAAAGCAAGCATCGAAAATGAGCTGATTGTAAAGGCACAGAGAACGGAGGTGTCCCAGACTTGTACACCCACAGAGAGACAGACCTCTAGAAAATTTCACTCCACTTTGCACAGCTATAGGAGAACTTTTAACACGCATTTCGGAAACAAGCCAGGCAGCCTCGGGGAGGAGGGCAGCAGAGGAAAAGGACCTACATCTTTGCAGTGGTAACTCGGATAGACCCTGAGCGAGTCCGTCGTAGCCTGGATCAGGCGCGGCGCTCGTAGGGCTGAGCCTGTGAAGCGCAGAGCCTTGGCCACGGCACGCCGACCGGGACCAGTGCGGCTCGTGGACACATTCACGTTACCAGAGACAAAGGAAAACAATGTTATGAGAGCACAGCCCGCAGGGAGAGGCTGTGAGCTGGGCCTGCCCTGCAGCACTAGCACAGACAGCAACAGAAGGGCAGGCCTGGGAAGCCAGGGACCGCCCAGGATGAAGCCACAACAGATGGGCCGCTGCTGAGGCTGTTTCTCAAGATCGTACCTGATGGAAGGACAGACTGCTGTTGCCTATGCCCTATGGTGTTTCAGAAGGAGAGGAGGGTTCTGGCAAAACAGCCAAAGTGCTCTTCCAAACTGTCCACCACACAGCGTGTCTCCACACCAGAGCAGCCAGCTTCCTGCTTGCTGAACACCATCTGCTGAAAAGCCAGCTCCGAGCAAGCACGACGCACACTTGTGCACTCACCCTCAATCTGCACAGGCTGGGCAACAAGCTGAGCACAGAGGCCTCCGTTTGTACATGCCGTGGCTGCACAACCACTAGATTAGCAGACACGCACCGTGCATCCAGACTGCAGAGAGCCACCGAGGTGAATGAGAAGCACCGGCACGAAGCGGAGCTGGGATGGGCTGGGGCAGCAGGCACGCAGCAGGAGCTGACACCAAGCGTACAGCGCCCACGATTCATCCCTGAGCACAGCAGCAGATGTGCCAGCAAACACCCCGAGAGCAAAACCCAGCAGGCACGACAGGGGCTGGCAGCACTGGCTTGCTCAGGACCGCCAGCCACGGCAGGGGCTCGCTCTGTGCTGCAGCCGCACTGGGGAGCTCTGGCCCTCCAGCCCAGAGGTGCTTCACCAGCAGGCTGCCAGGCGCTGAAGGCTCTGCACCGTCTCCAACGTGCCAGGCAAGGCTTTTACAGTTCCAAAGGCAACACATCCTTTCTTGCAGCTACAACAGCTCTGCAGCAGGGAAACGAAGCAGTAGGTTGTCAGATGAGACCCTGTCTGGATCAAACCACCTCAGGAAAGCAAGTTCATACTGGCTGCAGCTCTCCCTGCACCTTCCTCCGGAGTTTTAAACACCGCAGACCCTTGAAACATCCCCCGGCTGATGCTGGAGCCTGGGAACATTCCTTCTCGCAGACACCTCCTAGGCTGTGGCACCGCTCGAGACAGCAGCTCAGCGAGCCGCCTCCCCGTAGCAGCAGCGAGGGCCAGCGCTGGGAGGGGATGCCCAGCTCTTTGCACCTCCCTTGCTTCTCTCCTCCTGGTATTTTACGGCCATTTAATACAAGCTCTGTCAGTACAAGCTGCAGGAGGATACCCTGGGCTCAGCTCTGGCATCGCGCTGTTCCGGGGGCTAAAACGAGCAGGGCAGCAGCCTCGCAGCGCGGAGGCAGGAGGAGCGCTGCGCTCACCTGGGCCCCAGCCCCCAGCCCCCGTGCTGCATGCTGGAGGGCCTGGGGCCGTGCTGGAGGAAGGCCAGCCTGCAGTCAGAGAGCTCTGAAACCGAAAATCGTACAGCACGAGCCCTTTCTGCACGCAGCCTGCAGGGAGATCCACGACAAAACTCTGATCAGGGGGATGAGCTATTTTCTGGCACGGTCAGCGCTTACAGGAGCTGGCAGGGCTGCTTGAAAGCAAGCGGGGCAGATCCAGGAAGCTGGGGAGGGCTCGGTGCCATCCCTCCTGACAAGGAAGCCTATCAGGGGCTTCTTCTCTGTCCCCCACCCACCCAAAAAGCTGAACGTGTCCTGCACATCACTGCTACTACTGGGCCGGTGGCAGGACTGTGTGGCAGAGCCCTCCAAGCACGCCTCAGTGTTCCCACGGGCACCGCTACCTGCGCTGCGAGACCCGGACAGGAGCCCTGCAACACGGCCGCAGCAGCACGGCTGCAAGAAATGCTGCAAGCCCCAGTGCTGGAAGCAGAAATCTAAGAGCCGTTCTGCCGCAGGACACTGAAGAATTCCCAGTATGTGGTTTACAAAAACAGTCCCGCGGCTAGCTTGCCTGCAATTGGTGAGCGGTGTTAGAGCAGGCAGCTCTTCGGGTCCCCCTTTACCATCAAACAGCTCTCAGGTAAGTCCACACATACTCCACAGCAGCCCCAAAGCCACTACCTACAGAAGTCCCCCAGTTCAATGGGAAAAGCACATTTTTAGCCAGGTTTTGAAACTTTAAGGACAGCGAAGTCTCAAAGAACGTTCTCTAAAAATTTCATTTACATGCTGCATAGCCAGTGGTCTGCAACCACGGAAAGCCGCGTTTTTCTGCTGCTTCGGTCTGCTCGGGAAGACTTGCTACAACGCGCAGGCTTCAGGCTAAGAGCAGCCAGGAGAGAAATCGCGAAGCAGTGGCCAGAAGTGTACGAAGCTCCCGGGCAGCCACTGACCACACGTTACCCCTACAGCGTTGCTTCCAAACCCGACGTGCTTAATTTTCCGGCAGAAGAATAAGCAGCTTCTAATAACTCATCACCTTGTGCAACAGTGAGCGTGAGCTCTGCATGAAGCCTGCCGGGCCACGCAGCTCCTCCGGGCGCTGCGGTCCTTGGGGCACGCGGGGCACCGCACGGCCCGGGGGCCAGCACTGGGGGCTGCTGGGGGCGGCAGTGGCACCGCTCGCGGGGAGAGCTCGGCGTGCTCATTCCAGAACCCAGCACCGCCAGCTGCTGGCTCCTAGAATAGCTCTGATCAGCTGGGGGGGATCACGTACTTGCCCCAGGGGTGGGAAGCACTAACTGTATTCAGCTTGCTGGAAGCTTTGCTGAACTAGAGGAGAGCAGTCATGAGGGGCAGTGTCACCCACCGAGCTTGGGCAGGAGGGAGAGCCTTCGGCTTGTTGTGCTCTTTCAAGGTCTTGTTTGTCCTAAGAAAATGAAAGGGTTTCAAAGAAGGCTTAAACTCAATTTTTTTCTTTTGAAACAGTTTTCCAAGAGGCCTCCATGCTGCAGTTTTACAAAAAGAAAACAAAAATCTTCAGATCTTGGCATCGCCCACCCTGCCCTGCCAGAGCAGAGTGCGGCTCCTCCCCAGCCTGGTGCCCAGGGACCACGAGGGCAGCTGGGTCAGGGCTGGCCTCGGTGCTCAGGCTCCTCATCGCAGGCACTCAGCACCCTGCTCCTGGCTCCTTTTCCCTGACATCTTTGTATGTCACTTTCAAAAGCCCCATGAGAGCCCCGAAACTACTTTACGGGCTGCAAAATCAGTCGTGCCCAGAAAGCTGCTGAAGTCCTTCAGGGCTGCAGGCGATGGCAGCTCAGGGCATCGCTTCTCCCAGGCCGGGGCAGACAGCAACACCAGAGTCCAAATCCAAACCTTGGATTCAAAACTGGGAAGGAGCAGCCTTCGTGTCACAGCGAGCCTCCTGCTTCAGCCCTGCAGCCAGGAGAAGGCACTGGTGCTGTGCCATCCCCCCAGGAGCAAACGAGAAGGAAGGGGGAGAACAGAAGCGAGTTAATATTGTGCAATCCCCTCTGAGTGCTCAATTTTGAAATAACAGCTGACTCGTTTAAAAAAAAAAAATCCAGAAATGTGCAGATAACATTTTTAGGTATCAGAAAGGGTCTCACAGCTGCCAAAACGAAGGGGAACGGCCAAAACGCCCGGCCTGGGAGAAGCTCGCACCGCCAAGAGCTCCGGGCTTGGAGAAAGCCCTCAACGGGGCTGCGGGGCTTGTCCGGGACTCTGCTGGAAACAAGGGTTAGGGGTCAGGGAAAGAAGAAGCCGAGAGCTCACACGGGCCTGGGAAGGGGCTGCCAAAAGGAAGCGGGGCTGCCAAGAGACGCGGGCTGGGAAGCAGCTGGGAGGCCTTCCCGCAGCCGGGCCGCAGAACGGCTCCGAGGGCTGGGCTGCCACGGAGAGGGGCTGCTGAGGGGCTGGGGCAGGAGGTGCTTTCCTCACGTACCTTCCCCAGGGAAACGGTGGGGGCCTTCCCCAGGGCTCAGCCGGAAAACGAGGGCTTGGGTTGCGAAGCAGAAAGCCTAGTGCCATTGCCGGGGTGCGGCTGGAAAGGGGCCGCCAGAGGCCAGCGAGGGGGGCCGGGCTGGGAGCAAGCTTTGCTCCGAGCGGTGGGTGAGGGGGCTCCTCTGGGGCTTGCCACACAAAATAGTCCGGGCGGAGTGAAAGAACGAGCCTGCAGCTGAACCCGACCTGGGGCTTCAACAGCAAAGCAGGGGCTACCAAGAGAGCCGGGCTGGGTAAAAGCAATCCCTGGTTGTGGGGCCTGCAGAAAGCCTGCGGCTGGAGCTGGGCCACGTAACGGGGCAGCTGGGCTGGGAGAACTTCTCATTGGGGTCTTCACATTCGCATCTAATGCTCAGGCGGAAAATGAGGGCGAGGGCTAAGGCTGACAGAAAAGGAAAGCCCGGAGTTTCTCTTGGAAAAGTACTAAAAACGGGCTACTACAGATTTTAAGCTGCCAAGAGACCTTGGCTGGGAATAATCTTTTGTACGGCAGGTCTTGCCAAAAGGTTCAGCTGTAAAATTAGGGCTAGGGTAACTGAGAGGGAAAGGAAAAGCCTAAAGAAGCCATTGGACTGGGGCTGGAAATGGGCTGCCGAAGCCGAGTGGGAGCCGCAAAGAGAAACGGGCTTGGAAAGACCCCTGGCCTGGGAAAGAGCAGAGCAGCCTCACCAGCACCCCCAGGACGGGGCCAGGGCTGAGAAAGACAAAGTCGGGAGCTGCAGGCAGAGCGGGGCCGGAAGGGGAACAGCCTCAGGACACCCACCCGAGGGGGGCCGCGAACCTCTGGTTTGCGAACTGGCCACGGGGGTATGCCTGGGGCTTCCTGGGGAAACGAACGTTAGGGGCAGGGCTGCAGGACGAGAGCCACCGTTCATGTGGTGCTGGCAGCGGGCTGCCAAAGCAAACCGGGGGCTTCCAAGACTCTCGGGATGAAATTTTTCACCTGCGCAGTGCCTGGGGGTCCTTGTCTAAGGCTCAGCAGAAACTGAGGGCTGCACTGGAGACGAAGACTTCTGGATTGAAGGCAGCACAAGCCAGCCCTAGTAACAGGCTCCTGCCCTCCCTCGGTCGGGTGCAAAGGGAACAGAGCACAGAGACAAACAGCATTTTTAAAAATCAATTGTTTGTTTTCAGAGACTGAAGCTTTGCTGATGCTGACTGAATTTTTACAAGGACAGGTGAAAGATCAAATTTTGCCTTTTCCTTCCTCAAAAGCAACATTCTTGTGGAAACCCTACCAAAAAAGCCAGCCTGAGGCACAGCAACGATTTGCACTGTAAAACAGCGAGAGCTAGACAAGGATTATTCCAACTGTGCTGAGTGGCTCCATCACGGAAAGCACCAGAACCACCTTAGATTGAATTATATTAAAAACTTTCTTGTGGGAACAAGCCGTAATTAGACTGGCCCACAAGTCTGACGATCTTCACAGCCAACGAGCTCAGAACACAGCGCGTGTTCGCAAGCAGAAGAGGACTGTGCCCACGGGTTACGTTTTCCAGGAGCGGGCACGGGGTGAGTCTCAGGCGATGCCCTGCTCGCTTTTCAGGAGACCCTGCTGGGGGGGGGCTCTCACAGCTCGAGCTCCAGCTGATTTCACAGGGGGAAGGCTGGGCTGACGCGAATTCGCTGCCGATCAGGACACCCGCTGCCCGTCACAGGCATCCTCTGTGCGATGTAACGCGCACGCCGGCGAGGCTCAGCCCAGCGGGCCGGTTTGCAGGGCCCTGCGGGACAATCGCTCTGCTGGCACCAGCGTCCCTGTAAGAGCCCCGCGCCCCAGGTGCTGCAGCCAGGAACAGAGGCATCGGCACCCGTCTGTCACGGAGCCATCAGGGCGCTCCGGAAAGAAAGTTTTATGCCTCGCCTTTATCCAGAGAGCAACTTCCAGTTCCTGCAGGGAAATCACATCTGCGACGTGGCTGAGGAAGGTGGGAGTCAGCGGCTCCCGGCGCAAGCACGCGGCCACAGCACTGCACAGGGCACGGCCCCAGCCCCACAGGACAAGTGACAGCACCCCCTGTCCCCTCCCCGTCCCCCCCCGCCCCACGCTGCTGCCCTCACAGGCTCCTCGCCAACAGCCGGGAGGGCTGCGAACTCAGACAAAGCAGAGGCCTTGGCGTCTGCAGAAACTGATGGGGTTTGCCCAAGATTGCTCCTTACGCAGCATGGCAGTGAGGACAGGAATTTTTTTGCTTTATTAGACACACGTCCCTGCAGCACAGTGCCATTTTCAGCTGCCTGTGAGAGGCAGGTGGCTTCCTTCTTTAACGGGGAGAGAGAACAGATTTTTATCTGCAGAAAGAAGCTGCAGCCAGGAAACAACATGTGCAGTTAAAACAAAAATCAACCCAACCATCAGGCCCCTAGAGACTCCCGATCCTTTTCAGACAGGCAAGCAAAAGGGGCACGGGGCTTCTCCAAGGGAAGCACAAAGCCCGGCAGGAGGTGGGATTCAAGGGGCGAGCGCTGCTCCCAAAGCACCTCCGGAAGGACCCACAGCTGCTTGTGAGCATGCCTGTCTGTGTGCCAGGAACGCCAGTGCTCACACACTCACAAAACCTCCTCTTTCCACCTTCTAAACAGGAATTCAAGCCTGAAACACATCTCGGGCTCCCACAATCTGAGGCGACACCGA
The DNA here is from genome assembly GCF_013377495.2 of Cygnus atratus. NCBI lineage: Eukaryota > Metazoa > Chordata > Aves > Anseriformes > Anatidae > Cygnus > Cygnus atratus. Next base: position 15,351,214 of record NC_066377.1, on the reverse strand, counting down.
GCAGAAACAGGCTGAGCCCTCAGCCGCCCGCAATGCTCTCGCGTGCCGCGGCACCCCACCGGCGGTTCTGCCCGCCAGAGCACAAACACGCCACGCACTCGCTGCCACAGCCAAGCCACCCTCAGGAGCCACATCTCCACAAAAACCCAGCCAAGAGACCGCGTTTGCCTCTCGGCAGGTCCCTAGGAGAGCCCAGAAGCGCGAGCCCTGACCAGCCGAGCCACGTGGCCTGGCCGCAGCCCCTCCAGCAGCTGCCGTCGGTCCCCGCCACAATGCCCGGCGACGCTGCCGGCACCACCCCGGCACCACCCCGCATCATCCTGCGGACCCACGCACGCTGGGACCGCGGCCCAACAACAGCCATTACGCCAGTTTCAGCCGCTGTCCCTATGAGCGTCTTCACCTTTTTGGGGGCGGCAGGGACATCCCTACTGCCTTACATGAGCTGCAGTAGCAGCTCCTGGGGAAAAGCAGAGATGCTGTGGCAGCGCTGCCAGCCCGAGAGCTGCTCCACATCCTCACAGCCCGCTGTCATCGCAGCCGCAGCCCTCAGCTCAAACCGAGCAGCAGCGCCTCGTGCCCAACACCATGCCTTATGGCCTCAGGGAAGGGGGAAAGGAGTCTGCAGCCACTCCTTACCCTGCAGAGAAGACATCAAGCCATGACATTTTTGTATCAGGGTTAGGCACCACGTGAAACCTTTCAGGCTTTTGCAAAGCTGAAGCACTAATACTGGTGCACCAGCAGGGACCCCCCAAAGTCCTTGTCCTTGCAGATGGTCAGAGGCAGAGGCACAGCACCAGGACCCTGTCTCACAGCGCACCCTGGCCCATGGCGCGGCCAGCCGCCACACCAGCACACCCACCAGAAGCTGGATCAGAGTGCTGGGCATAAGGGACCAGCCTCAGCAAGCAGCCACAGATCACTCCCAGAGGAGCAGGAGTGCCTGCATCTGACTGAAGACAGCTGGGGACAGCGAGGCTTGGCTGCTGCTTGCCAAGAGAAGTTTGCTGCATCGCCCCGCTACTCGCTCTCTGATCACCGGGAGCGTGACAGAGTGGCGAACGGACAGGTCAGGACCGTAGCCCAAGTCACTTTGTGGTTGACAAGCCAGAGAGCAGGTCCGAGGAGAGCTGAGCACCACAGTCACCACACAGCCACCCCCCTACCTGGCGAATCCACTCTGCAGGCGAGCGGCAGAAGACCCAGGGGTTCGCCTGGGACAGAGCAGGAGCAGAGCTCCGGGCCTGCACCGTCCTTCATCCGCTTGGCTTGGCCGGCCCCCTTCTCCAAGTCACCGAACAGCAGACAGACAGACATCTGCAGTCCCCTGATGCCGTTCGGTTCCTGCTACCTTATCAGTCCCTGTTCCCAGGCAGGGCTGCAAGGCACGTCTCCGCCGGCAGAGCTCCTGGAGCCTAAAGCCTGAGCATCTGTGGTGCAATCCGGAGGGACTCGGGCTGCCACGTCCCGGTGGGCTGCCTGGAGCAGGGCCTCTGCAAAGACATCGCCCTGCCACCGCCCGCACCGAGGGCTCCTGCTCACCTAGAGCCCGCCACCGTAGCTCGGGGCACCAAGCGCTGACGAGGTAACTGCCTGCAAAGCGCTGAAGAGGCAGAGCAAGGGGAGGAGGAAGGAGAAAGGCAGCGTGTGAGTGCCACCTCTCCCCAGCTCCTCCCATCCAGCCATCGAGCAAGCTCAGCTCGGCGAGGCCGGGCGGCCCAGCAAAGGCCTCCGCCGGGCAGCGCGGCCACCCACGCGCGGCACACTCAGCTGCCCCAGCGTCCCGGGGATGCTCCCTGGAGGTGCCCGGCCCCACGAGAAGCCGCACGCCCGCAGCCCCGCAGCAGGCTGCCTCCCCGCCGCCTGCTGCAGCAGGGGTCGTTCGTGTCTGCGGCAGCGCCGGCCGAAATCCCGGCCGTGCCGAGCGGGGAAGCAGCCTCCGGCCGCGCGGCCTCTGCTCGGTGAGCGCGCGGGGCCCCGCAGGCAGGCGCAGGGGCGCGAGCCCCGGGAACAATCCTGCCGGAGCCCTGAGCCGCATTCCCGGCCCTCCGCAGTGCCTCCCCCACATCCTGCCTCCAGCCCTCCGCCGGGGGGAGCGTATGCGAATCTTGGGTTGTAATTCTTCCAAGTTAAAAATAACCCGGCGGTTCAGCGGGAGAGAATCAGCAGCAGTGAGGCAGGGGGCTGGGGAGCCCGTGAGCTTGCTGCGGGGCAGCCATGGCACACATTTTTCCTTTCGCAAGCACAGGATACGGAGATGCAGCTTCCCAGCTCTGCGCACGCAGCTCCAGAAACCAAGAGCCCTTCGGCATCCCAGCTGCAGTCGCTTTGCCGAGCGGCCAACCGCTCCTTGGGTCGAAGCTGCCCTCAGGCCTCCTCAGCACTCCCCGGCCCCAGCAGGAGGGGAGCCCAGGCCCCACTTCACCGGCCAGGCGTGCGTGGCAGCACCAAGGAAGCAATGGGCAAAGGAGCAGGCAGCCAGAAGCCGGGCGGGGGCACGCCTCGCGTGGGTGCGTGTGCCCAGAAGAGCGGGCGTGAGGAGCGCAGCACCACGGCCAGCCCCAGGGCAGTCAGAGCTGTGCTCCCTGCAACGGAGGAAGGAAAAAAACAAACAAAAAAAAACAACGGGGGGGTGGGGGGAGAAAGGGTGGTGGGAATTCAGGAAATAAACGTGCTCTCTGTGGGGTCAGGGGAGCCGAGAGCAGCAAGAGCTGCCTATGAGGACACCCACTGCACACGCCAACCCTGCCAGCACCTTCGAGGACACACAACTCCTCCACACCGCGGAACAACGGGCTAGCAGACTTCGGCAGGCAGGCAAGATGTAGGCACGACCTCCTTGCTCCATGGGAGGAAGAAGAGGACAGGCAGCAGCAGTGCTGTGCAGCATGCCCCCTCCAACACGCTTGCTCAGCACCACCGCTGCTCCTCCCAAGCCCCCCCGGCAGGCTCCCGGCCCTGACGCACAAGCCTTGTCGCAGAGTCCGGGGGTCACTCGGGACTGAGGCTGCCGTGTTGGCACCCAACAAGCAAGGAAGCGCCCACGGGCTGGATACGGCCCCCGGTAACACAGCCTCTGTCAGCTGCACGACGTGACTCTCACGACAAGCTCACGTGGCAAGAACAGCAACGGCTCCTTTCAGGCGAGTTTTCAAACGCAGCTCCTAACTCGAGACCGAAACCGCGATGACCTTCAGCGGTTACTTCAAAGCTGCACAGTGCCACAGGGCTGACAAGGGAGGGTTTGCTCAGGCTCAGCGAGCACGGCAGCAGCCAGGGACCAGCAGCACGAGGGGCGGGAAGGCCGCAGGGGACGCGCCGCTCCCGGGCGGTGCTGGGGGCCCGGCGGTGGCAGAGCGGGGCCGGGCCTGGTGCCAGCGGCGTTCCCTTCGCGCACCAGCGCCGGCCGCGGGGGAGCTGCCAGGCGCGGGACACGTTTCCCGAGCCTACGCCCGCTGCCTTCTGACCAGCTGCCCGAGCAGCTCACAAGCCCCGGGCGTGGAATTTTAATCCTCAGCAAGGCAAAACCAGAGGCAAAGTAAAAAGCAAAGCTCTGCAGCTCCGTGCCCGTACGGACGAGGGAGAGAAGGGAGGCAGGAGCAGCCTGCAGAGGTGGCGCGGGCTGGGATGCAGCGCGGGGCACCCCCACCAGCCCCGCGCCCGCCACACCAAGCGCCGAGCTTCCCCCGCCGCCCTACCGAGGCCCATCGCACCGGGGTGGCACTTTGCAGGCCTCTGCTCCCGACTGAACACAGGCACGCTCTAGCGTGGCAGGCAACCCATCGCCCAGGCCAAATCTACCCTAAACTACCCCGGCTGCCAGTGCGCAGCTAGCTCTTCCTCTGCCACCAGCACCGAGATTTCCTTCCAGTTATTCACAGGCCCAGGCTCGTTCATCAGCGTGCTAACAGGGAAGGACATGAATTACGGGTCTGGGGGACAGACTGTGCCAGTGGCCACCCAGCCTAGCCACTTCTTCCACCACGCTCTCAGCTTTTAGTTTCCTGCTTTAGATGCTGAGGCTGACAAGGCCGTGGCAGGCTGCAGCAACTCCAAAGCCGCCTGGTGGGCACCCCCCTGCTTCTGCGGGGACAGTGCACCCAGCCTGCTCTGCCCCTCGGCACCAAGGACGCGCGAAGGCTGCCAAGGAGCCTGTGTGAAGCCAAGGGTCAAAGGACACAAGCGATGATGCAGCTGCAGTTGAATTCTAGGTGAAACAGGTGAAGAAGTAGCTCTGAGGACGCGCTCCTGGTGCTGGAAGCACGCCCTCCTCCCTGAAGCGTCTGGCTGTTAACCCCGGATGGAGACAGCTTCCTGCAGCGGTGGTCAGGAGGAGCCGGACGTCCCAGCAGCATCCAAAAAGCCTCCTCTGAATTACTGGGCCTGTGGGAGCACCGGGGTCCCAGCTGGCATCTTCAGAGGCTTCTCACAGCAGGGCAAAGCCCCCAGCTGCTCTCTGGCTATCAGAAGGGATATGCAGGCTTCAGCAGAAACAAGCGCCTGCGCCCTCCACATGTTTTCCTGCTATTTTTTTCTTTTTCACTCACAAGCACTCTTTGGACTTCCGTTAAATGCCGGAGCCAATCCCCAAGGTCACCAGGCCCGTAAAGATGCCACCAGGCACATAATTTAGCCCACAGCACCTTTATTAGCGCTGAAGGTGTACAAAAGCCAGCTCAACTGGTAGACCTTGAGAGCTGGCCAATTCAAAGAACCTTTTGTATGGCTGCTGCTCGAGAGCTGCACACCTACAAGCACTGAACACAAGCTATCCCAAGGCAGACAGCCAAAAAATGAGATGGCATTTCAGAAAGCAGAGATCCTCCTCTCTTGCCGTTGTTGATACCCTGCACTGCAAACTCAAACTGTCAGAAAGCAGCTCTGCCACGTCGCAGACAGCCCCTCAAAGGCAATCAGAGCCCTTTGTGCCCCTATTTTCCAACTGTAGAACGGGGATAAAATCAGCCTTCGTGGCAGGGCTGCTGAGAGGACGAGCAAGCACTTGCAACGCACCTCAAGGTTTGCCTGTCGGTATATATGAGGAGCACATCTGATGCCCCTGGGCAGGCTTCCAGCTGGGATGGCAGAGCAGCACGAGCTACAGCTCCAAACAGGGACAGAAACCCCGCTAGGGCACCCAGGCCTTCTGAAGACTATTCTGCCCGGTGTTTCCAGCGGTTTTCTCCGGCTGAAGCTCCCTGCCCAAGACCTCCAAGGCAGCCACGTAGCAGGTGTGCCCCCAGCCCCACGTGTTGCTGTCAGCAGCCAGCTTTAAGTTCTCCCCCATCGCCTGCTCGCGCTAACCACAGCAGGTAAGAGGCTGACCTCAGCCGTGTCCTCCTGCCGCCACCCCCTGCTTCGCCTAGCCCACAGCTCGTGGGAGCGTGCCCCAAAAAACACATTCAAGACAGGAGCTGAATGCAACGTAGCTCAGACATCAGCAGCTGGGCCACGAGCTCAGCCAGCGTTTCAAGCGTTTTCAGGGCTCACAAGCAGGACGGACAGCATTGTGCTGCCAGCCTCATCTGGGTATGGGGGGGGGGCTACGCATGAAGCAAGCTCAGGGTCTCCCCCATTCTGTTCTGCCCACCGCCGCCACATCTCACTGCAATTCTTGAGCTCAAACACCGCAGGATGACCCCTTCCCACATGGCCTCCCTCTGCACCCTGCCTTGGAAGGGCCCCACACGCGCCGAAGGCACACTAGCAGTACCTCGGCCCTCCGTAGGGCCGGGCAGTATTGCCACCCTGGTCCTACGGGACCCGAAAGGCAGGTGACAAAGCTCAGCGCAGGGCTGCACTCCCTCAGGCCAGGTGGAGGTTGGAGGAGGAGCAGCAGGGACCACCAGGAGCACACGGACGCTTTGCTCCCCTGGCGCAGGACACCTCCAGCCCCACCACAGCAGCTCCCAAAGGTCACTTGCTCGATGCTGCCAAGTTAGAGAAGAGCTCCTGCACGCACGGAGGCTGCAGCTGCCCCGCTGGCACTGCACAGCCAGGCGACCCCAGCCCAGGCCAGAGCAGAAAGACTGGCTGGCCAGACCCCTGCCGGCCAACGCCTGCTCCAGGCTGATCCTCAGCACCCGGGAAGGTGACATCCCCACCAGACGAGGCCCAAGTGTTGGCTGCGTGCTGCGGTGAGGTCCCACGGCTCACAGCATCTGGTCTGCCTATACATCCCCAGAGAAACTAGTAAACATCGACCCAAAATAGCAACAGACAAATCTGCTGTTCTCCAGGCCCGAGAGCTTGCATACGGCAGCATCAGGCCTGTTCCTCAAGCGCCTAAAGAACAAGGAGAGAAAGCAAAATGTTAACAACCTCTCCTGATACAGCACCAAGCAAAAGCACCCTTCACAAGCTGCACGCTACCCCTGGCCCCCAGGCCCACGTGCTGCAGGTTGCTGCCGCTGCCCTTACACACACCTCCACCCCAGCTGCTCTGCCCTGCTCCGCAAGGGCTGTAACTCAGCCAGCGCTCACCTCCTAGGGATTCCAGCCTATGATAAATTATAACACTCTGGGATACAAGTTCTTCACAATCTCAGCTTAATCTACTTTGAAGAACAGTCTCTAGAGTTCAGACACCATCTGTAAGTCGACATCCCTCTCAATCATCTCCACGCTTCCCTGCGTTTGTGTCCTTTACGCCATCCCAAGAAACACTCCGGCACGGGAGGGAGAGAGAAGCGCCAAGAAGAAATTCGTCAGTCCCTCACGTCCCTGCCGCTCACTCTGGCAGACGCCCGCGAGCATCCCCCAGGGGAGCGGCGAGGCCGTCGCCCTCAGCGGGCCGGGGCCCCGCGCGTGCCCAGGGACGGAGCACGGCCCTCGTGGCAGGGCACCGTGATGGCCAAGTGCCCGCTCCTAGGCGGAGCCGGACCTCAGAGCACACCGAGAGCCTTCAGCACACGCAGGGCTGCTGCAGGGTTCTCGTGGAACCGGGCTGCTCCCACGCAGAGCGCAACCTCGGCACGTGTCCACCGCGGGCAGGAGGCTCCCGGCCGGCCAGCACCACCTCTGTGGGCTCAGCTAGCCAGGTGGCGCCCACGTGCCATCACCTGCACCGAGCCACCAGCGCAGCCCTGCTAGCCTGGCAGGCCTCCAGGCGCCCGTCTCCTTTGACGAGGAGCACCACGAAGGCCAGGCAGGAGACAGGCTCAGGACGCAACGGCTGAGCACGGGCCCCACGCCCTAGCAACGTGGTTTTCACGTCTCCTCTCCCTCTGCGCCTAGATGAGCGACTCATTTTCTGACCCCTTCCCAAAGCAGACATCTCAGCAAGACCACCACATCGCCCTGTAGTTCTTGGCCACACGATTCTCTGGAAGAACGAGGACACAACAAGGTCCAGACGGCCACTTCTGCTCGGCCAGACCCCTTTCCTTTGCAGGAAGAGCTGTAGGCAGAGCTGGACCCAGCAAACGGTTTCGGAGCTACCATCCAGAGCCCCTCAGCCCAAACACCACCCTTTGCTCAGCAGAGCCTGTCCAGAAGCTGAGGAGCAGCATCGGGAGGTAAGCAGCGTGCTGTGCCCTGCCAGGAATGGACATGCATGGCCTGCAACCCTGCGCAGAGCCACACGGAGATGCGGGGCTCCTGGAGAGGCCGCTCCGGGTGAAATCACAACTGTAACAAAGAGCCCGAGCCCAGAGCAGCCCACTCCTGCCTTCGGGTACCGGATTCAGGAGTCCGTTCCTCCCTCTGGAAACGCAATGAGAGACTGGCCCAGCTCCTGCGATGTTATTCTCAGACAGCAATTCTCCCTCCCCAGGGCAGGGAGGCGGAGCAGTCACAGGGACCAGCCCACAAATCTGTAACCACTTCTCTGAAGAAAGCAGGGTAACCGCAAACCTCAGCACCTTCGCGGTAAGCACAGGCTTCGCTTCAGTCGGCCTCCCGCAGCATCGGCACGCCGAGAACAAACAGCACAGCCTGCTGTCTGCGGCGGCCGAGAGAAACCTGCCTTGATGCGTGCACAGAAGTGCATGCCGGGAAGAGCTCAGATACCCCGGTGCGGGGCACCCTACAGGGACCAAGGAAGATCTCTGAGAAACAGGACTTTGCTCGCCCTAAGGCAGGGAGCCGAGGAGCATACAAATAAGAGCCAGACGCTGTGCTGCTCTCCTGCCTGGGCTGCGTGAGCACAGGGCGCAGCCGGGATGCACCGCGCACACGGCCAGAAGTCACTGAGACAGAATGGTGCTCTCTTCTGCAATCCCCAATTAATAAACACAGAACACGTAAGCGCCATTTTATTTTAACTCATTTTCATTTTAAGTACAACCCAAGGGGACGAAACATTCAGAGTTACAGGCGCTCTGTATGCGAGACCTGGAAAAGTCATGGCAGTAACTAACACAAAAATAGCAGCTTCCACAGCACGGCTACAGCAAAGCGCTGATGCTTATTCCTGTATCTAGAACTAACTTTAATTCTGCCTCAGTGCATGCATACAACAAGGCATTAATGTTTAAGAAGCTGTACTTCCCCTACCTATAAGTCAAGAAAGTGAAAATCCCCCTTGGGGATCACCCTTGCGACTTGACACCACCCCTGCTCCTGCACGTAGCATGCTAGCACCTTGCTAGTGCTGCAGGTCACCTTCAGAGACAGACACTGAGCACATGCTACAGTGCAAAACGAAAAACAGAAAGCACATAAAAGCACGGGAAAAACTCCACCTTCATGACTTCTGACAGAAGGTTTAACAACTGAAACGTTTTTGGAAGGAAACTGAACGATGCCCACGTAACGAACGTGTATTACCAGCACAATGCTGAGGGACCAAAATTCTCAGCAGCGGCTGCTACCACGCAGCACCACGTAGCTAGCTGGAGTCCTTCAATTCCTGCTTATTCCTTCAAACAAAAGCAAACGTGAGAAACCTCCCGGGGGGGTCCTCACATCCTGGGAGAGCTTTTGCAATCCTCAGGACTGTAACAGCCGCGGCTCCTATCAGTCCCAGCACCACCTTCAGCAGGCCAGCGCAGGACACCAGGCAGCGCAGCCCCCACCAGCCTCTCGCGCAGGCTTTTGCCCCAGGGTCCCTCACGGCATGCTCCTGTGTTCCCATCCAGCAAGAGCTACACTCCTGTGCAAGAGCTCCCGGGCTGTAAGTTAAACACAAAGGGAAAGAACCTCGCTCCTCTGCCTCCCGCCTGTCCCCCCCCGGCAGCAGCACGCAGCTGGCAGGGACGCGCCGTCTCCCCGATGCGGCGCGCTGGGCCGCCCTCACCTCCTTTTGCTCTAGTGCAAAACAGGGCTCCCCAGACCCCACGCTTTCATGGAAACGTGAAGGCAACACAAGTATTCTGCAAATTCTTGCACTGACAAGCTTAACTTCCACCTGCGTTCGGCACAGTCACCCCAAAAGGAAGCAATGAGCTGCTTGCATTTCAGTGCCGACTTCCCATGACAACTTTGAGCTGAGAACCAAAGAGGCAGACAAGCATCAAACAGCATCACCAGAGGAGATCTAAACTTCATCTCATCAGCTAAAATACAACTGAAACAAAGCAAAAGCCAAACGGATAAAACTCCTTATACTGGTGCAACAACAGGACTGCACAAAGCCGGGGCAAAGGCAGGACTACAGAAAGGAGGGATCCCAGGAGACGCTGCGTGCTGAGCCGTGCTGAACCTCTTAGGGAAGATGTCCGTAACATCATCAGACTGCTGTTGAGGAGCATCTCATGTGGGGAAAACGGGGCTGGAAAATGTGATGTGCACTCCCTAGCCAAGGCAACGTCTCATCGTCACGTTACCACAACGCTTCTTGATCCAGACCCAACGCACCTCTGTGAGCACACCTGCGCTGCCCACGTCAGAAACAAACTGGAACTAGGGAATTTGCTCCCTCACTTCTCACTTTCTTTTCTGGACCGGAGGAGCACTTTGCTCCTGGTGGAGCTGGATTTGCGCTTGCTGCAGGCTGGAAATCCCCTAGAGGCAGCAGCACGGAAACAGTGTACAGCCCCTTAACCTCGAGGCAGCACCTCCTTCCTCCGCGGGGGGAAAATCCTTACGCTAAGGACGGGCCAACTGCTCCTCCGACCTCCTCGGCGCCGACCGCGGATCCCCAGCTCCCTGTGGAGCGCAGGGCCCAGAGGCAGCAGCAGCCCCGCTCCCGGGCACTGATCTCTTCTGCTCCCGCCTGGCTCCGTGCGGGCAGCGCCCGCGGCCCGGCAACAGGCGTGGTGCGGGGACCTGCCTCCCACCTTGGAGCCCCGCTGCAGCGCCCCAGGTATTTCCTTCTTCTCTGGTCGACTGGACACAACCAGTGTAACACCGCTCAAAATTAATAGCCACATATTGGCAGATTGCTAGGCTGCATACCAGATTTTCCCATATAAGGGAAAGTTGAAGGCATTGTCCTATCACACGGAAAACATATTGCACCAGCCTAAGATAATAGAAAGCAAAATCAGAATCTCCTCGTGTCACAAGCTGACATCCACAGACCACGTTTGGCCCATTTTGCCGCCAGTTCGGTCAGCTTTGCACAGCTCTGATACTCCAGCCGCTGGCTCGTGCCTGCAGAGCAGCAGGAGGCTGCCTGGGACCGGCACGCAGCTGTGCAGGGCCCCGCGCCCCCGGGAGGAGTTTGGTCCCACCGCCGCGCGGGCAGCACCGGGCCCAGTGCCACCGCTCCCAGGTGGGAGCGCAGCTCCGGTTTCTTGTTCCTTCAGGGTGCTGAGAACCTGTCAGACAAACCCCGGGCGCTGCCACCACCACCGTGAGCGCAGCCAGCCTTGCCACCCAGCTACACGTCGGTCGGGCACCCTGACTGTCTTCTCTCTCCTGACGGTTTGTCTGCCTCCCAACAGCTCTGCCTCTGGCTCCACGGAGCAGGATGAAGTCACCAACGTTGTCCCAGGCAGGAAACGGGGGATGAGAGGAGAAACTTTCACTGCCTCTTACACGAGCTATAAAAACGAGCCCCCTCGACTCCCCTGAAGCCCAGTGAGACATCCGGCCACCGTGTTTGCCAGCGTTTCTTTAAAATCATTTCAGAGAAGTCTCCCTGCGCGTGCCCATTTCCCAGTCCCAACACACCAACTCCACATTCCTGCACTAAGGGCTCGCTCACAGTGCAAGGCTGATCAAACCTCTCCCTCCTTTGCAAGGGCAGGCTCCTGCTGCACACTGATGTGCAAGATACTAGCTCTTATCTTTGCGAACCTGAGACGGGCCAGGACAGCACAGCTTCATGCAAAAAACAAAGGACAGCTGTGGTGGCCAAGCTCTCAACCTTGCCACCTCTCTAAAACAAGCTCTCTTGCTTCTGCAAACCCTTCCTGAAATAACACAAACCATTAAAGTGAAACACTTTATATTATCTACCTGTAAAACTTTATTGTCTTTAGAGAAGCTCTTAAGGAGAAAATACGAAAGATCTCTGAAGGAAGATTAAATCTTAAATATTACTGTAAGATTACACATCCAGAGGGGGGGAAAAAAAGGTAAAGCTTTGCTTCCTGTTACAGAAATGTGGTAAAAAGCAGTCAGGAATATAAGACATTCTTCTGAGAGCTCACTAAGCCATTGCAAATCGACAGCCCTCAGACCCACTGACAGCACCGACCATCAGGACTAACGCTGCCATATCCAAGGTCAGCCACTCAACGACCAGCAGCTCAGACAGAGCAGAGCCGTCCGCCCCTAACGCCTACACGCAGAACAACGGATGGGGACGTAAACTTAAGCCAGCAAAAAGGCACACGCTGCGAAGCCAGACAGCAGCGCACCGAAAGGTATTACGGGACTCTTACCAGCGCCTCCCGCGGGAGACGCGCATCCCTGGCACGCTGCGAGCACTGAGCAGCAGCGCGAGAGCTGCCTTAGGCCCACAGATTCGCGCAGGTTAATTTTTAACACGCCCGCAGCAGCAGCCTGCAACGAGGGGCTGCAATCGCCATCTCAGCAACAGAGAGATCGACGCCTCTGTTTGAAGAAAGACGACAACCCGCAGAAACCAACAGCCACGGGCGCAGGATGGCCTTCAAACTTTCCTGAAGGGAAAATGCACCGAGACCAGTTTTTCTCCAAAGCCTCTCGTTGACTTTGGCTTTTATTTGAAGAATAGCGATACAGAGCTTCAGCTGTGCCACACAGGGCACTCGCAGATGTTTTGACGGGATGCAACCCTACCAGCCAGCACGCATTGCAGCTCGAAGAGCTCAAGGGTCAGCATTCAGGAGCAGGCTTCGGCCCGCTGCCCACCTTCGCAGCGGAGGACGCTCAGAGGTATTCTCAGTGCTCCTGAAGGACCTGCAAGTTTCCACAGCCGTACTGATTCAGGGATGATAGGGAGACCTAGCTTTCCAAAAGCAAACAGACAGCAACGCTAAGCTTTAAAGTGGAAGAGGAATCAATTTTCCACTTAAAAATTGGGAAAGGAACCCTGAACGAAACCAACCCAGTTGGAGGCCAGAAGCCTCAAGAGAAACAACCGATTTACTCCGGGAAGAATTAACTCCCAGAGTGAAAATATGCTGCTATTGCTTCATACTTCAACAGCTGGACCAAAACAACAATTTCTCTGCAAAGCAGCACAGTCGAGCTCCCACATGAATGAAGTAAACAAAGGGCAAGGAGAGGCAAGAAGGCACCTATTCCCGCACCAGCGCCCCACCAGCGCCCAAAAGCAACATCAACGTTTTGCTGTGGGAAAAGATTAACGGAGCTCAGCGTCCCCTCTCCTCCAGCAACACCTTAACCCAGGTGACCCCACAACAGTTAAAAAGATACAGGCAGCGGCTGCCAAACACCTGCAAGCGAACGGGTCAGGAATAAACACCTACCTCTAACAAGGACACCCGCACCTGCCTGCCCACAGGGAGCCCCCTGCCAGGGCCAGTGCTGGAGGGCTGCTGGAGGCTCCTGCGCAGTTCCACGAGAAAAACTCTGTACGAGCACCGCCAACGGCCCCCGACCCTCCGCCCCCTCCCTGCCTTCTCTGTGCCCAGAGGCGTTTGCTGCAATTCTCATGTGGCAGTGGGGAAAAAAAAAAAAAAAAACTGAAAAGGCTGGGTTTCTGGCCAAAATCATCTGAACTAAGCGAAGACGTAAACTAAGCACTTTTCAGAGCAAAACTGCTGAAGAGCTCTGCCACATCGGAGGCCTGCAGCCAGACCAGCTCGCGGCACAGCCGGATGGCCCCGTCGGCCTCCTCGGTGCCCAACTCGGCTGGGAGTCCTGCGGCGCTGCCAGGGAGGCAAATCGCTAAGGAGAGGCAACGTTAGCTGCTCCGGGACGGGCGCGCGCGCCAGGCAGCGATGCCGGCAGATGATTTCTCTTCATCCCTTCCACCTCCTGTTTGTGTGCGCTTCCCTCTGACTCCTCGCAGCGTTTACCCCACAAGCCTTTCCGACCAGCACCGGAACCTATTCCGGTCGCCGGCAACGAGTCACCGGGAAGAACGCGGCCAATTCGGCGACGAATCCTGCGAGCAGCAGGGCCGCGGGGCTGCGCTGGCGACGTGAGGACCGCAGCGCGACCGAGGTGCGACCGACGGCACCGCGGGGCCTCCCCGCCGCCACACGGCCGCGACGGCACCGCGCACCCCGCCGGGCCGGGCCGGGCCGGGCTCTGCCGTCCCCGCTCCCCGCCGTGGGGCGAGCGGGCGGGCGCCGGGGAGCCGCTGCCCCGCACCTCCGGGCACCGGACCGCCGCCCCCCCCCGCCACGCCGGGGAGCTGCGCCCCGGGCCGGCCGCCTCCCGCCGCTCCGGCCCCGCGGCTGTGCGAGGGCCTCGCATCCCGCCCCCCCCGGCCGGGAGGAGCCTCGCACCGCTCCGCACCGGGGGAGCCCCACCTCCGCCCCCGGCCCCCCGCGCTCCCCGGGCCCCGAGCTCCGGCCCCGCACCGCAGCGGCGGCGGCCGCCGGTCCCCGTCCCGTCCCCGTCCCCGTCCCCCGCCCCCCCCCCCCCGGGGCCGCCCCTCCGCGCCCAGCCCCGCGCCCCAAGGACGGCGCCGCTGCAGGGCCGGGGTCGCCGCCAGCCGCCGCCGCCGCCCGGCCCCGCTCCCCGCTCCCGGCCCCGCTCCGCCGCCGCCACCGCCACCGCCGCGCCCGTTGGTAGCGCCGCCCCGCCGCCGCCGCCACCGCCCCCCGCCCCGCCGCCGCCCCCGGCCGCGCCGGGCGGGCGAACCCAAAAGTTCGGGGCAGAACTCACCTAAAATGGCTCCCCGGCAGCCCCGCCGCAAACAGCCATTATTTGGTGAAGTTTAGCCCAGCACCCCGCAAGGACACCCGAACCTCGCCCGGGCCCGCCCCCGCCGCTCGCCCATTGGTCGCCCGCCGCCGCTCGCCGGCGCCCATTGGCGGCCCGGCCCGTCAGCCGCGCGGAGCCCGCGCCAAGCTTGGCTGCAGCGCGCCCGCGGCCCGCTCCATTGTGCTGCTGTTTGCACCGATGAGAGCGCGGCGCCGATTGGCCGCGCCGCCGCCCCCGCGCGCCGCCCCCCGAGCCCGGGCCCTCGCCGCCGGGGCCGCCCGCGGCCTGCGGGGCCCGGATGTGGGCGCCGCGAGGGGCCCGGGGCTGAGGCCGGGCTGGGGGCTGGGGGCTGCGGGCTGCGGCCGCCCCCGCCGCGCCCCTCGCGGCCCCCGGGCGGGCCGAGCCGAGCCGAGCCCCGCCGCCCCCTTCCCCTCGCGGTGTGCCCGGTGTCGGGCAGCGCGGATGGGGCCGGCCGGGGCGGGGGGGAGGCAGCGGCCAGCCGGGGACGCGGAGGCGGTTGAGGGGAGCCCCGGTGCGGCTGCGAGCGGGGCAGGCGGCTCCCCGGGGGGCGCTGAGGAGCCCGGCGTGGGCCGGGCTGGGAGCGAGCGGGGGCTCCGTCGGTCCTGTGCGCGGAACCCCCCGGCAGCGGGTGCCGCGGGTGGCACCGGCAGGCCCGGGGTCCGGCAGCCTCAGGAGAGCAGCCCGCCGGGGGGCGAGGAGGGCTTTCTGCCGGGAGTCACTGCGCTCGGGCCGGGCCCTGTTCTCCCGGGGGCCCCGCGCAGCCCCAGCGGCCCTTCGCGCAGCTCTGCGCCCAGCCCGGGACCAGCGGCACCCTCGCGTTGGTGACCAGCAGCATCGGTGTCCCCCTGCTGCAGCCCCGCCGGACCCAGGGCGATGGGAGGCTCAGCGGGAGCTGCTCGCAGGGAGGAACGCGGCTAGCAGTGAGGAGCCGCGCTGGCCTCCCCGGGCTGTGCAGCTGATGCAGAGCTGCTCGTGCATGCTCTGAGCAAGTTAGTGCCGGCACCAAAATGAAGCTCTGCTAGAACTAATTAGCTCTGCTGAGACAGGGCTGATAAACCAAGTGCAGCGCAGTCCTCATGCAGCCACAACGCTTGTAGGGGCCTGGGGGAACGCTGGCACAGGCCTTTGCTGCACTGTTGGAAGTCCTGGCTTGTCCGGGTGTCCTGTGCTGGCTGGCTGGCACGTTCCCTTTCTGCCTCTTGCCTTGCCCAAGCTTCTCCCCTTGCTATACATTTCTCCAGTGACAGTGTGTTCTGGAGGTGCTTGCTGCTGCACACGTGTGGACCAAACAGAAAGGGGACAGCCAAGGGATGCAGATCCCTCAGAGAGCTGCACCCCTCCACCCGCATCCCACGCCTCTTGCGGGCCTTCTGCGCAAGCCGTTACACCCCTGTGCTCTTCCCAGCGAGCCAAGGCTTCCTTCCCTGAAGCGTTACCCTTTGTGCCATCTCACTTGCTACCAGCCCACATCTTTACTCTAAACCTTCTTTCCTCAGCTGGTCTCCTTGCAGATGGCATTTGTGGGCTTTTCTGAGGTCTTACATTTACATTTTTGTCTTTATGCCACATTCAGCTTCTTGTTCTGCATATAGGACATCAACATGTATGAAGTATTCCTCTCCAGTGCCTTCTCTTTTCCCAAGCCCTCCCTGTTACCTCGAGCCATCAGGCATGCTTGTGCCTGATCTTTTCAGTTGCTTCCTGCGTTGGTCAACCTCTCACTAGCCAACACTGTCCTTTGCTATATCCTCCCTCTGACCCCAGAGCAATACCTTGTTCTCTACAGGAACACCCATAAAGGTAGAATTAATTGAGGCTTTACGATCAGAAAACCCATGCAGCTTATTTTCATTTGGGGAGGAATTTTTAACACCTGTGTTACAGAAGTACAGATGTGCTGGCAGGAAGGGACCAGAGGAGGTTGGGTTAGAAACTTCCAGAGATTCCTTCCCCTCACCACACTGGTGACAAACACAAGGTGGGATCTGCCATGGCTCTGCCAGGGATTCCCCCATCTCTTTGGTGTCCTGTGGCAGGGCTGCACCATGCTACCTAGAAAAGTGTTTTTCCTAACATCCCACCTGAACCTTCCAGGACGTGCCAGGTTCATTGTGCTAGCAACGCCCAAACAGGAGTGAGCACATGCCCACATATCCAAACAGGGACCATTCCTGCCTGGTTCCCTCACAAGGCCATCATGAGCTCTGTCATTGGATGGCCCCAGGACTTTTTTACACCAGTATTGGAAATCCGACCAGCCTCTCCAAAAAGCGGAATTAAATCCTGAGCTTGGCTATTCCCAAATCATTCAGAGCACAGGACGTGACACACTGTGAGTGCAGGACACTCAGCTGAACAAAGCTGGGGCCAAGCATCACCCGGAGCATAGACATCATTCTGCCCAATCTTTGGGCTCATCATCCCCCCCCATATGAGCTGAGATAATAAAAAACAACTTTCGGCCTCTACAGAGAGGGAGAGTGACAGTCCCCCTGGGCAAGCTGTTCTGGGCTCAGGACACCTCACCTCTCCTCCACACCTCGCCACATGGAGGGGCTATGGTCACCCACCATGTGCTGGGAGACCTGTGCTGGCCATGGCAGGCATGAGCAACCACCACTGCCCTGATACACAGATTTGCACCACCCTGAAGAGGAAATGTGTTGCTGTTACATGTTTACCTTAAATTAAATGTTAACTGGAATCAGGAGTAGCAAGATGTAAATGAAGGAGCTTGCTCGCAGCACCCGAACTAGGCAACAGTGACAAACACACATGAAAACAATGAGGAAATTGAAGAAATAACATGCTTAGCTGGCTTTCCCAGGAAGCCCATGGGGAAGGCAGCACACTCCTGCCAGGGTCCAGCTCTTTGGGTGCCTGTGCCCTTCTCCTGGCTGGTAGCCTTGAAGCAGGAGAAGCAGCCCCATGTGGGAGCTGGAAGCCTCTGAGACCTGCTCCTGATTACAGAGAGGTCCTGAGGATTCCCAGTGTCTGCAGGGAGATGGCCGCAGGCTGTGCAGGGGTTGGCAGCTGTGACCTGAACCATGCCCCCCCTTCGCTCTAGCAGTTGTCCCCTGCTCCATGGCAGGAGGCTGTGCGCGGGCACCCAGTGGGACACGAGCCGCATGCTCCCTGCCAAGGGCAGCATTAACTCTCCCACTGCTGAGCATGAAGAAGAGAGAAGCCCAAGCTTGCCGCCAGGGAAGGAGACCTTCCATGTCACTCCTGAAAATGTCACTGAAGGCAGCTGCAGCCTGGCAGTGACCATGCTGCTTCTCCCAGACAAGAGCCCCAGAGATTTCTGATTCCTGTTTAATATTCAGCGGCTGTGCAGATTGCCAGGACACGGCTCCGTGCCGCAGTGCCTGCGGCCAGGCAGTGTGTGTGCACCACAGGGCATGTGGCCCTCGGGCAGCCTGGGGACAGATTCTGATGGGGAAGGAAGGTGTCTCTCAAGGCAGAAGAAACGCCAGGCATTTCCAGGCTAGGCTTGTCTTTGTGCAGGGAGGGACACTGGTGCTGTTTGTGAGAGGCCACCTGGGCGCTGTTGAGCCCGGGGTGCTGGGTCTCCATCCGTCCCACAGGCAGGGACAGCTGGGGCAGCCGGGGGAGCTTACACCCAGCAACAGGGCAGCCAGTTCACAGCTCTCTGGAATTGTGTGAAGAGGTCATTAACGGATTAATTATCTGCTGCTGGCTTTTTTTTAATATTTTTTTCAGTACAAAGACCCAGGGCTTTGTCCACCCCAGTACATCAGCCTCAACCACTGATCGTAGCAGCTCTATGTGTGTTGTGGCCGCCTGTGCACATCTTGGGTCCTTCCCTTCCCTGGTTTTGGGGTGGTTCACGTGTCCCTGGTGGCTATCTGTGGTCTCTACAGGCTGGTGGCCCTACAGAGGCCCTGGAGCTTGTTCTCACAGTGCAGTCTTCTGGGGCCATGGTGGACACTCAGCCCTGGACAAGGTAAGTGAAGGACCACCCCCCCCCCCAGCTCCTTTCCGTTGTGCGTCCTCCCACCCAGGGGGCTTGGCTTGCTTCAACCCTCCTCTGCCTGCATCAACCATCTCATGCCTGAACAGGGGATGCTCTCTATCACCGAACACCCAAAGGCTGGAGCCGTGGGAAGGCAGGTCCAAAGTCAGCCTCTTGCCCAGGGGTCTGAGCCTGGAAAGTGGCCAGAGACTGCTGGGCAACCCCTGACAGGGCTGGGGCCAGTGGGAGCACAGCCCCATGCTGGCGGACCAGCAGGAGGGCCGTGCCACACTGGGAAGTTTTGTTGCAGGAAGATGTACCAGCCCTTGCTGTCGATATTGTTGCATCCCCAGGGCAGAGGCAGATTTGCTGCTTGTGCTGGTGGCCCTCCCAGTGTACAGGTCCATCTGCAGGAGCCGTGTTGGAGACAGGAGCCGGGGAGAGGAGGGGGAGACTGTAAAGCTACGTTGGCAGAAGAAGCATCACTTGTGTTTACAAAGGTCTTTTAGGAGGATTTTGCATGGGAGTTCTTGATGGTGAGCACTCAGTGCCCAAGTGACTGTGAGCTGGGAGGGCGGCCTGCTTTTGGATTGAATTTGAAGGAGACTGCTGGCGCAGTGAGCTACGAGTAACAGCTCAAAGTCCCCATTGCATTTTGGAAGTGTGTCTTTCATGGCTTGGCCAGCGATTCAGTGGGGAGCCTGACGTGGCCGCATCGTGTGCCCAGGAAGAGGGGCCGGAGCCAGTGCAGCGAGAGGGAGGGGGATCACCCGCCCCGCAGGGCCATGTGCCTGCCAGCACAGAGCCTCAGGCAGCCGGGGTGGGGACCGACACATTTTTAGCCACCCTGGAGATGGTGCCGAGTCCCCGGGGAATTAACCAGTGGCAGCACGCAGGCAGGATTCAGCAGCACGCGTGCCACGCTGGCTGCTGCCAGGCTGGGTGACGAGCGGGAGGCTTAGGGTTGCATACCTAGATTGCACAGCCGTGATTTTAGGGAGCCTGTTAAACAGCCCTGAAGCTGGAAACTCCTGATTCAAGGACAGGTTTTCCTTGGATGTGTTTTTTTTGAGGAAATTCCCCTGCCTTCGGGAGCTTGGGCAGAGCCTGTATCAGATAAATCACATGATTGCTTTTGTAAATTTTCCTGTGGGATTATTAAGCAGTTTGCTGGGCTTTGCCACCACAGATCATTGATAGCAGAGAAGAAAGTTTGGGGAGCTCCCAGGAACTGGCAATTTCATGGCCAGGCCCCCAAACCATCACGATACCCTGGCACCAAGCTGCTGCCCAGAGCTGTCGCTCCCCCCACAGATATGCACGTTACATGACTTACATGGGAAGTTTCATATCTACAGAGAACTTACCCTTGGTCTTCTTTCAATGCTGCTCTGCTGCACCTGCGCCCCCTGGCCGGTGGTGAGGCGCGTCCTGCCCCATGCTCCTGGGAGCTGCCGGCCTCGGGCAGCCCCTCGCCACCCCGGCCGCCCCTTGGGTGAGTGCAAATGTCCTGACAGCTGCTGCCCAGAGGGATCTCTTTGACTTAGCGTCTGCTCAAGGTTTGTGATCCTGTTGCTTCAGACCCACTGGCTCAAAGGTGCTCCTAATCACTCCTCCAATTAAGGAGAAGGTGCTTAATGTGCTGCTCATCATTATCCAGGCCCCTGAGCATCCATTACCTGCCCCTGGAGTGGGCTCTGTTCATCTTGTGCCTGGAGCTGAAAGAGAGCCACTGGCCAGGACCACCCCTGGGCACAGACAACAGCGATAATTTAACAAATCCATGCTGTACAGCCCCCAGCACTTCACACAGAGCTTCTTCTTCCAGCACTTTTTCCCTTGCAGACTCTGTTTGATTTAACTTCCAGGCAGGTCTCCTGGTGGCTCTCCTCCACCCCTTCTGTGTGATGGGCTCTGCTGCCCACGTGAGCTTCTCCTGCTTTCCTTTACCCAAAATGCTCATTTCTGTGGCTGCTCTCCATTCCCGGGAGCTGCTTTGCTGCTGTGCAGCTAATCAGAACGGGGCTGGTGCGGCCCTATGCTCCCTGCAGACCTTGCCAGCCCCTTGGATCTCTGTGGCCTTACCTTCGCTCGCAGGGCTACCTGGTTGCCCCTCCTTTTTTTTTTTTTTTTTTTTTTTTCATGGTGTGAAGCCAGTCAGGTCTTTAAGGATTTTTTCATATACTTTTATCCAAAAATGTAAAATCCTAGAAAAGAGGGAACCTTTGGGATCAGCTAATGCCCTTCTGTCCAACTTCTCCTTGGAACCTCACTGGTGGACACTCCACTCCCTTACCCTCCTCATCACGGGGAAGATTTTCCCAGCATCAACCTTGAATTTCTTCATGATAATTTAAGCCTGTTTCTCCTTGTTTTATTCAGCATGGGCAGATTAATCCTTTCCTCTTTGCAGGAGTCATTTGCATTCCTGCAGACAGCTGCACCAGCCCCCTCTGCTCTCTCCTACCAATTAAGCAGTCCCACGTCTTGCCGTTTTTCCTTGCCGGTCATGTTTTCCAGGTCTCTGACATCCTTCTCTGGACTCTCTCCAACTGGCCCAAAGGGCATTGTCCAGGCGTAGCTGCCATCTCCCGCTGCTCTCAGTGCCATGGTGAGAGGTAGCGCTGCTCACAGCATCCTCCTGCCAGCCTCCCTTTGCCCTGCCATGATTCCCCCAGAGCCACAGCTCCTTTCCCCTAAAATACATCTTTTTCTTTTTGCTCCCCATTTCTTGTTTATGCAATTGCCTATTTGTGCTGAAGTGCCAACGGCATTTATCTTTACTGCACAGCATCTTCTTCCCTGAGACCATTTCTCTAATGTGTCAGCCGCGGAGGCGTGGAGGAATATTTTGTGATTAGGAGCCTGCCTTCCGACATGCTTCCCATTCTTCCTATCTCCATATTTTGTCTGCAAGTTTGAAAAGCCTGTCCTGTATCCCTTTATCTCACTTGCTGGTAGCTGCAGCCTGGTGGTGCTTATCTGAGTTGGAAACAGTGCTCATTTCATTGCAGGTTTAGGCAGAATGTAATCTGTAACTTGCTTATGAGCTTTTTTTATGAAACGGTGTCAAACATCAGGATGTATACCGCCAGTCCAGTTCTTCTGTCAAAGCAGGACAAGTGATCAGCTTGCCGCAGTCTGCCCGTCAGCAGCCTTTGCCGGCAGCTGCTCCGTGGCCGCTGCCCCGCAGGCGCTGGGCCTTGCTGCCCAGCGTGGAGGCTGCGTCCCAGGACTGCCTCCCACTGCCTCCCAGGACTGAGGCCAACCTGAGCACTCTGAAGGTTTCTCCTTTTCTGAGAGCTACACAGCATCACCCTGCTGCCCCTGCCCTGCCCCGGCTCCTCTGCACTGCCCCAGGATGCCAGCATCCCGTCCAGGCGTCCTCATCGCCCTCACGCTGCTGCTCGGTGCAGACTCAGTCAAACACAGCAGAGGCTGGTGCGATGAGGCAGTATGCTCCTCCAGCGCTCCGCTATCCCCTGCCTGTGGCTTTCCCCTCTTCCTCACAGCCATCAGCCCTCCCCCTTCTTCGCACACACTCGCCTTGCTTGCTGAATCATTTTTTTCCTTTGGTATTTTTTTCCTTTGACCGCTTTGATTTTGCTTTACAAGTTGATGCATTTACATTCAAACCCACCAACCTGCTTCCTGTTTGCTCCCCAGCCATGAGCCAAATCTCATACTTTGAAGAGAGCCTGGGGTGCTTGCACCCTGCCATCACAAGGCCTTCGAGGTGCTCTCCTGTAGCATCCTTGTAGCCAGACCAGCAAGACAAGGACACAGAAACAGCCAACACCAGTTATGGGCAGGTTGGCTGTAGTGTGAGACCCTGGGGTACCCAGGAACAGAAGCCACAAATGGGCACAGGGAGCTGAGACTTGACATGAGGACAGGGTTTGTCCCATGAGGGTGGTCAGACCCTGGCTCCAGACTCAGAGAACTTTGTAAAGGCAAGTTTCAAACATCTTCAAGGACAGAGAGCCAAAAAGACCCGTTCTGACCAGCCCTGCTCTGAGACATTCCCAGAGGTCCCTGTCCTTAGCTCAGAGCTCTGTCTCTTCTCCTTCACAAGACAAAGGTCTCATTCATGTCTTGGCCGTGCTAAGCCAATTTATCCCCGCCACTGCTGCATCCACACCCGGTATGTCAGACACAAACCCAGACAACTTTTCCTTCTACTTGCCTCTTATCTGCTGCTAATGCCCTGGAAGTGTTTTCTGGACACTGTCACCTGCTGTCCTCTCTCACACTGGCTGCTCGGGAAGGGAAATTTTCCATCCCTGCCGTGTCCTGGGTTTGGCTGAGCCAGGCCATCTCTCACTTAAATCCCCCTCCACGTGCCCCAGAGCCACTGTGGTTGCATGGCATCCAGGTTCTCCCTGGAGCGCAGAGAGGGGGAGTGCAGAACGTCTTCATCCTTAATATACAAAGCAACACATTCCTCCTTAATCCCCTGCCCGTCTTTCCAGAACAAGCAGCATCCTCTGGTATTAATATTCCAGTCATGTGGCTTAGCCCACCAAGCCTTTGTTATGCCAATTAAATCATAATCTTGATCATGCATTAAGACTTCCAGCTCCTTTTGTTTATCCCTCACCAGCACACCGACGCAGAAGCCGTTTGGCAGCCTGACCCCCCCCATCCTCTCATGTCCCCAAAGGCTGCGTCTGAAATGCCACCTCCCGTAGCACAGGCAGCTCCTCCCAGCTGCCGGCACTGGCCAGGACCTCACCGTGGCCCCACGGGGACATGGGTGGCTGTGCCTCAGTGGCACGGCTCTTCGTCTGCTTCCTCATGCCATGCCCATGCGGCAAGGCCGAACCTCTAGGGTCCTGGCATAGGGGCCCAGCTGCTGCCCCCCCCAGCTGTGTCCCAGAGCCACAGGATCACCGGATGGCTGAGGTCAGAGGCACCTCTGGAGAACACCTGGTCCAGCCCCCCTGCTCCAAAAGAGCCACCTGCAGCAGGACTGTGTCAGGGCAGGTCGCAGCCTCCTGCAGCACCGAGGCTTCCCTGCTGCTGCAGGCGATGCAGGAGGAAAGTGGCGTGAGCGCTGCACCCATTCTTTCCTCACACTATCAGTGCCAAACAGGAGACGGAGCAAGGCTGCCCTGAATGCTGGGGTGGGAGAATGAAGGTGAGCAGCAAGCACCAGCGCCTGGACAACATCTTGCTCCTTGAAGTGGTCTCAGTGGTGCTGAAGAGCCAGAGGTGGCTGGGGGCAGAGGCGATACCACTCTGTCCTTTGGCCTTAGACCTGTGTGGGGACCCAGGGAGGTGGGGATGTCCTGGGTAGCCAGGGGGACAAGGCCTCTCTCAGAGCCCCTTTGTGCCGACTGCAGAGCACCACGGTGTGAGGTAAGGTGTCTCTGTGAGCGTGCACGTGGAACAATGACGAGAGCCAAACCCCATGGTGCACAGCCAGTTCCCAGCACAGAGAAAGACAGGTTCGGGTTCTTCCAGACACAAGGCAACACTTCAGCATGTTAAGGGCCTGATGCACACCCAAGTTCTGGACACGCCTCCCCTGAGTTTGAGCCCTCTCCCAGTGCAGCTGAGCCCCCAGACACCACTGAGCCCTGCAGCTGGAGCAGCCCCTTCTTGAAGCAGCTCCTTGCTCCGCCTCATCCCATCCTGTGGGGCTGAGGCATGGCTCCTCTGGAGCAGCTGAGTTACTTCTCATTGCCCAGAGGCAAGCGATCTCAGCAGAACCCAGGGAAATCAACAGTGCGAAGGTAAAATAGCTCATTAAACAGCCATAAACACAAATGTGAGGATCACTCACATCCTACCACTGCATCCATACAAACATCTGCTTGGCTTCCCAGATCCATCTGGAAGGGAAGCTGGTGAACAGGCAGCGGCACGGGGCAGCTTTGCCAGGCTCCCTGTGCTCCAGCAGCACCTGGAGTGCCATGAACTCCATCCGTGCCCCACTGAGCATGGCTTTTGGGAGCTGCTCGGCACAGCACAGGAGCACTGCCGGGGTACTGGCAGTACAGCCACACCAGGGGCAGGGCAGTGCAGATGCACCAGCCCCATCCCACCCAATGTGGGCATCGCCCTCCACCACAAGGAGTCCATAACCAGGTCTCACCCCGATGAACCTTCCTTCAGCTGCAGTGCTTGCAAAGTGCTGTTGGGCCAGGCTGGTACACATGGAGTCAGGGTGTTCCCAGGACCAGGAGGCTCCTTTCTCCTGCCCTGGGGCTGGGAGTGCACCTTAGGCATCATCAGCATCCAGTGCTGCTGCGCTGTGTGCCTGCACCAGCCTGGGGCTATTCTTGCCTCCTCCAGGAGGAAGAGACTGGCGGGGAAGAAGCCTCTGGTTATTTAGCCCAGCAGCAAGGACAATGTGTGTCAGCTCATCAGCCACTTGCTACTGCCAGGCTCTGCCACCAGCTGTTTAATGCAGAAAAAACTTGTGTCGCAACCTGCATCAGGAGCAGCTGGCAGACAAAACCCTTTTGTGGGTCCTCAAAACATGTCCATAGCATGCAGAGGGACACAGCAGGGCTGGGGCTCTGGCCAGTGGCCACCCCATGAAATCCAGCAGGGACGGGAGCTCGGGGCTGCTCAGGGAGACTTGCGAGAGCCCTCAGCAGCATCCAGGAGTGGAGGGGAGGTGCGAGTTGGAGATGAGAGGCTGAGGCTGGAGCAGAGGAGAAGGTTCTCCCTCCCTGAGGACCTTCAAACTGCTCGGTGAGTGTGGACTCCATCCTTGGGGGGTTTCAGGTCCAAGCTGGATAAAACCCTGAGCACCCAGCTTGGTCCCACTGCTGACCCTGGATGACCGAGCCTGAGGGCCCTTCCAGCCTGAGCTGCCCCCTGGGCCTTCAGGCTAGGGTCTCTTCTGTAAAAGAACAGGGAAGAGAATAATGAGTGAGTATCTCAGGTCTTATATTTTACTGCAATAATTCTGTTATTGAGCGGGATGTTGAATGAGGAGAGTTCCCTCTCTCCAGACATGGCAGCAAAACTTATTTTCGTTTTTTCTTGATGCAGTAAAACAATTTGCTCCTTTTACAGAAGTTGTAGCAATTTTTAGGGAATAAAAATATATTAAGTCTCACTGCTTCATTACAAATCCTTTCAATCCAACACAACTATTTCGCTGAAATTGATGGCACTAAATACTTCCCATGTTCCATGCTCCTTGCTGTGGTGTACGGCCGTACGCCTCACGCCCCTCCTCGGGAGCAGCACTGCCTGCTGCGGTTCCCCACGCCCTGGTCCTGGGCAGCCGCTGGAGAGCAACTGGGACAGAGGTGGCCTTGTGCCACCGCATCCAGGCGCTTGTGGGAGTGCGTGGCACTGAGCCCGGCACCAGCACAAGGGAGGCAAGCGGCTGTGCTGGGCTGGTACTGGGGGTCTTGTCCGGGGTGGGGGGGGGGGGAGGGGGGGGGGGGGTGCACCTCAGTCATGTGTCTGTAGGAAGGAGGGTGGGAGGAGGGGGTGGTTCGGGGCCTGAGAAAAGAAGCTGGGGTGGGGGGGGGGAAGGGAGCAAGAAGACAGGGCTGGGGCAGTGTGAAAGCAAGCCAGAGAAACTTCAAAGGCGTATTTTGAAGCAAGAATGAGGGCTTGTGACAGGACCGGTTGGGCAGGTAGCAGGGAATGGGGGCATGAAGAGCACCTGGCTGGGGTGAGGGTCCAAGGAGTGTGTGAGCTGGGGGATGGGGTGGGGGGGCACAGGCAGGGGTGTGCATGCTTCAGGGTGCCCTGGTGCCTTTCCCCACTCAGAGACCCTGCAGGAGGTGCCAGTCTTGGCCCATGTGCTGCCCTGATGACTGAAGAGGCACCATGCAGGGACGTGGCCATGTGCCCCTGCTTTTCCACGGTATCACGGGCTGTCACCCTCTCCTACTGCTCTGCAAAGTGCTCCCCGTCCCTGGTGAAGGCATCCCCAGGGCTTAGAGCTCCATGGCAGCCAGGGCCACCAGGGGCGCAGGAGCCTGGGCTGCACCTTCAGTTTTTACCAGAACCTCTGTAATTTTAAGGATTTTTGAACATTTGGAAAATAAATAAATAAATAAATAAAAACAAGCAGCCAAGCCAGGCATTCTTCATCATGTCCCAACAGCTGGGGCTCAGCAGCTGAAGCCTCCCCCCCAAACACTGATGGCTTTGATAGCCCTACATCCAACATCCCTGTGTGCACCATCCCTGTGTGCAACATCCCCCTGTGCGCTGTCGCCTGTGCTCACTCAGGCTATGGCTCTGTGAAACCTTTAACAGAGCTAAAGTTCATAAATCATTGTGAAGGGTTGCCTCACTGAGAGATTTGACCCCTTGAGACCAGCAACCTGTGTTGTGTTCCAGGCAAGCAGATGTTAGTAAGATCCAAGTCTGGAGCAGAGATGTCGACGCTGGGCAGTGAATCACTGTCCTGGCCTTTTCCAAAGCTGGGGCTTTCTGCGCTTTTTGATGGCACTGATGCTTACTGACATTACCCCTTTAGGGAAACTTCAAGCAAGATCTGCCTGAAAGCCAGCCTGGAAATACCTCCCTATGATCTCTTCTTCTCTACAATCAAGGAAGGCACGATCATTTCCAACGCCACCAAAAAAAACAGCTCAGTATTAAATCTTCCCTTGCTACATTCATAAACGCACAGTTTTGGGTTCCTATTTGGAAATCTTGAAGCAAAACCTTTGAAAAATGCTTCAGCAAAAGTGAATTGAAGGGAGAAGAAGGAGGAGGAGCACACTGTGCGTGGGTGCCGTGAACACCAGCACAGCGCCTGTGGATGCGGCATGAGGCCTGTGTCCTGCAGGGTAGGGGCTCCCTCCTGGCCCAGTGCTGCTGGGCCCCTTGGTCAGGCCTTCAGGGACGGATTAAGGAAAGGAGCAGGGCTGGGATCCCACGGCCACGTGGGGCCCCTCCGTCTCCCTGGGGGTTTGGCTTTAGGGCCAATGAGGGGCACAGGCACCTGCTCCACTTCCCAGGCCCGCATCCCACCCTGCTCAGCGCCCGACCTTGGGGCCCTGGGCTGCGGCCGCCTGTGGCGACTGAAGGCAGCAGCCTGAGCGTGCCTGAGCCCTGCCGGGGATGCTGGATGGCAGCATGAGGGAGGCGGCACAGAGGGATGTTGCCGCTCAGCCCTGGGGTCTCGCTCACTCCCCTGATGAGAAGCAGTAATTAGGCAGCTCCTCTCTGCCCTGCACTCTGTGCAGCTGGTGAGCCGGTGCTTGGAGTGTCACAGGAAGCAGTTTGGGCCCTGCTTGTCACAATGCTGATTTTCTCCTCTCTCCCCAGGATTTGGGCAGAGGAGGATGAGGACAGAAGGCCCAGCTGGCAGCATCCGGCACTGTGCCACATACCGAGCTGCCTGGCTTTGCATGTGCCCCCTCCAAACCTGTGGCCGGCAGCTCACCGGGGGTGCCACAGCCTGCAGACTCCTCTACTTGAAAAGTCTTGGTCCTCTGTTGCATTACCCCTGGGACACTGAATGGACCATGTGAGCTCATCCCATCCCATTTGCACTGCCAGCCCCTCCTTTTCAAAACCCATATTGCCCGATACAGCTTGTGGCCCAAGGCAGATTTATTACACGCATTTATTCTGTCATTGCGTAGCTCTGCTGCCTGGTCTATGGTCCATCAGCATGGCTGCACAAGCTGTGCCTGGCAGCACCTCAGCAATGGGGTTCTGTCATTTCCTCTTCCTGCGAGGCTCAGAGGACGGGGAGAGGCGGGGTGAGGGGACGCAGCCAGGGGACAGCCTAGAGGCACTGGGGGCTGAATCTGGGAAAGGCTGCAAGACCTCGCTGCTCTCGGTTGTGCCTCGCGTCCCTGTTTCCATGTGGGACACCAGCAGCGTGGGTGTCCTCAGCAAAGGATGCCCTCTTGCTCCAGTGCCCTTCCTGTAGACTTTCATACAGAACCTTGCTCTGGGGACTGCTCCAAGCTCCAGTGCCCACCAGCTCCCACTGTGGCTGGATCTTACCAAGGCCGTGGTGTCCCCAGCAGCTGTGGTCAGCTCCTTTATGGGGTCTCATCTCCTGCAGCAGGGGCACAGGAGGCAGCACGAGGCATGGGAGACGTGCCCTCACCTCCAGCACAGACCCCTTTGGACCTGTAAGCTGAAAGCAAGCATCGCTATGACCAGCCTCAAATCCCTCCCATTCCTCTGAGTCATTCTACAGCTGTAACAAGCCGTGTGTCATCCTGCCATTTCCCCACCTTATTTACAGCTGTGATTTAAGAGCTAAAGGTTGAAGGGAGCAGAAGCATCCTCTGCCCATCCTGCCCATGCTTGGAAGGGTCCCGGCTGCCAAAACAGGCTGCAAGCTGTAAAAGCACCAACAGCTGCTTCCTGCCACTGAGTGAGAGGCTGGAAATGAGCTCTGGGGGCAGTGCAGGGGGGAAGTGCTAACAAACGTGTTCTGCTGCAGATTTACGGTGCAGCACTCAGGCAGAGCCAGCCCGCGACGTCTCCCGATGGGGAGCAGGACCATGCAGGTGGGGGGCACGGCACCTTGCCAGCACTGCCAATTAATTTCAAATAGTGCTGCTACCAGCATGTGGGGTCCTCCCAGCACGGGCCGCCCCTCCAGGCAGCCCCAGGCAAGCAGCAGCTCTGCAGAAAGCTGCTTCTCCAAGGCAAACTCTGTGTCAGCTGGAGGAGTCTGCTCCCCTCCAGATTTTTCCAGCCATATGCCCAGTGATGGAGGGGATGGAGCAGAAGAAAACCTGAGGAAGAAAACCCATCAAGTCCTCCACAGGGATGTTGCAGGAGCATCAATGGCACCTTGATGTCCTGAGCCAGCTCTCACTGAGTTTTTTTAGGAGCAACAAGCCTCTGGAGAAAGTTGGAGGGGGGGGGTAGAGATTTGGGGCTCCACCGAGGGCCTCTTTGCTGCCTCTCACAGAACCACAGTCTGTCCTTCAGCCCCCAAGGACAAAGCAGAAGCAGCTGTTCTGCCCTCCGTGCCGATGATTCCCCGAGCACCCTGCTACATTTTTCAGTGGTGCGGAACCAAATGCTGCTGGGCTGCGCAGGATGCCTGAGCCGAGGACGCCCTTCCTACAGCCACCTGGCATTCTGCAGGGCCCAGCCAGCAGAGCACAAGCTCACCAGTTCTGGGGTGCTCCTGGGGCCACGGCTGGGCTCCGTGCTGGTCAGGAGGGGACACCCACTGCCCTGGTGCTGCAGGAAGACCCTCCCCAGGCCTGCCCATCCATTGCCCTCTTTTTTCATCTCCCCTCCCTGTCCCCTGTTCTTTTGTGTCCTCCACACATCATTTCTCCCAGATCCCTGCCCCCAACCATGGTAGGGACATGGGCAGCCTCTGTCACAGAATCACAGAGTGGCTGAGGTTTGCAGGGCCCTCTGGAGCTCCTCTGGTGCCACCCCTGCTCCAGCAGGGACACACAGAGCAGGTCACCCAGCACTATGTCCAGGCAGGACCCTCTCTGGTTTGTCCATGCCTCTCTCACACCAGGGAGCACAGAACTGGACCCAGCGCTCCACATGTCATAGAATGGCTTGGGTTGGAAGGGACCTCAAAGATCATCTAGTTCCAACCCCCCCTCCGCCATAGGGATGCCACCCACTAGACCAGGTTGCCCAGGGCCTCATCCAGCCTGGTCTTGAACACCTCCAGGGATGGGGCATCCACAGCTTCTCTGGACAACCTGTTACAGTGCCGCACCACCCTCTGAGTGAAGAATTTCCTCCTAACCTCTAGTCTAAATCTCCCCTCTTTTAGTTTAAAACCATTCCCCCTTGTCCTGTCATTATCTGATTGAGCAAAGAGTTGCTCTCCATCTTTTTTATAAGTCCCCTTTAAGTACTGAAAAGCTGCAATGAGGTCCCCCCGGAGCCTTTTCTGTAGGCTGAACAGCCCCAGCTCACTCAGCCTTTTTCCATAGGAGAGGTGCTCCAGCCCCTTGATCATCTTTGTGGCCCTCCTCTGGACTTGCTCTAACAGACCCTTGTCCTTCTTGTGCTGGGGGCCCCAAACATGGGCACAATGCTCCAGGAGGGGCCTCAGGAGGGCAGAGCAGAGGGGCACAATCACCTCCCTCCACCTGCTGCCCACCCCTCTGTCGATGCAGCCCAGGATGCAGTTGGCCTTCTGCTGCAAGCGTGCACTGCTGGCTCATGTTGAGCTTTTCATCCATCAGAACCCCCACGTCCCTCCCTCAATGAGTTCTTCTCCCAGCCTGTACTCATGTCTGGGATTGCCCTGACCCAGGTGCAGCACCTTGCACTTGGACTTGTTGAACCTGATGCGGTTCACGTGGGCCCCCTTCTCCAGCCCGCCCAGGTCCCTTTGAATGCCATCTCTTCCTTCTTTGGTACCAACCGCACCACTCAGCTTGGCATCATCTGCAAACTTGCTGAGCATGCACTCGATCCCACTGTCCATGTCGTTGATAAAGATATTAAACAGCACCAGTCCGAGGGACAGACCCCTGAGGGACACCGCTCGTCACCAGCTTCCACCTGGACATGGAGCCATTGAGCACCGCTCTCTGGGTACGGCCTTCAAGCCAATTCCTTATCCACTGAATGGTCCACCCACCAAATCCACATCACTCCAATCTGGAGATCAGGATGTCACGTGGGACCGTGCCAAAGGCCTTACACAAGTCCAGGTAGATGACATTGGTTGGTCTTCCCTTGTCAACTGATGCAGTCACTCCATCGTAGAAAGCATGTGGACACACCAAGGCTGAGCAGAGGGACAGGAGCACCTCGACCTGCTGGCAACACTCCTAGTGCAGCCCAGGACAATGTTGTCCACCTTTGCCATAATAGCTCATGGGCAAATTGGTATCTCCCAGGACCTCCAGGACATTCCCTGCCCTGCTGCTTCCCAGCCGGGTGCCCCCAGCATGTCCTGGGGCCTGGGCCTGTTCCTCCCCAGGGGCACCACTTGGTCTTGCCCTTCTTGAACTGCAAGAGAATCCTGCCAGCCCCTTTCTCCAGCTGCCCAGGACCCTCTGCACAGCACTGTGACCCTCTGGTGCCTCAGCCACTCCTCCCAGCTTCGTGTCATCTGCAAACCTGCTGAAGGTGCTCTCTGCCCCCTCAGCCAGCTCCTTCATGAGGCAGTTGAGCAGGACTGGACCCAGCATGGACCCTCTGGGTACTCTGCTCATTACTGGCCTCCAACCTGGCTTTGTTCCACTGATCACCGCCACCTAGGCTCAGCCATTCAGCGGGGTTTCAACCCCCCTCCCCCCCCGCCCATCTCTCCATGAAGCCCACCTTTCAGCAGCTTCTCCTGATGGCCACATGGGGCACGGTGACAAAGGCCTTCCTGAACATCCTCTGCTCTCCCCACCCCTCAGGCTGCTCATTTCGTCACAGAATTTGTGGAGCTGCTCAAACACGAAACTGCGCGTCCTCAGCAAGGTGTGGCCTCCTATGAAGAGGCTCCTGGCGCAGAGCACGCCTGCCCTTCCCTCCCTGCACAGCCTGGGGAACTGCTCTCACCTCCAGCAAGTGCCTTGGGTGCTGCTAACTCCCGTGCCACCCCATCTGTTTGGGTTGTCCCACTCCTGCGGCCATTGGTTTCCTCTCCCAGCGCACCCAGGCAAACCCCGCAGGGCTGGCGGCTCCTTGGCACAAGCGCACCCAGCCCAGAAAATCACAGTGGTTGCTCGAGGAGGTGTTAGGAACAAACCAGGAGTGATGCTGACACCTCAGCCCTCGGTCATGAATTTCTGCAAGGCTGCTAGGGTTAGGAAAAATCCATCCCCGCTGTTTCATGTTTTGTGCTTGACAAAATAAACCAAATTTTGAATTTAACTGTATTTTCTTAAACAGAAAATAAGAGTTCTGCAGTCAATAAGCAGCCAGGTCCCCAAGGGCTCTTACTGCAGAGGAAGAATCGAGCCATCGCTATGCTAACAAGTGTATTAGCTAATGAAAACAGTATTTAAAATAATCACAATATTTCTTTATTTGCATGTAAAGATGACATAATAAAAGATAATTAGCAGCATGTGAAGTAGTTCTACTACTCAATTTTCTCAGTTTAGATCATTAATTATCTCAGTAAAATGCATCATTATGGCTAATTTTAGAAAAATCTAGCAGCTGCAAGGTCATAGTGGGAACAATTTCAATTTGTAATTGGAAGAAACATGAAAGTGAGTCAGATAATCTTTTATTAGATAATAATAATGGATCACACGGGCACATATATTAAGTACTTTAAGAGGCAGAAAATGCACTGTATCATTTAATAATGTCATCAAATGGGCCTCAATCATGGGCTGTCGGGGGTTCAGCCCTTGCTCCTGCCTCATTCTTGCTGCAAGGAGGGCAGGTGTGCTTTGGCAGCGTCCCCTCCTGTTACCACCACGTCACGCCTCGGCCTGTTTTGGCATCGGCGCATCCAAAGCTGCCTCCTGCGACCCAACAGCCCCCAGGGTGGTCCCTGGCCCCCATGTTCCTTCCGCTGGTCCTGGGGGACTTGGTGGCAGCATCACAACACCCAGCTGGGTCCTAGGGCACCACAAACGCCCTCTGCTCCTGCCTGGTGCATGGAGAGAGTGAGATCTGTAACACCACTGGGGCCACATACAGGTGCTTTTGGCCATGAAACTGCGTTTGGGGCATCACCTCTGCCTTTCCCAGTAAAAGCTTTGCAAGAAAACCTGACCAGAGCACTGGTGCCATCTTGCAGCACTTCCTCTTCATGATACCTGTAGCGAGGCTAAAAGCAGGGGTGAGCCCCGGTTTGCAGGGCAGGTGTGTTGGATGCACCATATAAAATGAAGCAGAAAATGTTGCTGCGCCCACAGGAAGTAAGAAACAGCTTTACACTTTGCAGGCACCTTCCTGGCTCCAGATGCTCGCGGCAGCCCCCTCCCCAGCACCTCCGCACACCAAGAGCAGTGCTTAGACTGAGGGGCTTGCCTCCAGCAGCGTGCAAAGACACGGCAGAGGGAGCAAGCCAAGGCTGGGACCCCCGGGATGCTCCTGGTCACCACAGCAACGCCTGGAGATGCGGCCGGTTGCCACGACGACACCACAGCCCGGGGATGCTCCATCAGCACCCATGTGGCCTGGGGAAACCCTGGCGTCACAGGCGCAGCTCACAGATGGTGCATTGGCACCTTGGTAGCCTGGGGACAGCCCAGTGGCATCCTGGCAGCACGGAGCAAAGGCCACCCACAGCCACAGCTCAGCACAAGGCAGCCCCAGCCTCCGCTGCCCTACTACCTCCCTCCCAGCAGACAGGCCGTCAGTGACAGCAGGCAAATAACCGCACAGGGAGGGGAGACTTGGGACATTCACATCCTGTCCCAGACCGCCTGTGCTCCCTGTGGCCAAGGAAAGGTTTTTTGGGAGGAGTTTTGGGAGCAGCAGCTCCTGGCACAGCCACAGCAGGTGAGCTCCAAGCAGTGCTCACTTGTCCCTACAAACCTAAGGTGACAGCAGAGACAGCAGCTGCTTTGTGACCAGAAGCTGTATTCCACAAAGCTAAAACTGGGGAAAAGTTGACAGAAAAGGAGCCTGGTCAATGAGAAGCCAGGAGCAGTGGCAGGATAGCATGGTGAGTACAGCAAAGGATTCCTGGCCCCATGGGAGGTGAATGGCTGGCTCTGCCTGGTGCTTTTTCCTTCACTTGCCTGAAGAAGAAAGTAACCAGACCTTCAAAAAGAGCCACAGAAAACCTTTTCTGCTTTGGGACTGCACGGAAGGACATGTTGAACCATCTGGGGAGGACCTGCCCTAAGCTTTCCTGGAGGCGATCCTGCAGAGGAGCGCAGTCCGGAATCCCACGGCAGGGAGGAGCAGCCAAAGCCCTTGCAAACAGAGTCAACAGGAAAACAAAAATCCTAACCGCCACCACATTTGCATTGCCCTGTTTAAGGTTTCTGAAAGGGCCACTTCAATGTTTTTCTTCTAGTCTGTAAATAGACTTCATGAAAAGCCCATATCCCAAAGGCAGCTTTTTGTGTTGACGGCTGCTGCTTGTGCAGCCGCCCCACTGTTGCAGCCTGGTGCGTTCCAGCAAAGCGCTGAAAGGGGCAAGCAGGGCCCTGTCCCAGCAAAGGCCTCAGCACTGATTTGGGGAACCCAGGTGAAGGCGAGGGAGAGCTGTGCTGAGCACCCTGACTCCCAGGCAGCTGAGGGATGGTCAGCTGGCAGAACCTGTTTCCTTGTTCCAGCCCTGCTTTCTGTCAGTGTTTTCCTGATTTCCAAGCTTGCTGCCTGCAAGCCTGCTGCTTGACCCTGCTGTTCCACTCCTCTCCTAATCCAAGCGATTGAGCTTAGAGATCCTTTATCCTTACAAAAAAGCTGTTTCTATGGCATTTGTGGGACTCTACACTGCATTTTAACTCTACTGCTTTACTGCATCAACATTCCAAGCCCCACAGCATAATTCAGCCAGCTGCAAAAGCAGGTGGACCTGGGATACAGAGGAGGGCACTGTAAAAATGGAGAACCTTTGCATGACAGGAACCAGGCCTCTCTCTAAAAGCAGTACTTCCAAGTCGTCATTCCCCTCCCACCCACTGTCAAGGTGCAACGTGATTTCCTTAAATATAAGCTTGTGCACTGTTACCATAGCTGCTGTGTAGTAGAGGGTGCACAATTTTACTACATCTGTCTGCTATTGCTCTGGGAAACATCATCACTATTGGTTGATATTTTCAACCAAAGGCATTGGAAAATATTAAAAAAAAATCAAAAACTGCAAAGCTATTAGATAAGAATCTTTTAAAATTTATTGGACTAATTGTGTTACATTCAATATTTGATGTGTTTCTCCTGGACAAAGAATTGGCATAAATACAAACAAGCCTTTGTGTGCCTTCCCTAAACAAATAAGAGATAAAGTACTAGAGACAAGGAAACATAGTTCACATCTTCGTATTTACATTTTGCCTTTACTTTACAACTTAGCGCCAGGAATATTTACAGAAAAATACAGTAAGAACAAAAAGATCATGTCTTGGCAACATACAGAAATTCATACAAATTGTATATGATTTGAAGCATGTGATATCTGGCATTCTCATTGCAAATTACTCCTGCTAAAATCCATGTGGAAAATGCCCGTGTTTTCCTTCAAAGACATCACTCAATTATGCAGTCATTAAATCACATCTAATTTGTCTATTAGACTGAAATTTAGCTCTCCTGTCTTTCTGAGCATGCAGAACCTTGCAGGGAAGAGATGCCCGGGCAGACAGCGTAGCATCAAGAGCTGCTCTGCCCTACAGCCATCATGCACGTGCTGCTGCCCGTGCCTACACCTTATTTTTCACAGACACCATCCTCTCCCCTTTGCTGTAAGTTTTTAATGCTTTTTTAAAGTACCTTTAAGATGATTTCTTTAAATGAGTCTTTATTAAGGTACTAAAATTTCTGTAATGTCAACACTGCATTTAACAGGGTGACAGTTACCCTCCCTCTTTCTGCACCATTAAAAGGATGCCATCACTTAAAGCAGAATCATGAACGCAACATGAAAGGTCTTATGTAAAAAGAAGTCTCAGTTTAGTTGTGTCACATTTGCAACTCAGCTTTTGTCACTCTATGCAATGTGCAGAAGGCTAGGCTAATGTCACACTACACACAAAGAAAGTGGTCAATATTCATCCTCTCCGATGACTAACAATGCAAAACCAAGCCACGCAAGTTGTAAAATTGAAAACTCAATACAGTGGTTTGTGGTGGAAAAAAAAACAGAAGTCTGGAATCTTGACAGTAACATCGCAACTGAAATCTCATATTTGCTCTAATTCTTTTGAAGAAAAAGCTCTAGGCTCCATCCTGGACTAACTGAAGCCAGTGAAGTTTGGCCACAAACTTTGAGCAGACAAGGATTTTTTTCCCAGGCTGGTGGTTTACATTTTACGGCGATGTCAGCGGAGACCTCTGTGCACAGGGGGATGAGGGACGCTGCTTGTAGACACGCTCCATGGCATGAGTCTGCCACGGGCATTCACTACTACAGTTTGCATCCAAACCAAATGGGATGACAACACATTTCTGGAATCAATGTTTTTATACTAAACTTTTATACTAAACTGTGACTTTCTTGAAGGTTCACCTTTCCAGACAGCAAAACCCAAAACTTATGGCTAGGTCATACCACTAATGTGTGAAAGTATTAAACAGCTGATTTTATAAATCAAATACATGCCTACTCACCCAGGCTGCAGGATAAACAGCAACAGTGCATGCAAAAGTTACCTTCTTTCAAGATTTCTGAAACATCGCATTGCTTTCACTGTTATTAATGCTCAAGTGGGTGCTGTACTCATGATTTAGATGAAATATGAAAATAGACCAAAGAACTATTCTTCAGCCAAGCACAGGTCTTTTTAAAGAGTAGTATTTCAGGCAGTCCATTTGGCTATCTTGGACTTTGCAGAACATATCCAGGGTTCCCCTAAGTCCACATCTTTGTCACTGACTGTACCCAAGTACCTGAAGTATCTTTTGTAGCTCACTAGGATATAAACGAATGATTCTGCACATAACACACACTCGTAGCTATGGTACGTGGGTTTTGTTTTTAAGTTATTGAAGATGTGCAAACATTTGACTGCTCAGTATATTTATTTTTGTTACACATGCATCGGTCATGCCTTTTAGTCAGTGGTTTAAAGTGTGTTTGGTTTAAAGTGTGTTTGGCCATTATTTAAATCCAATAGGTACATACAAAATGTGGGTAAATTTAGTGTCCGTGCATTAAATTGATACTGGCAAAAGTTTACCAGAGAAATGAAGCTAAATTTCCCTTCATAGCTTTGCCAATAAACCCAAATGCTGACTTGCAACACCTGCTGCCATTTGCAACCAGGGCATCACATAAGCCCAGGCCAGCCACCATGCTTACTTCTACAATGGTTTTCATTCTGTGGTTTCATTTTTCCACTTGAGATTCATCTGGATCAAAATCAAGAGCTCCTGACTTGAGAGGTATGTATGCCTGTCCTCTGTAACAACCACATCTGTCACCCCAAACCCCTTTTGGTTGATATCCTGAAAGTCCTTGCACATGTATTTTTAGGGCCCTGTGTTTGTATTAGCCATGAAAAAAACACATGAAAAGATAGAGACAGAGTATGTCCTTGGCAGGTAAGTTATAATGAAACCATTAAGACTGTTTCAGGTCAGAACTGTTGCAAAAATTAACTCTGAAATATCAAAATTAAATGACTCACAGGCATTATTGCAATACATATTAAAAAGCTTCTGAAAAATAACTTAAAATAACTTGAAGAGCTCCACAAATTCCTACTTACATTTATACTCTTATACTATCTACTTATTGGAAGGAGAAGAACACATGCTGCTGCCGGTGATCACAAACTGCACCTACACAGGAGCATCAGTGATGATTCATTACTGCAACACAAGTTAAGATTGCGCTGGGAGCTTGAAAGCACTCCCAAGAATGCAAATGCCCACTGCAGCTCTTATATTCCCAGTATTAAATTTGTAGTTGTAAACATCTTTTCCCAGCACAACCTTCAAGTCCTGAACATATGAGAAAGCAGTGATCTGAAAAGGAAAGTATGCCTTTTACCTTTTTTTTTTTTTTTTTTTAAGTTTTATCTGCATCCTCATTCAAAAACCTACTCCTGGAGGACAGCTTGTTGGCTGTGAGCTCAGCAGACAGCAATGTGGCCACAGAGGTAACAGAACACTTGAACTGAAGTTGCCAATGACCAAAGAGAACTGAATCCACACTGGCCTGTTTCAAATGGGATGAAAGCCAGCAACTCAAATATTTTACCTGAGTAGGGTCAGGAGAGACACCAGCAGTCTGAAGGAAATCTTCTGACCTAGGAGAAAAGGAACCGCTGCTGCCGAAAGTGAGAAAGCACAGTAGCTTCAAAACAATTTTAAGTTATAACTCCAAATGGACTTTCATGAAATAGCAAATTAACAGAAAAAAAGAAGAGCTCCTGAATTTTCTGTTTGAATTGTTTTACCCTTTGTAATAGGAGCTTCTGAGAAGTGTAGAAGCTGCAAAAAACCACTTATGCTATAAAAAAATGGCAGGCAGGAGGCAGCCCCAGAATCTCAGATTTCAAGCCAATGGAAGGAAAACAGGTAATGTTTACGCTTTTAATGGAAACGGTGACTAGGTGCTAAGGACCCTTCAAAATAAGTATTGCACAAAAAATAAAATCAAGCTGCTAAAATTAAATGTGACATTTTGCAACAGACCTGAAAGTCAAAATCTTGTTTTTGTATGACCAAGAACTCTTATCTAGTAACAACTTATGTTTGAAAGCGTGGTAATTTCAGGTGTTGTTTGTTCTCAGTATGACAGAAATGCTGTATGCAGATAGACTCATGCCCAACCAAGGAGGATACTGTAAAACACAGCATCTTGCCTATGAATTTCATGATCTGATATTTCCGAACATTTTTCCTCCTTTTGGTACACAAATTGGTTACAAGCAGCGAAGTATCTTCCGTTGTACTCTGAAGGGGGGTTGAAACCTTAAGTTCTTGCGGGGATAGTCAAAGCTCAGAAAGAAGTCTCTCCTCAAAGGAGAGGACCCTGCTCCTTTCTCCTTTAACAAGAGGGTGTAGCAAGGTGTCTGAAGGCAGGTTTGTTTGTATTTTGTTATCCATACTTATATGCAGAGACATTTTTATTTTGATCGTTTTCTCACAGAATGAGACACAGTTCCTAATTAGTCTGGAATAGATGATTGGGTGAAAAGATTATGTTGCGAGCATCCAGGAAGATTGGAATTCAGTAATCTTTTGAGGGTAGGTGAACTGAGTCAATATCCCAACTGCGATGTTTTTGATTCATTTCTCATTCCTCCCACATGGTAACTGCTGACTTGTGCTAGAATATGGGTTTCCTGAATTCCAGAGGGCTGAGGAAATTTGTTGTTATTTAACTGTTTTCATTACTGTAGCCACCAAGCTCTGATCTGATTGTCCTGGAAGGATAATGGCCTAGGCGTTGCAGTTCTTGAGCCCAACCTCCTGGAAAAGTGAGGTATAAAATTCTGGCTCCAGCTGCCTGTTCCGGTATTTATTGACAATGTCTGCTATTTTCTGTTTTCGGCGGACATGTGGGGGGTTGTATGAATCACTTTCCAGCCTCTTTCTCCGACAAATATTTATTACTGTTTGTCTCACTAAAAAACCTGAAAAAGAAACAACATCGGAATCAAGTTTAAACAAATTAAGTTGTGCCCCTGTGTTGGTTTCACAGATAAAGAAAGTTTTGGGTTCTACTCCATCTAGAAACCCAGGGGAAGATGCTCAGCAGCACCAAGTCAAGAACTTTTCTGAAAGACCAGTCGGTAACAGATAATCATGGTCCCCAGGGCTGTGAGACCATTCTACTGTCAAACACAAATAAGAAAGGGACGAAGTCTATGATACTCTAATCCAGCTGGAGGAGAAGGAAGATTTCCCTGCTTTGCCAGTGCTGCACAGCAGCCTGCAACAGCTCCCTCAGGACCAAGTGGGGAAACAACGTAGGACCCCAACACCATAAGAGCAGTATGAAAGCCCAAGGCTACGTTGTATGAGGACATGTGGAGTTCAGCTGGGTCTGAGGTGGCAACAGGTAACACTGGGGAGCCATATGAGCACTGATAACAGCAAGAATCCAGAATCCATCCCAGCATCATCAGGGATGACAGAACCATCCTCTCTGAACAGGGGCAAAGACAGACTATGGGTTGTGGCTAGAAACAGTTTTCTCTGCTCTCATGGCTTTGCCACACCTATTGCCCTTCCCTAACTCATACTTCTGCATATGGCTGGGAGAAGAAGGTTCAGA
The DNA here is from genome assembly GCF_013377495.2 of Cygnus atratus. Lineage (NCBI taxonomy): Eukaryota > Metazoa > Chordata > Aves > Anseriformes > Anatidae > Cygnus > Cygnus atratus. The sequence goes on along the minus strand of NC_066377.1, from coordinate 15,311,249 downwards.
ACCTAAGTAGCTAATATTTAGGCGAAACCAGCAGTAGACTTTCTTCTACTCCAAAACTAAATTCATATGCAACTTTTACGAAAAAAGTGTCCGTTAACTCCTTTTCTGCCTATAGAAAAGCGTCAGTGAAACTGCAACACTGCTTGCCTTATCTAGAGGACCTGATTCCTGACAACCACAAACCACATACGCTGAACTTAGAGGTCAGACAAATTTCATTATGTTCTGCTCCTGAAAAGACAGCACAACCCTAAGAAAACGCACCGTGTTCTTTATTAGTATAAGCCATTGCCATCTGCTGAATTCACAAAGTTTATCTGAAAGCCCAAACTGGCTTTAATTTCCCCATCACTGAATGACATGCAAAATCAGAACCTGGAAGTCACCCCCCAACAGATCCCTACAACATTAGTTTTATGGTTATGTGCAAGTACCCTAATGTGAGTTTATTCATTTCGATCGGCCCTGGGAATAGCTTTTACTGGAGTAAGATTTCCAGTTACTGAATCTATAATAGCACAGATACCCAAGATTGAGTCATTAATATATCCAGGAACCCAGAAGAAGGTGGATAGCACACATGCACCCATTAACACAGGCCTGACAATCTCTGTGGCTTTTAATTGCAATCCTATTTCTAAACCGCAAGGACCAAACACAGCATGCTAGCACAATTCAAAATTCAACACTATCCTCTGGTAGTCAGGTAACATCAGCACCTTGGCCCCCAGTGATAAACATTTTTGAGCCACATTTCTGATCTCTCCCACCTAAATTGCTCCTTTTCCTTCCTCCATTACTACTTCCATGCCCTCACCTGATTCCTACAGTTACAGTGGAGCCTACAGCTCAGCCGACTGAGCAATGCTGCCAGCTAACTGCTAAGCACCTGCTCCCTCTGCTGTTCCTGCTTCCACTGTTGCTGCAAAAAGAACAAAATAAAGATGTGCTGTCACGCTCGGTACTTCTTCCAGTGAAAAATTCCAGACCATGCATTTTGCAGATATATCACCACCCACACACCACAGTCCCTGAGCTATCCTTAACTCTGTTCTGTATTAAATTGCTGGGATTAGCCAGATTTCACACTAACAGCATAACAGAAAAATGGAAACACACAGAATGAACAAAACTGGAATTAACACTCCTTTTGTATTTACTTTTTGTGAAGGAGTACAAACAAAAATATTGCTGGCAGGGTACTTGCAATGTTCTGTGATGGCAGAGTTAGTCAACGCCAAATGGGATGGATTGGACCAGTCACTGAAATGCCTCCATGTGAAAAGAAAAAAAACAAAAACAAAAGAAAACACAGGTGTTCCTAAACATCTTTAGCTTACCAAGAGCTCTCCTACTGACTATCATTCCATCCACCAATGGGATAACCATGTTGAATTTCCCAGTTGCTCCTTGTAGTTTTATTCTGAATAAGCCAGTGTTTAAAGGATGGATGAAGATCACAGGAACTTCTTTCTCAGGAATGGCAGATCTTAAGGAAAAATATATGGCTGTTAAATCTAGTTCATCAGTCTAGCAGTGTTTCAATTAAAGCGGTCATTTTTCATCCATAGATTAAGTGTTAAAAGGATGCTAAAAATGTCTTGTGGCTAAACCAGCAGGGAGGGCAGGGGGGAAATGAGGCTTGGTAGAGATGAGCCTGGGGTGGAGTCCCAGGGTTGGGGGTGAGGGCAATAGCACAACTGAAGTGCATCTACAGCAATGTCCCTCACTACAAGAAGGACATCGAGGCCCTGGAGCGTGTCCAGAGAAGGGCTACGAAGCTGGTGAAGGGCCTGGAGCACAAGTCCTGTGAGCAACAGCTGAGGGAGCTGGGGGTGTTTGGTCTGGAGAAGAGGAGGCTCAGGGCAGACCTCCTTGCTCTCTACAGCTACCAGAAAGGAAGGTGTGGGGAGCTGGGGGTTGGCCTCTTCTCACAGGTAACTAGTGATAGGACTAGAGGGAATGGCCTCAAGTTGTGCCGGGGGAGGTTCAGGTTGGAAATTAGGAGACATTTCTGCTCAGAAAGAGCAGTCAGGCATTGGGACGGGTTGCCCAGGGAGGTGGTGGAGTCACCGTCCCTGGGGGTGTTCAAGGAAAGGTTGGACCTGGTGCTGAGGGACATGGTTTAGGGGGTGACATTGGTGGTAGGGGGATGGTTGGACCAGATGATCTTGGAGGTCTTTTCCAACTTTAATGATTCTATGATTCCTGTGTGCAGTGCATTCTCTGGACCTAAGAACAGTTATATCAACTATACTGTTTCTATGATCTTCTGTCACCAGAATTTCAAAGTCCTCTACAAAGGGCTTTAAGCCTCATGACATGTATATAGCATTAACTACCTCACAAGGGAAAAAAACAGGAAGGATGCTGATCACAGACTGAATAATAAAACTACACATATTCTATTACTTAATTTATGTTTACACCACACCAATATGAAAAGCCCTTTCATATTTTTTCCCAGCAGAAACTCTAAAGGAACTCAACTGTCTTTAATGAGACTGCCTACAGTTTTGGGGGTTCCCTGTGAAAGCTGAAGAATGTAAATAAATTCAGTTATGGCTCCTTCTGAAGTGCAGCCTAGACTGTTGTCTGCATGAATCTAGAAAAATAATGAAAATAAGAGTAGTCTCACCTTACGGAAGTGCTACTGTTGGCTGTAGTTTCTACACCAGTGCTCGTCTCAGACATCAGATCAGGGAGGGGGAAGTTTTCTATGTGAAAAGGACGTACGGAATAAAGTTTAACTACCCCAGTTTTATTTATTTAGGTACCAAGAAAGATGAGTTATCACTAGTTAAAACGATGCAATCCTTATGCATTTATGCCATGGATGTTCTGGAAACACAGCTGATGCCAAGTCTTTTGCTGGTCTGTTTTAAGCATAAGCAGTACATGGAGTATATAGGCACACCTCATTCATCCAGTGCTCAACGGATTAGGTAACACATGTCCCAGACCCTCAATCTTCTTAATCCCAAAGGTCAAAATCTCCAGAAAAACAATGAGAACAGGAAGGAGCTGAAGTGTTTCACAACAACAAGAAAAACTTTCAAATTATTATTCAGTAGCTTCTTTTCCCATCTGCAAATATCAGCCTCAAAAACAGTGCTTGGAACTTCAAATGATACCACTGCTCACATCTGTAGTTCCTTTGAGCACCCCACATAGGAATAACAGTTTGCTCTGGCAAACGTGGCATTGTTCCTTGAGTCCAGTCTCTGCAAATCCTCACCATAACCTACCACTCTGCTGCCTTGCACTTGGTAACAAGTCCCTGGATAATAAAGGTGCAGAAGGAATAAATAAGAACTTGAATCCCTGGAATGGGATTGTGGTAGTTGCATCCATTTTTTTTTAGGGGCTGAAGCTTAGAAAGAGTGTAAGGCCCAAAAATACTTTCTGGCATTAGAACTGGGGTGTTGAGTGCACCCAAAACCTGGATCTAGCAGAGGAAGACAATGGGAGGGGTGGGGGTGTGCACAGAAGTATTTTGAGATGGAGCAAGAGGGAGGACTGGCAGTTGGCACAAGGGCGATAGCCTAGACTACAAAGTCAGTTTTTCCTCTGTCCAGATTCATAAAACATAAGACAAAAGCCAAAAATGTAAGCAGCATAAGGCAAAGCCTCTGGGCTAGGAGAAACTTTCAAGAGCCTCCCCTCAGTCATCCAACTGCCAGTCTTACTGAGGCTCACAGACTCATTTTCTTCATCTTCAGGCCCATAGCTCTGGGAGATTCCCATGGCTGCTGAAAGAAGCAGCTGAGCAGAAATGTGTGTGTAGCACAGTCACTGTCTCTCCAGTGAGCTGACTTTAGCTATCACCCACAAAGGGATAGCAGCTCAGGAACAGAAGGGGTTGAGGGACTCCTGGAGCTAAGGGAACACCCTCTGGGCCAATGGTTGGATAAGGAGGTGATGCTGCAGATCTTGGTGTGTATTTTGATCCCAGGCAAAGCTCTGCACTATGTGCTGTGGACAAGAAAATATTTGCGTCAGAGACCTTGGTAGGAAAGGAAAGAGTTTACACCTGCAATTAATGTGAAGCCACCTCTGATCTCTTCTACTCACTTGGTTGCTTTCCTCTGGGAGGAATAGGAGTTAATTGAGGTCCTCTCTTACTGCTAAACTAGGAACTAGGATTAGAAACAAAGGCAGAATAAATGTAAAATAGAATCTGTTGCTGGCAGCCTTACAGACGCTACCAAGCTAGGTCAGTACAGACAGGCTCTCACATCACACTAAAGCCTGGCCCATGGCTTCGAACCAGCATGCAGAAATTCTTGGGGACGAAGGACTCCTCGTGCCTGGGGGACAGCTGCCCACCACTGTCCACATTATGGCTATAACAGGATGGACAAAGCTGGGTCTCTCCCAGGACATTCAGCATCTACAGTCAGGGAGGAAACAACAACCCAACGAGCATTAATTTAGCACAAGGAGCAGGACACTGCCTGAATAACGGCATGTAGAAAGGAAACTGGACCACACAGCACCATCCAAACTGGCGCCCTGAGCAAAGAGTAAATGAGCCCTCCCACAAGACAGATCAAAGTAGAAAGTTTCAAAGGTACCATCAAAACAAGGAAGCTGATGATCCCTTCAGCACAAAAACAGCTGATCAAAAGTAAAACTAGTCAGAACGTCGTTTTTTAAAGGAAACATAACAGCTCCATTCTGAGTAGACAGCAGCTGAGAAGAACTCAGTAATGGGGGTGCACACTAGCCTTATACATTAAGCTTAGGGAGAGGGTGCATAAGGGCATTTCACATGTACTGCCAGAGTTAAAATAATCTCCAGACCTACATCCAGTGATTCGTTTACACCTCATGGACCATCACTTAAATATCAGAACAGTTTTAGAATCTTAGGTGTCAGTTACAGAAATTAATAACGATTTAGCATTCTTTAACAGAGGAATGAAACCAATTTTTTTCCTCTGTTTTTCTGTTCTATTGCTACGCTAACGAACAATAAGAATTCTACGCACCTATGTCATCATAACGTTCAACCCAGACCACATACACTTTGGTTTCAGGTCCCATTGGTGGAATGGTCCGGCCCTGAGGCACCTTCTTGGATCTGGAAGTAGGACTGAGCTGTTTTGAACACAAGAGAAAAGCAGCATTTGCAAACATCATAAGTCCAGTAATTTATCTACAGCATCTCCATAGTTGCTCCTTAGTCTTTCAGATCTCAGACAGGTACAACCTCCGCCAACGATTAAGATGGGACAGCTACAGTGGAACTACCCACTTAGAAGCAGTAATTTGGGTCTCCACAATACTTATATTCAACATAAATGAGAGAAAAGTCTCTTTTTTCTTTAGACATTGATAACAATGTCAATTATTTCTTATTTCCCAGCTTTGTTGCATATATCTGAGCTGCACTCAATTCACTTGCTCTATGTTCCCAGGAAACATGCATGTGCACTGCTGTTTTCCCATGCTATTGTGGAATACCCAGCACATCTACCATGGCAGTGTTTTAGGATATTTCCATTATTATTTCAATATTTCAGAGCAAATCTGCACACTGCCCAAGGAAATGCGCTTTTCCTTGCTAATTTCCCCATCCAATCCAGTGAGCTAAACTAAAGCTCCTGCCTTACACTTGAATTTTTGTCCCCAGTTTTACTGTGTTTCTACTAATAGCCAATTTCTGCAGTAAGTCCAATAAAAATGCATTCAGGCAACTGCAATTATTTAGATTAGTCATTTAATGATCTTAAAAACTCATCCATTTTTTTTAAACATTCTCAAAGATCCTAAATCAATAGCTAAGTACATTTGGAAGTGAATTTTATACAATAAACAAGCAGCTGTAAATCCTTTAACTGTTACAGAAGTTCATCGTTTTCTGTTTTGCTACCATACAAAAGCAACTTCACATTTGATAATTCAGCCACAACTGACCCGTGCTATTTTAAACTGGCAAAGTATGAAAAGTCTTCATGTCAATCCATCCTACATTTCCAAGCATGGATTGGAGTCTGAATTACTTTGTAAATACTGCATATACTTTTTCCTGCATATACTTCAAAATTTAAGTATGCAGGATGTTTCTACTTAGTATTGTTTAATTTATATTAATTTATATTTAATTAATGTAATCTACCAATCTCCTACTGCAGGTGCAAATGCTAGCAGGACTGAAGCTGTTGTTAATAATTAACATCTAAGAATGAGTGACTCCAAATGCTAGGAAACTGAATTGTGTACTATCAAAAATGCTGTAGGATTGCCAGTGTGCTTCTTCAAAACAAACCAAAACATAACAAACCATAACAAAACAAAAGAAAGTCATTTTTCAGTGCAAGTTTTGCCTTACCCGATGAGAGGGATTAAGATTGTCTGTATGACTGGGGAAGAGTTCAAGTGTCAAAGATGGCTGCTTTAATATTCCTGGCAGCAAATCCATGTTGGAGTCACTTTCTTGGTCAGAGACATTGCTTTCCAGTGAATCAGCTGTAACCGAAAGAAACGTGAATTTTGTCTTACCTTCTGCCAAAAAAACTAAGTTGTCATCATATGCAGAGTTGTGCAACTAAAAAAGGTGAGGTTTTTGAAACCTTATATACATGGATATACAGTCAAGTCAAAATAGAGCTCAAATCAGGGAGAGTTCAACAGTGGACAATTTACAGTTGTTCTAGAAACTGACTGAAATTAAAGCACTCCCTATGGATTTTAGAAGCACCCTGTCTGATTGCATGGTTTCCTACACAACACAGTCTCTTCCTTTCTATGGATATGATTTCCTCAAATAGACTTCTGCGCGCTGGTTCCAAAGACTTTATGAAAGCTCTTGCTCACCTACACAGCAATGAGGCAAATACTCCTCCATGAGTTTCAGGAACATATCATCAAGAACAGTGAAAGGAAATAAAGACATCAAGGCATTGCCAGCTGAACTGCTCTGAATTCATTGGCAGGGATAAGCTTTTTTTTTTTTTTTTTTTTTTTTACAGTATCATGACTGCAGACCAAACTCATATGTGCAACCACACGCAAACCTGGATATATACTGAGGCCTAGACTGAGAGAAAGTGGTGCAGAACAGATACTGTCTCAGAAGGAGTCAAAAACTCCTGGATATTGGATATTTAAATCAAAATATCAGTAGTTTTCTGGCAAGGGTCTTGCTATTCACACCACTAGTTTGCTTATTTGGTTTCTGCTTCCGACACAGCTCTCTAGATAAAAAAAAGTTGTTCTTTTCTTTTTTTCCCCTCTAAATAGCATGTACAAAATGATCTTACTTAGAGACTCCACTGGTGATGGGACAACAAAAGCTATTTCTGTCAAGGCATCAGCATAGTAGAGCACCTTCTTCTGCCCATTGAAGATACTTGCCCCAACATCTTCTGAAATAATTACATCGTCTGAAACAGGCAGAAAAGGAAAAGTTAAGTTAAGAGGCAGGTTTACCTCTCTGAGAACTTCCTCAGGAGAAGACCTTCAAATACAAGGTAAAATGAGAAGAAATCATGCAAGTCTCATTCTAAAATCAGAAGACTTCACAGTCAATTTTCATGGCGAACAACCACTCTCAAAGAATTTTTTTTGATATCTTGAAGGAAATAGCATTTTGGGTTGGAAAGAAATTTCATTTTGAAAATATTTAAATTATACTTACTATAATATCATATTTTCCTTGGATTCAGTAGTCTGTTCAGTAGTCAGTAAGTAAGCATCTGCTACAAGCATTCATTCAGTAGCTATTTCTACCCATTTCCTCTAAGACAGACACCATTCAGTTTGTCAATAAATTTCCAAACGCAGCTTACAGCATTTACAGCTTCAGCCTGACACTATTCTGGAATTTAAGCCGATTTCTATAGATTCTTTGATGGAGCCATGCTATAAGTAAATTAACAAAAACACCTTTTCCTTCCCCATGCCTCCTCCAGAAAGAATACCAAGGGCTTTAAGCTGAATTATTTCTGGGCACCAGTTTACAGAAGAGCCCTTGTAATAGCTGCTTCAGCAAAACCACTGGAGCAGAGAAATTCAACACTCTGACACAAAGAAGTGGCCAGAGGCATGCAGACCTCTGAGTCATGCTTTACCAACAGGGAAGCATTCCTGCATCTCTCAAGCCCATTGCTCTCAAGGAGCATCATCTCAACCCAAATCCAATTGCTTCTTTGCCTTTGCGGGGGGGGACGACGACACAAAACACATGCTCATGGATTTATTTTAATCACATCTCACTGGAAGCTCTTTTGGGTTTGTGTTTTTGTTGTTTGTTTTTGTGTGTGTTTTGCTTTAAGCAGAACCATCCACAAATAGAAAACACATTTAAGAAAACAAATAACATTAGTCACAGCAGAGAGTAGGGAAAAAAATCTAAGCATTCTTCACAAGCTTGTCCAAGTGTAGCAATCAATGGCTAAAAATCTGGAGCAACAGATTTAAAGTAAAGGTGCAACTCCACTTGTTGATTTTTCCCAGCAGCAGAGCAGATTAGAAGCAGCCCTCCTTCACTCCCATTATTGGTTGCTTTTTCTTTTCTTTCTTTCACCAATTAATTAATCTTTTTGGTGGTCTATTACTTAATCCAAACATCTGAAGTTCAAAGTGAACTTTTAACATCCACATTAAAAAGCACATATTAAAACAGGTTACCTCACTAATTCAGGGCACTGTCATCTGTGCAGTTGTACTGACAAATCCAACCGCAAAAAGAAGGGAGAGGGCTCTGCCTCAGAGTAAAGTGTAACAACCCCATCCTCAAAGAAATATTAAACCAAGCCCTGGCCATTTTGTAACCTCTCCTGACTTGTTCTGAGAAAGACATGCCTCTGTTCTCTTAACTTCTCCCCAACATTTCAAACCTTCTATCATGCATAGTTTTATTCAGAAAAGCCTTTACTTGGTCATAGTATAAGACAAGCCCAGAGGAGTAGTTGCTGTAGCGGAAAAGAACAGACTAAATTAAGCAGGACAGGAGAAGAGCTGTGTGTAGGCTGCAGCCTCAGTGACCTACAAACAGGGGCCTGTTTTCTTTACTTACTAGCAAGCATGATTACAGCTAACGTATTCATCAACATCTCATTTTAATCTACTTATAGAACACTAAAAATCACAATATTGCAAGCACGTCTGCTGATACACACTATAATCTGTATCCAATTTCAGATGAATACCGGTTTTGGGTTATGCATGAAGACCCACCAAGTCTGCCAGAAGTACAGAATACAGGTGTTTCTTGCTTAGACTACTTTCTCCCAACAACAAGCACTGACATTACTTTTCCTCACTTTGGCTTGAACCTTAGTCTATTTACACATTCCTTTCTAGTAAATGTTCATGTTTATCCAAAAAAAAGTACACAGGTGGTCAGATAGGTATCTGGGAGAAAAAAATATCCTAGAGGAGACAAAACATTTTAATTTAATGTTACACCATTTACCATGCCTTACCTTGTTCAGGTCCCTCTTCATCACTGCAGCTATTGATTGACCAGCTTGTTGAGACATGCCCAGTCCACCCAGGGTGCTTCCCTACGTCCACCGACCAGCCAAGAGACAGCAAGAACTCCAGGAAGTGTGGCTGAACAATTCTGGAAGACTCCATGTTCTTCAGGATCTGAAACAACCAGCAGCACCATGGTATGTACAGGAGACTCCAGGAAGCAGCTCTTCCCCTCCTCACCCCACCTTTGGTTTTGCAATTAAAAATATTGTGTCACTGAGATGGTTTTGCCCAAGCACAGCTGTTTGGAACCCCAGGCTTTCTATATGGACACCAGTCCCTCCTGCCCAGCATCATTCATCCTGCTTGGCAATGTCCTGTTCAATCAAATCAGCTTTCTGCCATCATTGCTGAAGCCTGCAATCACACCGCTACAAATGGCAATTCTGAGGTTTATCCAGTCATCAGGGATAAACCACAGAACTGTTCAGTGTAGAATGTGCATTAGCAGCAGACATAAGAGAATTTTCACTATTAAATTGAGAGAAAACTTTAGGAGAAATGCATTTCACCACTTCTAACCTGTACCTGACACACTGTGATTTAGGGCACAGGGGCCTCACTGCACATTAAATTATGAAAGAGATTTCGCAAAACAGTTTTCAGCAGGACTGAGCATGCACTTTAATCAAATGCCACACTGTACTGTTCATTTTGAACCTTAATCCCACTTTTTATAAAGATCTGGGATGTTTCCACATCCAAAGACAATTCTTGTCCCATTGTGACTGAGTGAAAATTGAGAGCTTCACCAAGTGGCATGCAGGGAGATGCAGATGATTTGTGATTTGATCCATCAGACCACTGGGATGTGGAAGAGGGAACACTGCATAGTGCATCTGTCCTTCCTTTCTGGGCCACGTGGAGTTTGTTTTGTGGCCAGAGTGTTTTTGGCTTTTTTTTGTACAGGGGCAGTGCGCTAGGACTCTACCCTGGGACAGAGACTCTACTAGAGCAGAAACTGCACCATCAGGGACAGACCCTGGAAGGAAAGCTCCCAGAGAGGAGGCTCTTCGTGCCCACACGGTCCTGGCACCCAGGCCTAACACGCTGTACAATATTCAGCAGTGACCAGGCACACTGCACTGAAATATTACCGATATGCTCAATAAAGTCATAGCTATGCTTCAGGATGAACCGAGACACAAAGTAGGTTAGAAAACAACTGCAGAAAACATGCCAGCTCAAGATTTACACAGACGTATGGTTTTATACCTAAGCTCCTTCAAAAGAAGGACTTACAGTAAAGTAAGGATGAAGGAGTATATTCAAAGGACCATTAGTGTTATGAAGTATCATGATATAAAAAGCATGGGGGCAGTTTCATTACCCTGTATAAATAAATTTGGTGAGACCCCTCTAAATTGTAAATGCGTATCACCACAAGAGAACATGTGGGGCTAATGCAGGAACACTCAGGTTAGACAACACCACTCTGGGCTGTGCAGCATCAGATAAAAATAGAGCTGACACCACTCCTCGTGAAAGGAGTGGGAATCACCTTGCAGAACAGAATTAGTTCCTGAGTTAGAGATGCACGAACACACACACTGATGGGAACATACACATGGATGGCTGAGTAGGACTGTGCAGGCATCTCTGTTCAAAGCAGCATTGTTACTCGGCTTTGATCTCCTCTGCTCCCGACTTATGACTTATTTCTGTTTTGTTTCTTTTCAAACACAGAAACAGCATCAGTTTTCTTACTCAGCTCGGTGTTGTAGAGATGAGTATCTTATTAACTTGACTGTGACTTTGCACAATCAAGAAGGCCTAGAAATTATTGCAAGATGTCCAAGGATCTGAAGCAGGAATGCCATCTTTATAACATCTGTCTAAATGTGCCCGAAAGCTCTCAAATATAAAGACTTTTTAAAAATTGACATGGCAGAAGTCCGAAGTACTGACTGCTAATTGGATATCCAAAGCCCGGCAAGTTCTGTAGGACTAAGTAATTTCTGCAAATAAATCTCACCTGTCTAAATCCACAAATTACATGTAAACATCAGAGGAAAAAAGCATTCTGCTACCTCAGCAAGAGCATAACATTTCTGGAAGGCTGGTAGATATCAAACCCTGTATATCTCGTTAGCTAACTTTGGAGATCATTTACTTGCTACTCAGAACCTTGACCTGAACACTCACAACCAGCATGACGCTGGCCTCAAGGATTGGTGGTGTATTACACCCAGATGTGGAAGGTGCTACTGTGTTCTGTCAATTGTATGTTCACAGTACATGAGGGAACCACATGTTAATTATTTTTGAAGCTATGCTTCTACTCTTTAGTATGACAATTACTAATAGAAATGAGGAGAAAGCACCACAAAAATTTCTAACGAGCCCATAAGCCTTCTTAATGTAGTGAGTTTCTATGTCACAGTCTACAGAAATCACAATTTAGACTAGCACAAATTAACCTGATTAACCTAACCATATTTGAATGTAAATAGTATAAAACAGAGACTTACAAAGCAGTAATACTTTTTTGTAAAAAGTTTTCATTTCTTTGACATACATTGAGCATTAGAATCAAACCAAAATACCTGGATATCGCACACAGCCAGAACAAATTGCAACTTTCCTACAAACTGAGCCAACAAATCTGAAACGTATTTCTGGTATGAATCTTTGAACTCTACAAAGAATATATTTTCATTAATATACATACAAAATGTTTTATCAAGACCTCACAGAAATCCTAGATGTAGATAATAATGTACTTCAACCTACAGATGAAAAGGTATGCAGTCATTTGTTAAAGCTCACATAGTAAATAAACACAAAGCTCAGAATCACTGTTTTCAGTGCTCTGCTCTAGTCACTAGCAGTGATGCTTTGCTTACATGAAGATTACCAGAAACAAGAAAAAAGACTAATCACTCCAAACTTACCTCCTGGCTTGTTTTCTGGCCTGCCTTCATGTAGAAAACAAAAACAGTATCAAAAGGACGACACGGTAGCAAATCCAAGTAGCCAAGGTCATCGAAAAACCCAGGAAGAGCAGGGTCAAGAGCAATCAGGTGAGGAGGTAGACGACTGTTAGCAGGCTCCTATTCAACAGAGTTCAACAGCTTAAAAAAATCTTTCATATCAGGAAAGTTCTTTATGGCTTTCATAATGATCCATTCAGAAAAATAACATTTTGCTCAAAAAAGAACACTCCCTTCCACAACAAATGCAGCAGAGACTTTCAAAATACTACATGACTATGTACAATCACATTGTATCTAGTTTTGTATTAATATCCCATATCAACAACATATAAAATACCAAACACTTTTATATTTTTGCAAGAGCTCCATCGCCTATAAATGTTGACAGTATTCTGGAAGAAAACACAACAAATAAAAGGGAAAATCCACAGGTAAGAGGCAGAATTCCAATTTAAGGATGTGGATTGTCTCTATAAACCATTGTTACTTTAACTTCAGAAAGAATAAACTCTACAATCTACATGTACTCCAAAGTGTTTATATATTGTTAAACCACTTCAACACAATAATCTCTGTAACAGAACTTCTAAGGCAGTTGTATTTTAGAAATGCTTACAAAGTAGCCCTAACTCAAACTGGAGAAATAGTGTCAAATATAACCAGGTGAATGTGATAGTTTTTGTACCTACTGCACAAATACAGATAGAGCCACCTATTCAGAGCATGTTCAGCTTGAGGCATGGCTTTGCACAACCCTGTTCTTAATCCTGGAAGACTAAAGTTCATTACCTTATTCAAGTAGACTACAGCACAACAGCAGATGGTATTGCACAAAAGATCTTCCACTAACAAAACTTAAGTTTTCCTCTTTTGCTAAGCCAAGCCATGTGGGTACTGATGCCATTAGTATAACACTAAGAAGTATCAGATCACCTTCAATGCCTCTAGAGACAGAAACCCGAAGTGAGAGAGGAACAGGCGTGCTGTCTGGAACTCCTGGGCTGCTGGCGGGGGCTTACACTCTGTAATCGGATCAGGAAAGCTCTTCTTACGCCACTCCTCTTCACTTTTCTGATCTATGGAAGTTTCAAAAATAATCTGCTGGGCCATGCCATTCCTCAGCTTCTCATGTCGCTCTTCAAGCTGCAATACAGTGCACGGACATGAAATGTTGACTCTACTATGATCTCTCTCAAACACAACAGCTCCATCATTTAGCAAATCTGTAAGTCACATGCAGGAGCAGCTGCAACTCCACCAGCATGATGTGTACTGAAGTACTATCAACAAGACCTTGCACAAGGTTACAAGGTGAATGTCTCAACACCCTGTTTGCATGGGAGAACTGTTGCAAATTATGGACCCAGTTATCAGCAACATCCTCTCCCTTTTAAGTGAACAGAAACTAAAGCGAATCTGGCATTGTGAAGCTTTAAAATACTTTTATTTTACACACACACCCCACACAAGGGCGTCGGTGTCCTTTCAAAAACGCCATTTACATGTCCCTAGAAGATGCAACAAAATGCAAATCATTTCTTCCTAGCAATACCAGGATATTAGAAACTGGAATAAAATGTGTTGAGCAATGCTCCTCAAGAACACATTCAAGGCACTGTCATCTTCCTGGGGAAATGCACAGATTCATTTGTTCGCAGTTTATTACTCCATTAATATGAATTAGTCAAGCTGAAGAATTATACCATTTACAGTAAGAAGTTAGTGTGATTCATGAACAAACATAAAACAAGAGCAAAATGAAGTCAAGGATTAAAAGTTACTTACTTCCTCATTCACAATTTCATGTAAATCAGGAATGCTCAAGTCTGCTTTCACAAACGGGATCTTGTCCACTTCTTCAGGAAAAGGGCGGTGCTTGACACTGTATTTTAATCCAACATCATTTTTAGGAGCCGGTCGAGGTTCTGGTACAAAAGTCTGTCAAAAAAAAGGGGGGCAGGGGATAGTTTCACTCAGGGCATTGCATCATTAGACAACATATTATAATGGGAAATGTACCCTCCCACCACAAGTTTACTAATTCTTATGTGAGAGGTATCATTAAAAAGCATTCAGTAATACTTTTAGAATAGACTTGTATTAAAAGTGTCACTGTAAATTTAAAAAAAGAAAAAAAAGACACTTTCGCTTTTTGTGGTGATTGCAATCATGGTACCTATTACACTTGCTTACCATCTAACCTCTAAGCAGTTGCAAATCCTAATAAAATGGCAAACAATCCTCTGCATCAATGGAGGAATGAGCAGCAGATCAAGGGAGGTGATTGTGCCCCTCTGCTCTGCCCTGGTGAGGCCCCACTTGGAGTACTGCATCCAGGTCTGGGGCCCCCAGCACAAGAAGGACAAGGGTCTGTTAAAGCAGGTCCAGAGGAGGGACACAAAGTCAATCAAGGGGCTGGAGGACCTCTCCTATGGAGAAAGGCTGAAAGAGCTGGGGCTGTTCAGCCTGAAGAAGAGAAGGCTCCGGGGAGACCTCATTGCAGCTTTTCAGTACTTAAAGGGAACTTATAAAAGAGATGGAGAGTGACTTTTTACTCAGGCAGATAATGTCAGGAAAAGGGGTAATGGCTTTAAACTAAAAGAGGGGAGATTTAGAGGTTAGGAGGGAATTCTCCACTCAGAGTGGTGGGGCACTAGAACAGGTTGCCCAGAGAGGTTGTGGATGCCCCATCCCTGGAGGTGTTCAAGGCCAAATTGGACAAGGCCCTGGGCAATCTGGTCTAGTGGTTAGCATCCCTGCCCATGGTGGGGGGGAGGGGGGTTGGAACTAGATGGTCTTTAAGGTCCCCTCCAACCAAAACCATTGACCCTGATACAATTCTAACAGCTTTTTCAGAATCCTCTACTTTAACCCTACTAACTATGATGATGTCAACAAGTCAAGCTGAGAAGTCCTGGAAGTGAACAGCAGCAATGCTGTGGGTCAGGAGTGAGATGCCCTGCTAAGGTATCAAAAAGACTTGCATTACTTATTTTAATGCAATTTTGACATTGCTATTGTATTATGTTACACCATGTAATTCAAAAACTGAAGTTACCAATGAAAGCAGCAGAAGGTCTAGTTGCAGGTTTGCAGGTGCATAAGATCCAAGCAAGCAAGACCTTTATACCTTGAGGGCTGCTTTGTAAATTTATTTACAACCCAGTACGCTTGAAAAGGGCAACACTTAAAGTTACATAATGCCTTTAGGTTAGAACAGTTCCCTTAAAACTGGTAGGAAGGTCTCCAGCCAAGATGTGACTTGTCCTTTGGTGACTGAGGCAACACACTTGGACTGACGCTATTTAGCAAAATGCTTCAGCTTAATTGACAACACAGCACCAAAGGCATCAAGTGAAGGGTCTTCCCAAAGGCTGCTCTGCAGAGACCAGAGTCATCTAAATGTTAACATGACAGCTGAGACTGACAGGCCCACATTTCAGCTACATTATTTCTTCCTGTATTTTACTGAGGGTCATAGGAAGACTTTCAAGATTTGGAGATGTTTACAAACAGAAAGAAATTTTGGTAACTGAAGGATATACTCCACTAGGCAACTGCAGTAAGAGAGTCTACTTTAAAATGAGATTGGGCTATTTCTCCTTTACTATTCCTGTCCAGAAGCATTCCATCTAGAGTCCAGAGTCCATCTAGAGTCCAGTCTAGAGTCCAGCGTCCGTCTAGATAGATTTTTTCCACTGTAATTTTACCACCATCTTTGCAACACTGGGCTTTGCAGTTAATAGCTGTTCTCTCTGCAGCATCTCATACTATATCTCCAGACTTTGTTTCTTCTGCTGCAAGGGCTTTGCCTGACATCCTAAAATCAGCACCAACACTCATGCCTACACAACTAAGCACACAGTACACTGCCCCATCACCTCCGAAGATGCTTTCAAAAAACAAGAAATATGGAGAGTTCCCCCTCCCACTCCCTTAAACAAACCTAGACGGCAACAGCGCTTTCACAGCCTGTATTTATTATTAATCACAAGTTGTAAAGAGTCACCAGAGATGTGTCAACATTACCTACAGCTAAAGGCCCCGTGGCTCAGCCTTAATGTATAATCACCAGTTCTGCGGGGCTGTCTCACATTAGTGGAATTTCTGCTGAACATCAGCAGTTAAAGATTTCTTTATGGGCTTTGATAGAGACCTTTTGATTTGCTTTAGCTCCTCTTGGTAAAAGACAGAGTTGCTGGGCCCATGCAAATCTTCCAGACGTCCCACGGATCAAAACCGTGACAGAAGGGAAAGAGTCATCTGTAAAGCACATGGGTTAAAAGAATAATACATCATCATAAAATACAAATACTTCATTGAGCAATAATTTAACCATAAAGAAACACAGTCATGATTACACAGATTTTGTTTTCAAGGAAAACTCCCTTCCTGACTCTAAAGACAATTTCTAGTGAGTAGAGAACACTAAGCATAATCCTCCTCTGTGCAACAGAGAACTACTACTGCTCAGTAGCAGCCAGATCTGCTGTTTCATCATTAAAAGTAACCTTCATCCAAATTCATGTAAATCACTGTTTCTCTCTCCAAGTTGCCCTCCAGAAATTAAAAAAAAAAAGTTATTCAGCCACTGCCTCTTTAGGTATGGCAAAGGTCATATGGAAACACAGTTTCCATGATACTTACGTGACTTTCTGTAAAGGTCCCCCACAAATAATGGCGATAAGAACAGTGGAAGAACAAGAGATAATAATCAAACTAAGACAAGGGAAGGTTCTGACATGACACTGAAAAAATTTATACCAGAAGGAGCTATGCACTGGAATATGGACACAGAGAAATTGTCCTCAGAGGTTTCCACGACCTGTTGGGACAATGTCATAAGCAACCTGCTCCAAATTCAATACTGACCCGGTTCAGAGAACTAACCCTGTTCAGAGAACAGGAGGTTAGACTAAAGTTTAGACTTCAGTTCTCCTACAGTGCCTTTCAATTTGCATGATTGTGGTTTTAACACTGCAGGGATTTCAGTCTCTCTTCAAGATGTAAAGGCCACTGAAGTTTGCTACCTTAGCAGACAAATCACTATAGCATAGTATGTGTAGAATGGTATACCTCCACAGCTTTTAATTTTATTTAAAAATGTATTTATATCTATCTTTTGTGCATTTAAACCATAAATTGACACCACCAGGTTACTAGATATGTATTTCTTCCCCGGTATTTCATGGGCAGCATACCGAAACGTACAGGGTACAGCACGTTTACGTAAGCACACGTATAAACCAAACCAGCTGCCCACAATAACCCACTTCAGTGGTCTGCCTCAAAAGGGACTTGACATATTTACACATTACTGCAATTAAACTTGTATTTCAAAGGGGATTTGTAAGCAAGTTCTGCACAACAAGTAAGGCTAATTTAATTCCAGATTATAATAGCTTTACAGGATTCCTCAGTAATGCATTTAGCACAGGCAGAACAAGGATGAGATTTGCTCAGCTGTTCTGGCATGTTCTAAGCTGTTCCTGTCAGGAACACATTTGCTCAAATACAGACAGAGTGAACATATGGCAATGGCTCCCAGGATGAGCTGCAAGACCTGTTTAGTGATTCTCAATGAAATTGGAGCATTCTGGACCACAACTCATAAACTAACAGTTTTTCTCTTACTATCGGTGGACACAATCTGAGCTCATGATGCTAGTTCAGTGCAATCTCTGTTTTCTAGACTAGTATCTAGACTCAATCCTGTCCATAGATGAGGAAAACACATCTGTGTCAGGTTAACATATCCAACAAACATTAGTCTTAAGTGGAGCTAGTACAAAAGAGGAGTTTCATCTGCTCTTTTAGGTGATGCCTTGATACATGAAGATTCATAGGAGGGACTTAAGGGGATTAATTGTTCAGTTCAAAGCATCATGTCAATACCACCAGATTTTTTTAATGCAAGCTCTCCTTGGTCAAAGTATACAAGGCTAAAACAAGTCAGAAAGAAAAATTCAGCTGTGAAAGCCAATACTCTGTGACAGATCTCCTTTACAGTAGGTATCATCGATAGAACAGAATGGCATACTAGAAAGCTATAATGGCTCCTTAGCAACTAAAATTGTGCTGAAAGCACCCACAGAAACATTTAGTAACAAGAGACCTAGAGCAAGCAAAAGCAACTGTGCAAAGCATAAAGGTCTCACATGAACTACTTGCTGAGCACCAATCCCCATCAAACCTCCTCTACTCTTAATGTTTTTCATTCTTTTATAACATGGATCCATCGGCTACAATTTAGATAGCAGTCACCTGAAAGTATCTGGATTAAAAACTGCATGAACAATTTGGGTGAGCTTGTATATGTTTGACTATCACTGACACTAAAGTTACTCCAGCCACTTCATTCCAGAGTAACATTCTGCTCAACGGCACATCCACGGAACAGGTAAGCCCCTGAAATGTGAGAGGTACTTGATGAAGCACCTTTATTTTACAGCTGCATGCAGAGAGTTTTACCTAGAGGAACAAGGGAAGAGGAAGTGTTGAACTTACTCTGTTCATTCCCCAGAGGCTGTTCCAACATTGCAAGGATGACACTATTATCCAAAACAAAGTAACGGAAGCTATGTTTGTTTATGGTAGGTAGACGAGAATATTTAATTAACGTGGTTTCATTCACTAAGCTGCAAGGGGAAGCAGGGCCACTGGGAGAAGGAAATGCTCCAAGTAACTGCATAATACTGCAAATGAGAAAAAAGTTAGAAGTTACGAGAGATTAAGATTTACCGTTCCACCCAAGCATGGACTTTCACTCATATTCTTCATTTATATCTTGACGTAGCAGTTACCCTTACAGTTAGAGTTATCAGGGCAAACCAACTATCTGCACTATACCATCAGCTAGTTGTAAAAGAACGAGTAATTTCGGAAAAAACGTACATGAAGTCTTACAAAGAAGACTAGTCTGCCTACAGAATAAGTTTCTTTATAACCTAGGTTAAAATTTTTATAATTTAGGTTATAAAGATATTGAGTTATATTTTAAAGCACAAAAACCTGTACCATTCCACAGCTTTCTTATGTTCATTCTTGTAAGAATATTATGGATGACTGAAGATATTCCTCCATAATTTAACCAACTATTGAACATCAACAAGCAAGGCATACATAAGGCTCCTAAAAATACATATTTATATCATCAGAAATTATGCAGGATCTTCCCCACAGTACGTTGAAAACTTCTATGACAGAAGCCAGCAGTGAGAGTTGAGGCTTGTGTCCAGTGTCAGTGACTGAAGATCCTGTGATCTGATTTTCACTCACCACCACCACCCAGATCAAAAATAAATTTATTGATGCTCTCCTGCCACGCTTTTCACTTTACTTGGTAAATAGATATTTTCATCCCTCCAAACAAAAAGAGGCAACAATAAAGGTTTGTCCAGCTACTCATTGGAACCTGTGTTTTTACCTTGGTAATTACACAGTAGTTTTTATTAACAGTAAAGTTTATAATGATTTTATTAAGTAGAATAATAAAAAAGCAAGCAGCTATCACCTTTGCCAAACATATTTATACTACTCATCCTCAATTTGTCTTGTCTACCATAATGTTATTCATCCAGTAAAAGAGTGCTTTTCAGCTTCTCTGGAGTGAATCTCAATTTTCATCTCTGTGTTCCCTCTCCCCAACCCACGCATCTGCAATTGCATTTTCAGCAGCATCTCTCAAATCTATTAAGCAAGTCCAATTCCGTGGACAGAATGACACCCCAGCCTGCACTGACTTACACCTGTGACATGTGCCATGGATAAGGAGAAGGGGGAATGGAAGGACAGGGTGACAGGGTGAAGTGGGAGATGCAAGGAACTGCTGGCTGCAGAGAGCACTGGCCAAAACCAGAACACCAGGGGCTGCAGGCAGGTTTTGCTCTTCAAATAAGAGAATGGGCAGAAAAGGAAGACAGTAATCACAGGGATCTTTTTCTGTTTGACACCTGTAATGGGAAGAGGAAGACAGCAAAGGCAGAGCACAGGACAACCCTGCCCAAAAAACAAACTAGATGGAACTTCTGGGTGACTTTTCAGATGCTCTCGCTACATCACAGAGACCTCACCAGGTGGGAACCCCTAATTAGAACATTCTCTGACAAGGCAATGCTAAACAACAAATTGACAAATTACATACCATGTTAACGTAGCTTCAGCAGCATCCTTCACTCTCATGGATGCAGGGTTTGGCTCCTTATCTCCTTTATACTTGACCTCTTGTTCACTGCTTTTGGATTTACTTCCTGAAATGCCCAGCTCCACAATCTCCAGTACCTCTTTTAAACAATCCTAAAACATAAGAGGACCTATCTGAAAACAGAACAATCTAACAAATGCCTCAAAGACCTCAGTGAAACAGCAATAGACCATTGATTCAGATAAAGTGCTACTGGTTATCTGAGCTCAGAGATAAAGGCAGAATATTATTTTAACAGACAGTGTTGGAGTAAGATCACATTTACTATAGGAATTATATTTTCTCTGTATAAAGATGTCTGATTATGTTTGTATGCCTCTATATCTCATGCTGGCAAGTGCTCTGAATGAATATATGCACTATATATTCCATTCCATTACACACGTAGAAAACAGTCAAGAGGACTACTAAGAATGCAACTGAAAAATGTAAACATATTTTACAAGATAATAAATATATTTCTGAGGTTATCTGCAGAACTTTTAATTAAGTTCCAAGGTCATTAAGAACAAACTCATCTGGAAAACTGCAAGAAACCCTTTTCCAAATCTTTCAATTGCCAACAGTTTTCATAAAGAAGCAAAGTATATCATGGTATCTAATTCATCAAGAGAACAATAGCAATATTCTAAAAGTAGACAGCAAAGCAACAACAAGTCTATCGCAGAAGAGGCCAACACTCAGTAGGATCACAGTTATGATTGACAAATACTGCTCATTACAATATCATTTCCTGAAAATATTTGGATGGCTACAACTAAAGTTCCAATCTCATGGCTTAAGCGAGGGAATAACAAGGAAAGCTTTCTCAAGAATAAATAACTGGCTAAGAATGAAACACAAGTGGTCAGTTTTTACCACCAGAGACCAGGCAGGGTTCCACACCTTGGTCTGTGTTGTTCCTTGAATTCACAACTGATGTAGAAAAACAAGTGAGAAGGAAGGTGAAAGTCTTTAGACAAACCAAAATAAATCAGGGTTGAGAAGCAAAGACCATCTATGAAGAATTTTCTACAGAAATTTTCTACAAAAAAAAAGTTCTACAGAATTTTCTACAGAAAGAGTTTACAGTATTGGCTAGTAAAATCAGCATGTGAAATTCAAAGTAGGTATCAGGTGAGGCACCTTGGACAGTCTGATCCTTACACTTGGCAAACATAGTGAAAGGTTCCCGTCGAACTATCATGGCTCAGGAATGAGCCACCAAATTTCCAGTATATCCTACGCATCGTATATAACACCATCCTGATAACCAGTGACAGTCAAAAGAAGAAAAACAAGTGGACCCTTACAATATAAAAAAAACAATGTAACTGCATAAACCTGTGCTGTGCCACACCCAGGCAAATAAATCATTCTTTCCTGGTCACCTACTACTGTGCCAATATCACCAAGTACATGCAGAAAGCACCTTTACGGAAAATCCTGATTGAGAGTTCTCAATTTTTCTCTTTTTTCTTAAATATACATTTTCATATATATTTTATATATAATTACAGAAAGATTACTGAGCTTTCTCTGTAAGCAGATCAACAATGAAAACAGTATTTGTACAAAAAATAATTTTTTTTTTAACAGTATGATAGGAAGTGATCAGAAACATGTATCTTTCACTGCCTGTTCTCTTCAAACTTCCCAAGGAAATTCCACCTTGGATTAAGCCATGCTTGCTTAGTTTCTAGATAATTGCTTGGTGAAACTATGATTATAAAAACTTTAGCATTAAAGAAATTACATTCTTAAGTCTAGATGATGCTTTATAGTCATGTAAGAGCTGAGAAATGAGAAAAGACATGGCTTTTAGTGAAGTTTATCCACAGCAGGTAGCTGTGCTATATAAATACACCAATAACTTCCATATTTCTGTTAAGTTTCTATTTATTTAGTTATTTACATTTCAGTTTTTTTTATTTTCTTCTCTCCTTTTTTCTTCAATTTCACAAAGCAAGAAGAAAGGTCAAGATGCTTTCATGTAAATATGAAAGCTATTTGTAAAACTAAAAATAGTCTCAGTAAATAAAAAGCAGAAATCAAAATTGAAAGCTGTTTTTCAAGTAGGCTGGTTTTGAAATTCTTGGTGTATTTTTGAAAACTACAAAAGCATGTTGTTTTAAAGTACGAAGGATAGATTGGGGATGAAATGCATAACAACTGGGTGTGCTCAAAATACGTACACTAGAGATTCTTACCTTCTCGTCCAGCATGTCAGGATGCTCAGTAAGCCAGACACAGAGGCACTGGAAAGCTGCAACTATCACAGAGTGAAGGTCACGGGAGTGGAGCGGGGCTGGCCGGCTGCACTGGTAGACTATATAGCTGCATACTGAACTAATAGCTCTCTTTTGATCAGAGGAATCAACAGTCACTTTCACCTGTATAAAAGCAAGCAGGAGAGGACTGTCAGGTGAGAATTCCTCCACAAAATCTTTTAGAGAAGAAATAGTTTTTAAAAGCATTTTGAAATATAGCTTTAAGAAATGGGAATAAACAGTTAAGCTCTTTTATAATACAGCTTTAAATATGCGGGTAAAAATATTCAACAGTGTTGTGGTCAATGGCTCAATGTCCAAGTGGAGATCAGTTAGCAAGTGGTGTTCCTCAGGGGTCAGTGTTGGGACTGGCACTATTTAACATCTTTTTTGGTGACATGGACAGTGAAATCAAGTGCACCCTCAGCACGTGTGCTGATGACACCAAGCTGTGGTGCAGTTGACACGCTGGAGGAAAGGGATGCCATCCAGAGGGAGCTGGAAAGGCCAGAGAGGTGGGCCTGTGCGAACCTCATGACGTTCAACAAGGCCAAGTGCAAGGTCCTACACCTAGGTCAGGGCAATCCCAAGCACCAATACAGGCTGGGCAGAGAATGGATTGAGAGCAGCTCTGAGGAGAGGGACCTGGGGGCGCTGGATGATGGGAAGCTCAACATGAGCTGGCAAGGTGCGCTTGCAGCCCAGAAAGCCACCTGTATGCTGGGCTGCATCGGAAGCAGCGTGGCCAGCAGGGCGAGGGGAGGGGATTCTCCCCCTCTGCTCTGAGACCTCACCTGGTGCCGGCGTTCAGCTCTGGGGCCTCCAGTACAAGAAGGACACAGAAGTATTAGTACAAGTCCGGAGGAGTGCCACAAAGATGATCAGGGGGCTGGAGCACCTCTCCTACGAAGACAGGCTGGGGGAGGTGGGGTTGTTCAGCCTGGAGAAGAGAAGGCTCCGGGGAGACCTCACAGCAGCCTGGCAGGACCTAAAGGGGCTGCAAGAAAGCTGGGGAGGGACTCTTTGTCAGGGGTGTAGCGATAGGACAAGGGTAATGGCTTTAAACTAAAAGAGGGTATAAGGAAGATATCCTTAGATATAAGGAAGAAATTCTGTACTCTGAGGGTGGTGAGGCACTGGTACAGGTTGTCCAGAGAAGCTGTGGATGCCCCATCCCTGGAAGCATTCAAGGCCAGGCTGGATGGGGCTTTGGGCAGCCTGGTCTGGTGGGAGTTGTCCCTGCCCATGGCAGGGAAGTTGGAACCGGGTGACCTTTGGGGTCCCTTTCAACCCAAGCCATCTATGATTCTATGATACTGAAACTAAAATAACTGCTGCATTAAGGTGCCACCACATTTCATGGCTTTGTCTTCAAGAGTAAGAATGGCACCCATACGGTTTGATAAGAAATTAACTGCAAGCTGAAAAAATTAGTATTTGAAACTTATTTTCAGCAAGTACCTCTTTTCAGCTATAGCAGCCCACTCATCTCTGAAAACCCACTCACTCCCAAGTCTCCCTTCCACGGGGCTTCTTTCTGCTCATATCACTTTTCACTAGGCATATTTTATCAGCACAGTAATACTCATCAGTGAAAAAGTAAAAGAAAAACCACACTCAGACAAGAAGATTAACCAGAAAAAAAATTGCAGAAAAAATCCTCAGCTTCTCTCCCAGCTCAGCAAGGCTTCAGAGAACAAGACTCTGGACCAGAAGGGTTCGTGAAGAGCTTTGCAAACTGAGGCACAGGGATCAGCATTATAAAATTAAGCAAATAAGTGGATCTCTTTTCTTCCCAACCTGTGCACTGACACAGGAACGGCCAGTTAAACTTGGATTTTCCTACTCTGTAGCACTTGACCATGCCATGTAAAGCCTTATTCATTATTTAAGAGACAGTCTCAGTATCAAAGTAGGAAGCTGGATGGTCTTGTTGGTGACAACAAGGAAGCCAGACATCTGTACTCAACAAGGGGATGGACGATACTTTGGAGCTGTAGGCATTATTTCCTTCAGGAGCATAAGACGTATGGCAAAAAGTACCTTTAAGATTAGCTTACGAAAAGCAGGTTGGTGAACCAGTACTCCTGTATGAAACAAGATTTTCCAATTTACCAAGTCCCAGTAATAAGGTGGTACTGAAAAGATAAAGGGTAGGGCAGCCCTTAACCTTAGAAGGACTTTGGGAATCATAACTTCCAAAGGCACAAGCAGAATCAGTTCTCCACTCTGAAGCTATGCAGTAAGAGGTGGTCTCTTTCCACCTGATTCATTACTAAGATAAAGATGACTATCCCAGATATCCCAGAAAAATTATTGTAGTTGCATGAGAATTATACACAGATTACAATGTTTAATATTAACCTGGGTAAGCATTTGTAAATATATGCTTTCATATCCCTACCTCATTGAAAACGGGGTGGGGAGGCATAAAGATAGCCTGGCTTAATCACACAAGACACAGGAACTCCTTATTCCATCCTGTGCTCTGTAACACCCTGTAATCATATTTGAACTCATTGCAGAATACTTTCAAAGGTATCCTTTAGCTCATGCCATTGCAGCAATAAAAGAAGTATGCAGCCCAACATGGCTCAGTGCTGACTCCAGGCTTTAAAAAAGGCCTATGACATGCATATTCAGAGAGATCTGTCGAGGCCCCAGGGGAACACGTCAGGGAATGCTGAACTGTCACACCAGTTCATTGTGGCTGCTGTAAATACACTAAAGTATTGCTTAACAAACGTCACGAACAAGAGCCCTCAAGCAGAAAAGGGCATTTTACGCTTCACCAAAAAAGGTCCCTCAACCTAATAGTGTTAGTTATTGACTATTTACTAATTTGCTAGTTAGTCACATTATTGGCTAGGTGAGTCTCCTCAGAGGAGAGTGACACAGACTGCAGGTGAGGGTGCCAAAATCGAATGAGTGGTTCAGCTGGGAAGTGAAGAAAAACAGCACGGCCAGTTTCCAATGAGGAACCGTGCGTAGATAGAGCTTCTGAGAAGGTGACATTTTCACATCAGAAATACACTATCATTTTCTAAGTTCAAATTATTTCCAACAAAAGTTTAGAAAACAACTCATTTACAAAAAGGGCAGTCAAATTATTTAATGCCCTGGTGTATTTCCATCCTGGACTAACTACAACAGAAACTCTTGTTTCTAAGGCTGATTATACAGTGAATGGACAGACTGAACATCCAACCAAGCAAGCTATGATAAATGGTTCACAGTGGCATTGAAAACTAATGGCCCAAGCCCATATACTGCCCACTGGAAACTTAGTGGCACGTTTTTTTCTCAGCTGTGCAACCTAGTACGTCAGATGCTTCCCCAGCAACATAAAAAGAACGAAATAAAACCACAACCAAAACCCAAAACAAAGCAAAAAGATTGACATGTGAATCCATGAGAAAGATTAGGAATCATCCAGCTAGCTCGACAAAATCAGCCAGAACCACACAGTAGAGCAACATGTATCTGAACCAGCCACCCTGAGCTTTGCTTTCAGCCAAGAGGCATTTACTGGGTTCACTTCACTTGAACCAGTGAGCTCGTGCATTAGGGTAAGATGAAGCAATCCTACAAGAGGAGGACTGTTTTTTTCTCAAGTCCAGATAAACACCTGCTGACAGACTCAGATGCAGACTTCTGCCTGGTGGCATGACTTTCATCTGAACAGGACAGTGATCACCCTTCTGAGAAGAGGCTGGAGCAACTATAACTTCATCTCTCACCTTTGCCAATCCAGAGAGAAGTTCCAGCGCAGCCAGTGAGATGCTCATGTCCTGCCTCCATTGTGAATTGAGTCTTTGGGTTACCAGGTGAATGCTGCGTATCAGTAGTCCTGCAGCTGTATCTGTATTAAGAGCTAGGATATAACCCCAATACCACATAGCACAGGGAGGGAAAATAACTAAGCATTAGTAACAATAAGCAAAGCACGGGCACAAGCCAAAGCAGCCACGACACACACACAAAATTATATACAACCCACAATCTAGAAATTTGGTCTCTCTTGCCCAGGCTAACTCCCTCATATACAACACCAGAGTATTATACAAATGCATTCAGACTAGCATCTCATCTGATTTTTTGTTTCTTTTGTAGACATTTTGGACAATCACAGCATTCTGTCACATTTCAGCAACAGAATGGCTAGCTTCAAGTTTTGGTGTCGTTCCCTATTGTACTTAAATTGCTCTGATGTCTTGGAGACTCAGAAGAACTTCAGCATTAATCATACACGTTAGACATCAGTACTTACACATGTAGGCACTAGTAACGAACTAATAGAGAACGTGTAGCTTCAGATACCTAAGTCAGAAGTTAGCTATTCTCTCTATACTTAATTTTATCAGAAGTTGCATCAGGTATTTAAGTGTAAATAATGAAAGAAGCCATCCTGGAAAAAAGATACAATTGGTTCTAGACTTTTAATTTTCTTGATCCTCTAGCTCAAAATTAAAATTAGAAAGTGTTTTTAGGCTCAATTGTTCATTGTTAAGACTGAACTAGTCAAATTAATTTCAGAAACAATGTTCTCTGTCACCCTAGTAGGGGATTAAAATGTTAGCTACAGTTCACCAGTAAATATAGACCATCAGTTTTCGATTTATCCTTCAAACATACAGCAGAAATGTAGAAATTTGTTTCATAAATTTATTACAACCTTACCTCCTGTGCATAGGATTTTTAAAAAAACAGTAAAATAAATCAATAATGCCAACAAGTTCAGGGTCAAAATATTACAAAAATACTTTCAAAGTTATATCATGGTTTAAATAGCCAATAATTCAACTACAAGATTTTTTTTTAACCTTATAAATGGATATTTTACACTGAGAGATTCCAAGAGCATTTGTCAATGAAAACACATGAGTTAAACATGTAATTCAAGTGGTGTGGTAAAAATGAACACTTCAATCATTTTAGAAAAATCCTTTTGAGAAAGCGCTAACATGCTTATGTGAATCACTGTATCTAACATTTCCATGTGAATATACTAAAATCTTTCCCATTAATCTCCCTCTTCATATTTTGAAGACTAGAGGGAAAAAATGTCTGGTGAGAACAGTTTTTTACCTAGCCTACAAGATGGTCTGTTCTCCCATTCACTTGGCTAACATCAATTACGTTGCTAAAGACCAAACGAGCAAATAAAATTCCAGAATCTCCACATTCACCTAGCTTACCACAGAAAGGTTTAGAAGAACATTTATTTTATTACAGATTAAAAAAATGCACAGTACAAGACAAACTAATATTAATTGAAAAATGTTTGTTATAATGACACGTTGCAAGCGTTCTGCTTACTTGCTCTATAAAAACAGGAGTTCCCCAAACGGTCTTTAAAAACAAAGGTGCTACAAAGCTCAGGTAAGCATTTGGAATGCTACCAAAATGAATAAAGCAATTAATTTATACCTGATGTGTTCCATTACTATTCATGAAAACTAAACATATTGAAAACTTATGACACAGTAAAGCAGTTTGCAAACACTTTTTCCATAATTTATGTTATTGCTTTGAAAACATTAATAGGAGAGTCCCGTGGTAGTATTAAAAACCAACTAACGCATAAAAACCAACCAGCGCACATGAACATGAGCACCACATATGGGCACATATGAGATCAAATCAGTAATAAACAAAGGAGCTATCCACCTTGGGTTCAAAACACCCATGCATATTAATGTATTAGCCAGAACTACAAAAGGGAAAAAAAATCAACTTGGGATATAATGACATTTTTTTCAAAAGGGCTATCCTTACCATAATCCCTTAGAAGGGCTTGTGCTGGTCGTTCGCTGTCTGGTGTTGTAGGCTCTGTACTGCCTCCACTTGCAGTGCTAATGCCACTGTTAGTACGACTGTGGCTTTTGAAGAGGTTATTTTCGCCACCATTCTGCAAATTGAAAGTCAGTTTTAAGTGATGAGATTTTTTGAGTAGAGTTCTCTATATAGCAGGATACTCCAGATACAGGGGAGAAATATGATCAGACCTCAGGGAGCTAACTGAACGTCTTAAAACAGCAGATAAAATGAACTACATTCTTTCTGAAGCAGTAACTTCATAAACGAACAAACAAACGAAAATCTTACCGTTTCCATCTGACAGCCAATGGCTTCTAACAGTGCTGAATCTTGAACAATATTTAACATTGCACCTGAAGATTAGATGAAAGAAGGTTAACTACTGAAGACCATAATAGAACAGTCATGGCTAAAATTTAGAGAAGCAATGAAGGTCTAGAACACAGAATTTTCCTGCTGTTTTATAGAGAGTTTTTATAAGAGTTCTATAAAGCACAAGGATTTGCTTCAGGCTTAGCAATTTGATACAGACAAGAGCTGAGGTAAAGAATGCTTTCAGCTATTTTAAAAATGCTTTCAACATCGGTTTCTTAAATTCCTCAGTTCAGAAGGATTTTTGTTTCACAGAAGGGTTGTAACCTTTCCCTGTCTCCCATCAGACTGTGATCATTTAAAAACTCAAGTTACATTTAAAGAGATTTATTGATTCTGTTAGTAAAATAACAGTAGTGTTCAGATAACTGAGACAGCTAAAGTGCACTGTGTAGTCCAAAGCCATCTCAAGGGTTATACAGTACTGGCCTGGGCTAATCTCTGTGCCTGGCACAAAGAGCCTCCCTTCCTCAATTTGGCCATTAGGAGCCAAAAGGCAGCTGGTAACTGGCAAACAAAAATACAGTTTCAAGTTTTATTGGACTGACAGTACAGACAGCAACCTGTTGGAAGATAAGGCGGATAACGTCTGGTCCATTCAACAATCCTTAATACATCAACAAAAGGGGCTGTGATCGTTCTCATACTGATCGAGGACCCATTAAAAGAACCCCCAATCCACTGTAGCAGAGCTATTTTTATAGATATTTCTGCCCAAAATCTAGACCAATATTTGCATCATTGCTCTCCAAAACCACAGATTATCAAATTAAATATCACTTTCATTCCGATTAGGCTAAAACAAAAAAACAACTTCCTAAATCAGGAAGCTGGTGCATAGTCTGAGGCAGAATATACCAAAATTCTCTGCATAGAAGTGAACCCCAGGATCCCATTTCTGTGCTTTTTTGTTTGTTCCTTTTGCCACTGATGCCCAAAATAACGTGCTGAAGAAGCTGAAGCTCTCACTACAGGTGTAACCAACCACACTACACTCAAATTAGCCAGCAGGTAGACAGAAATATCCATCCTGGGAGAGATAACTACACACAAGCATAAGACACAGTTAAATTAAAACTGCTGATGCATTCTGGATGTCTTATGTCAAGTAGTGCAAACAGCCTGTAACTGCATTAATTTTTTCCCCCAACCTAACAATGAGTGTTTAGGAAAACTCCAGTTGCTATATGAAGAGAAATGCACTAGTCATTGACAAATATTTACTGAGCAGCTGGAAATAAACGCCATTTTTGTTTAGAAGGTGGTGGCACGTGCAAGAACCTCTTGCTAACCTTGAGATTCATGCATCCTTTCCAACCAAAGCCAGCAGGACATAACTTCACATATGGAAACCAGAGTTTAACAACAGGAAAAGAGGGGAAACAGTGCATTAATGTGTCTCAGCCAGGTAATGGTGAAACCATCCTAGGCAGAGGATCTGCCCAGCTGGATGCAGGCACCAGAGGGGTATAGGAACACATGGGTAAGATTTAACAGAACATCACCCCGCAGTCCCTGAGCCGAGACAACCGCCAGTGTGCTGATGCCTCGTGAGTCTTCCTTAGAGGACCACTATGAAACCATACATTTCCTCAGCCCTTCACCAGCACTGCCTACAAAACATTCTTCCAAATTATTCTCCCCTGGTCTTCTGCTAGTAAAGAAATAGTTTCAACCCCTGAAAAGAAGCTTTCCGAAAGACTTTGCAGACTGGATTTGTTTCCATTCACTGCAGTGCTTTTGTCCTTTCCCCTCCCCTCTCCTGTTAGTTAGATAGGCTCTCTGCATTCCAGAACAAGTCAGGTGCCTACCCAGGGCAAATCCACTTGCTTTTTAAACAGTCAAAAAGAAAATGGTATGGTAATTGTTTTGAGGGATAAGGACACCATAACGTGGAAAAAAAGTTACTTCTACATAACAACAGGGAAACGAATCAGGGAAAAATAAGGCAACTGAATTTTTACTTGTCTGAAAATACATCCAACTTGAAAGATTATGCTATATTCACGATTTCAGCTTCTAGTTACTAAGTATTCACATGTTAATACATCTATTACCACAAAGAACAGTTTGTTGCCAAACCATGATGCATCTCCAGACTCTAATTCTGAAGCTTTTATGTGAGGATTTATACAGTATTAGACATATATCATTTGTATTCTGCCAACACTGGAGTTTCAATTTATTTCTAGGCTTAATCATGCAAAGAACTAAAATGTTCCAACGAAAACGTTCCCTGTAATCCACTAGTCAAGAATTCTTACCAATATTAAAACAACATTTTTTTTCTATTTACTTTCCTAGTTATGGACTGACTTTACCTACTAGAACATGCTTTAATTCTATCTTTACTTTTCAAGTACCATTCTACATTTATGAGGAGAAAGACACACATTTTTAACAAAAATGTGACTTTTGTAAAGATGTTTTCATGGTATGAGGGAGATTATACAGAAGATGACCTGCCAGGAACTTCCCCTCTTCTTCTTGCAAAGCAACATGTAAATAATTACTAATATTTAATTATTGCAGGAGAGATTAAGAAAGACACTTCCATAACTTAATTAATAAATAAAAAACATTGAATTTACCTAGTATCATTTGAGTGTTGTTGGGATCTGTTTCAGTTTGCAAAGCTCCTATAAGTATATTCACAAGCCTCAGCTTCAAGGAGAGAAAGGTTACTGGCTTATCATACGTTGAGCTATCATCATTGCTATACTTCCCTTCCAGGACTACCTGAAGGAAAAATACACTTATTTGAGTAGAGATCAACTCCATACTTAGGCTAAACACACCAGCATGGTATTGGTTTGAAAAGTCAACATCCACAGCACACATTACTACTGTCGACATGTAGTATAGTCTTACGGTTAGAAAAATTGCTGTAAGAGTTTCAGTGCTAATCAGAATATTAAATACTACACAATACCACAACTCATCCAAATGCCACTCTAAAACTACCAGCAAAACAAAGCTCAAAATGCAAAAGAAAACTAAGTTTATTACCTCAGATTTTATGGTTCCAAAATGATGAGGGAGTGGCAACAAAGACAGCAAGATGTTAATTGAAGCTCTTCTTAGCTCTGTGGGGTTTACATAGATTTTAAACTTCGAGAGTTCTCTGCAAATCAAAGCATCATACAATTAATCAACTTTTCCCAAAAATTTGAAGCCAAATTTTAAGTGAAAATTAAATATACAGACATCCATTGATCTTAAACAATTTGCAGTACATGATGTAGCTGTTTCTTTCTTGATTCAGGTTTCTTATTTTGTAACAGTGGCAAAGAAACAATTTATTCATGCAAGAACCATTATTTGTTTAGTATTTTCTACTGAACACGGAAGCAGTAAACAGATGAAAGTATTATATACTGCATTTTCAAAGCAGGAAGTCTCATTCACAAGCCTTTATTTGCTTACTACAACTCAAACCAACCCAGCACTATCAGGGATACATAGAATATGTTCCTGTGCACATTGTATAAAATACAATCTGCTTGAAAATAGATCAACTTCTTTCAGTAGCCACTGTAAGACCCATCTAAAAGAAGCAGTGGCTCAGATTTAAGCCCAGAAGACAAATAATAGTTTATGCATAACTTCAAAATGAAATTCAGTATAAATACGTAAAACGTATGGTGAAGAAGGCACACACAGAGTTGCACTAAGTGCCTTAAGTTATTTACTAAAACATGCAGAAATCTGTACTGCTCTGACAAACAAGGTTATATCTTCTGGTTTAAGAAGCTATGCCAACTTCACCAGCCTGTCTAAATTATCATTTTTTTCCATTTAATGATGTATAAGATTACTCTCCAAATGAACTCACTTAAAGTAACAGCCAGTAATGAATATACTGTAAAATTTTACATAAAAACAAGTAGGCTTAAAACCTATTTCAGCTAAATCACTCCTTTTCCCCATTCTTGTAGATGCTGCTATCCAGAAATGAATATTTAGATAACTCAAATATTTCATTTTTCAAAAAGCACTGTTAATGCTTTAAAAATAATTGCATTAAATGAAATGAAAAATTAGAGTTTATGATACGTTGCAGTTATCACTATCAAATATATACACAATATGGGGCCCACACTACAGAATTCCTTCAGTGAAAACCCTTCAGGAATGGCAGAAACCCCAGAAGATAAACACCTCTTCATACTTCTTGTAATATCTATAGGGAAACAGCAATTTACCTGTCAGGTAAAATTGTTTCAAGAGCCGAAATGAAATAAGGAACCACGACATCAATCCCTTTCAGGTCACAGCAGAACAGAGGAGGGGAGTTGAGAATAACACTGGCAAGAACAGGGTGGCAAACGAAATCTGCTATCTGCAAACCCTGAATTAAAAGCATGTAAAATCTGACAAAGAAAGATGAGATAGAATTACTTGCGCATAAAAAATATCAGCATCCTACATGAACAAGAATGTGCAGCAACTACTTGATCTTATCCATTTAAGATAGAGCAAGTGTCAAAATCAGAGTTAAGAAAAGTTTATATGAACATCCCCATAAGTTATGTTAGCACAGGCAAATATACTGAGCTAGCTTAAAAAAAGCCACACAAATCACACGTATTTCACGTGAAAAAACAGCAGAGTACAGCTTTATTGAAACATCTGACTTGTTGCAACACAGGGGATGGGAGCTGCTGCAGATACAGCGCTGATGATTGCTACCAGTGCTTGAACGTGCTCCCCCCACTACTCGCTTCCCCGTGTAAGGATCTAAATGAGATCTTGACTGTAACTCCCTAACAGAAGAAAATTACTGCAAAATCCGTAGGGGAAGGACAACACTGATCAGCAATTACAACATTTGGAAAGCGAGACCGAATATATCAACCCACTATTTGAAATGAAAAATCACAGGGGCAGAACCAACTTATCTAGCCAGCCATTCCTCTACAGTTTCTTGGTAAAAGAGTATTTACATCCCATCTGAGAAAAAAAAAACAAAAATTTACATTCTCATCTGAGAAAAAAAATAAATTACAAAACAGAGGAAACTGACTGAAAGACACCATCTAATATATACATGAACTAAAATGGCTCAGTCTGCAAGGAAGTTTTGACACCATCTATGACAAACATAATTGAACAGTTTAAGAGTTATGATTTTTAAAGTTGATTCTCTGCCTCTAGCATTTGTTTCAGCACTTTTAAACAAAAAAATGGAAAAAGGAACACTATGATAGGTAGGATTGCCTTATTTTATTAAAAATAAAATTGAAAATTGAGGTTATTTCAGAACACAACTGTTTTAAATAATGGAATATTCGTGTATTTTTATATGTAAAAATATTTTTAAGAAAATCAGTGTTGTTTGACAACACAAGACCCTTCATGGTCTAATAAAGCATACAAAGTTTCATGTCTGCACACTTCTTTTGTCCATCACAGCAGTATTCAATGGCAAGTTTAAAAAAACCCTCAAGAATGCAAGAGGTAAGGAAGTCCCAAAAAGACAACGTTCCCTCCAGCTAGGAGGCAGTCTGAGGGACTTCCCTTCGACTAGAGCTTGAAGAAAGCCCCAGTGAAAACCAGCACTGCAAGGAAACAAAACAGAGCCAACGCTCCCTTAAGAGAGGGATCTCTGCCTACGCCATCTGCAGGCTAACCATGCTTTTAGAGTTGGCAACACAGAATTCAGACCATAACTGAATGCTACTCACTGCAAATTACTTTGCACCATAAAAGAACACCAATAAAGCAACTGGAAGATAGGTTAGTACCGGGATAAGTAAGCTGGTAATATTTCCTCCCCAGTCTTCTTGCTACAAAATATCCTACACAGTGTCCCGCATGCCTCCGCCCTTCCTGCTTCATAGTTGTCTGGGAATTCACTGGCATCAAACATAGGGTTGGAAGCCACTGTATCTGTGGACATTTGTGATCCTTTCCGGCGAAACTCCACGCTAGCTTGAGTTGCTATAGCTGGGAAAAGAAAAAACAGTGTTTCACTGTATTTGTCAACATACATAATAGGCTCATGGGATCCTGGACACAAAGATCAAGTCAAATTTAGCAGTCATCATAAAGCTGTTAGTTTACTATGTTTAAGTCAGCGCCTCTGTTTATAAACTATTTGAGGGTATAACTTTTTTTTTTTTCCTTTTAACGATGGGAAGTGCTGACCAAAAGCCAATCCCAACTTTCTGTTGGGAAGAGTGTCCTTGCACCCAGCATTAACTCCCTATCGTCTCCAGAGGACAAGGATCTTCTTCACCTAGTTCTCATCTCCAGAAAATGAAGCATCACCTTTCCTTGCCCCCTTAAGATATGAAAAAACTTTTTGACGGTGCCATTACTACCACCTCCACACAAGTGCTTAATCTGCAACTGGCTAAATAATCTCCTGCTTTGCTCTGAACATCAAGCTGCTTTGATTCCATTTTGTTGCATAAACATAAAACATTTAAAAAAAAGCCCAAGAATTCTAAAGGACCCATGTCAGAAAGAGAAGTTTGCTGAGAGCCACTCTCCTGATTTGGTCCTTCTGTTCTCAAGAGTCCTGGGGTTTGATAGCTTCCAGAAGGGAGCTACCAGGAAGGTCCTCTCCTATGCACTCACAGACTATCCCATAGAATGCACCGCACAAGTCTCGAGGGACCACTGTTACCTAACCGGGATTTGGTTCTGCTTGCTTTATGCTCTTCCTGCTTTCTTCCTGCAGGATGGCTCTGCCAGCCCAAGCCAATTAAATTCATGTTTTTTTAGAAAGATTTCCAGTACTCCTTTCAAACATCAGTATCACGTGCATAGGATGCAAGAGGCTACTCATTTTGCTGACTTCATCATTTCTTCTGGAATAGCAACCAAAAAAAAGATAACATCCTCACTGCCCAAGAAGAAAGGGAAAAAAAGTCAAAATTCACTGTTGGATTACTAATGGCAGAAAGAGCACATTCCTTCTAATTTTTAGCTAAGACTATGTTGATGTTCAGAAATTTTATAAGCTATAAAACTAAACAGAACAAATAATGCGTGCTCCTAATAAATCAAGCTAACATAACTCTACCAGTACCAGAAAGCTTACTCTATTTCAAGCCTGGGACACTGGGGACTATTAGGTTCACAATCAGTCTTGCAAACAAAGACTTTAACACTTTGACATTTGGAATACTTTATAATTTAAATTTATGGACCATATTTTTATTGTCCATTGTTGTTGTTTTTGAAAAGAAACTCTAATGACAAGTGTCTACTTTTAATTTTTGTCTTCAAATTCATGGTTTAACTTGCTGTTACCTTACAAATTTTCATTGCATAAGTAGTAAATAAGCACAAATCTTTATGCATCTTCCCATGAGCCGTTTTTTGTCCTAAGTAAGCTATCCAGCAATATACTGTAGTTGGAAAAAAACACTACATGCACAATGCATACAAATCAAACACTAGGTCTGTAAAATAAGCTTTAAGTCAAAAACAAAAACAAAAAAATAAAACAAACCACATGGTTAGTGCAAAGTCCTGAAACTCATGACATGATCACAGACTAAAGTACATAAAAGATGGGACTGATTCAGGCAGATTAATTTGCTTTTGCCAACAATCCTCCCCATTCAAAAACACACACAAAAATTACTTGTCTTTTTCAAGTAAAAGTGCAAAAGCTACAAGAGACAATGAGAATGAATTTACAAATAAAACATGGGATTATGGAAAAAGAAAAGCATGACCGCAATTAAGGAAAAGCTACTGGTTCCTACTTACAAGATTTATAAGAAAGAAGAATTTGGATAAAAGATGCTGCAAGATAATAGAAATAAAATGGAAACAAATCAAAGGACAGCAGTAGTTATAAAATACTTTTAAGATGGTGAAATTGTAATATAAGTTAAGAAGCTCTTCGCTTTTTTAAAAAATAGATTAAAAGCTTTATGAAATAGCAAGCTTGTTAAACACATAGGAAATTGGCATTCAGGTCCAAAACTATGGTTTTGAAAGTACCATGCAAAACAATGAACAAAAAGTTACAAAATACTAATAAGATTTAGATCTGTTCATATCAATGTACATCAGTTGTTTAAAAGGATGTATTAACCCTTCCCAGCTCAAGTACATTTCCCTAGATTATGTTACTTGGGGTATGTTTCGTAAGGGGAAGATTGCTTACCTACAGTCTCCTCAACCATAAGCTTCCAAAATACATGTTCCTGACAGCATTACTGCTCCATCCATCATAAGCCAAGCTGCTAACAACCCTTAACAGCATGAGCATGCCTCCCCTGACCACCAGCTCAACAGACAACCTTCCAAAGCAGAAATAAAAGGCAGAGCACCACTAAAGAGATCAACATCTCAAAAACAATCTCCAGAAACAGATGGGAGAGAGGAAAAACGCCAGAAGCCAGGCACCATGAGAGAAACCTACCTACCCTGGAGAAGCTGCTGCTTTGAACATGCTGGGTCAGATCAAGACCTGCACCAAGCCTCTCAGAAATACTCAGTATTTCCCTAATCAGGGATTATCACAGTTGGCTCCTAGACCTCCCCTAAGCAGTCTTTAAGGCAATATATTAACAACAGTAGGGACAAAAGAGATGAGGCTTAAACTGTACTCCAAGATTCCTTCAATGCCCAACAGCACCCAGGTGATATCAGCAACCACCCACAGCAAAACTCCCCCAGCTGCTTTACAACACATGGCTAGCAAGCCCATGACTTCTTCAGGTACAAGGATTAAGAACAAGCCCATCCGAATGGAAGATTCACTTGCTGAAATACTGATACAATAGATTAATGAGTTTCTCCCAATTCTCACCATTTGCTGAAGACGGCAATTATCAGCAGCTTCCATTGTATGACCCAGCTTGTCTTGACACACATCCTGTCAATGACCTTAAACTCAGCACATGTATACATACCCCAGAGCTGTGACGTTCAGGGATATCTTCATAAAGCCTTCCTGCTGCATTTCTTAAGGAATTTATTCAAGTACCAGTCATGGGGAGCTGTTCAGGCCACGCTTATAGTTACATAAATATCACACAGCCATCTAATTCTACATTCTAATTCTGCATACAAGCAAGATCCAAGTCCTTTCAAAGGAAAACACACAGAACTAAGCATTTTCCTCTCCTCCCACAATACAGAATAATGTTTATTAGCTGCCTGACATAAAGCCATAAAGCTTCACCATTAAGATTTCAGTGCAGAAACTAAAAACTGACACAGGATGCTTGAGGCACAACAGTATTAGCACTGATGATGGCAAGATCCCTGTTTCGCTTCAGAATCCAAACAACTACACAAGACAAGGCTCAGAGCAAACAGGAAGACTGCTTTCCTGATAACGAAACTCCACTAGCACTCAATCATACACAGATTACACAGTGCAGCTAAACTCATGGCAGGGAAAATTCTGCAATCTCTCTTTTCCCAGAGACAAAGATTAAATGACTGCAACCACAAATGTGAAATACCTGTGACAACCCTTGCAGGATTCAGGATTAGAACAAGAAGGTGTTTTTTTTTTCCACAGAAATAAAAGAAAATTGGAAAGAGTAGGGTGGTAGTTATATTCACAGAACCGCAGAACAGTTGAGGTTGGGACATCTGAAGATCACCTAGGTGGGCTCAGAGCAGGGTCACCTAGAGCAAGATGGAGTACTCTCCCATCCATCCAGGTATTTTTCAGCTCAGAACCTATAAAAAGTTGCACATTTTTCCCAACTCAGACACATTTTTCTTGCTCTTCTGGAGGTGAAAGAGTTCAAGAAATCAGAGACAAGAGGCACCAAGGCAAAGAGAAAAGCACAAGGCAGATGTCTACTCATTCACGTGGGCCTTGATCAACTGTTCTTTATTTCCTAAAGCTCATTAGAAAGACTTCTTGTAAGATGGGAGAAGGACTATGTGCTATGTCCATGTGGATCAGCAGGGTTCGCTTAAAAGAATAGACTAAATTCTGAAGTAGAACTTGACACTGCATCTCATCCTACAGAGTTTCTTCTTGTTAGGCACTCCCATATAGCTCATGAAGATCTCTTTAGACCCATTATATAGGTTTTCATTGAAAATTCATGTCACTTCTCGGGAATGAAAAACACACACTGGAAAATGCAGCGTTCCAGAAAGGTGTGCCAGGGCAGAGGGATCTTCTTGGTCCTAAAGAGAGTCTTTTCCACCAAGGTATTTCACCTCTTTCTCTGACACAGCAAGGCAGTCCTCAATCATCCAGTCAGCAAGAAAACAGAAATCACAGCAGGGAGCCATTAAAGAAGAAATTCTTAACTGTATGGCATTGAAACAAATTGAATGTTAGAGGGGTTTACAGCTGTTGAAATCTGACAACTGCAGTCCCAGACCTTAAAGAAACATGGTGTGTATATGGGCCAGGGGGAAGACACTATTACACAGCAAAGCTGGTACAGACACTTCCCAATTACAAAATATTAGTTAAAGCATTCGTGAATATAATAGATAACGCAGCCAAAAAGAAGTCATGTACCAAGATTTCTTTTAGCCCTCTCCCCTACATGTAGGGATTGTGACAGCTAGCTGTCCCCTTTCCTCGTGCCACACCTGTATTAGGTAGAATGAGCAGGTGAATGGGCACAAAACCAAGATCTGATGGGCCCCTCTTCTGTGATGGAAAGGGACCAGAGTACACAGTCCTCTTGGCCCACTTAATCAGTCCAGCACAGCACCTTCTGCCTTACACAGTTCAAGGAGACGACTTCACCTGGAGGCATCAGGCTTCATTGATTAGACTCTTAGAAAATAAACTCCAATTTCAACTTAGACCTGACTTCAAGGATGTTGATACTTCAAGTCAACAGAAACTGCAGGAGTCTAGACCTTTAGAAGTCTTGTCACATATTCTTGCTTAAGATAGAGGCTGAGCAGCTGACTTTGAGACCTCCAAAAGAATAAATCAGGCAATCAGGCTTTGGTGCCTCTCTACAGAGTTCCAGCAGCATCACTCTCCTTTTGATGGCCTGTCACAACATTGCTATGAACAGTACTTTACATAGTGGTAACAATACTCACAGCATGTTGAAAGGGCAATGCAAATGCTCAACTGAATTCTGTCAGTTAATTCTGTCTTCCAAACTGCTAGAAAAGCAGGACAGAGGACAGATGGTTTTCTGGGTCTCCATCAGTGTAATTCTCCCAAATCTACTGCTGCTTATAAACGGCAGAATGTGTGATGTGCAAAGCCTCATCCCATTATTGATTGGTTTGAAGAGCTCAGAGAGGGAACAGATTTTTTTCCTTTTATTCTTTTCCCAGTAGAAAAACACCGGGGCTAAAAATTTGCTACAAATCTCCATGTACATTTACATTTCTTGGTTTAGGAAGATGGTAAAGCCCTCTATAAGGATAGCCATATGACAACCTTCTGACCACTGTCAGAGGACTTAAAATACTGCATATGTGAAAAGGCAGTCCTGGAACTCACTGAAGGAAGTCAATTTTGATTTTGCACAACAGTGTACTTTTGTTAGAGCCACATCATCTCTGTTTACAGCTGACACTTTGTTGCATAAGCAGCATCTCAGCTGATATCCTTGGCAGGTTAAACACCTGATTGAAATTGCTCAAGATAGAGGTTATGTAAAAAAAATGATCAGATCAGTCTGAAAAGCAGTAAGCACAGAAATATAGTAGACACATACGCAACTGAATACACCCTCAAATTATGCTTTATTCCTTCCTAATCTCAACTGTTTCTCCAGTAATATATCACAGGGCTTTTTCAGAGGGACCTGAACCTCCTGCCACAGAAATCCATGACTGAACACTTTCAAAAACCATGTATTGCATATTTAAAAATATCTTTA
The DNA here is from genome assembly GCF_013377495.2 of Cygnus atratus. Classification (NCBI taxonomy): domain Eukaryota; kingdom Metazoa; phylum Chordata; class Aves; order Anseriformes; family Anatidae; genus Cygnus; species Cygnus atratus. Next base: position 15,270,379 of record NC_066377.1, on the reverse strand, counting down.
AGAGACAGCTAATCCTAAACTCATCACCTCCACACAGTGGAAGAATGGGATTTGTGACACAATGAACAAGGAAGTTTATCAGTCCAACTGCTGATATCAAATCCTACTATAAACCCAACTTGCTACAACATACCTCTACAACCTATTTTTCTTACTTTGGCCAGTGAGCTTCTGATGGACAGATCTCTTGGGAAAGTTTAGCAGACATTCAAAATACTACACAAAGAATAGGAAAAATGCAAGAACTGCGAAAGTTTACTCTTTTTTGAATACTTATTTCTAAAGGAAGGAGAGTGTTTGAAAGCCTCTCTGAGCAGAGCACTTATTCTTCTATCATATCTCAAAACATCTAACCTTTAGAGCTGAGCAAAGCATAGGAGACAAATCTAGCAACTGAGGAGTGAAGACAAGCAAAGTATCAAGCTGCATATGAAAACATGTAACAACCATCACTGAAAGGAAGCAACTTTACTTGCTATCTTAAGGATTATCTGTTTTCATAACATTCTCCAAAAACAAGAAGTATCACTTTATGCAATATTTTGAGTGAGGTTTGACAATTTTTCAAACATTAAAGAGTCACAAAAAAAGCTGCCATTGCTCCACAAGCTACTCTGGTAGATATCAAATTAGGAAATGGACTCTTAATACATTATTTTCTTCACTTTATAACATTTTTCCCACTAGCATAATTGGGACTGACATGCTTGTTAGAGCAAGCGAGTGTTTAACAGTGAAAAGTGATTTATTTATTTAATTTTAAAGCCCCCAAACACCTGCTGGGCTAATAACAGGTGTCAGTTCAGCTGGGAGGGGTTAACCACAATACAGCACTTCAGATTTTATTTTTATTTTCTGATTATACATATGTTAATCTTGCAGGTAGGAAATGTCAATAAAACAAGGAAAAAAATGTACATATATTTTTCAGTAATATTTACCAGTCATGCTGCTATCTCTGTTTATTCCATTATGAAGTTTACAGTGAACAAATGCTGCATCAAATAACCACGATCCAAAGAGGTTCAAGATGCTGTTAACCTTTGGCCTGCGAGGAGCTGGTAGTGGCCGTGGCTCAGTACTTGTCTGGTTTGGGCTGGAGAGTGGGGAAGTAGAAGAGGGTTGGTGCTGCACTTTCGAAGCATGTGCAGTAGTTACCTATTTGAACAGAAGAACAAATAAGCTCCTAGAAACAAATAAATGACTTCCTCTAACTGAGGAAGCTATCAAATGGGATAAGAACTTAAATACGGAACACGAAATCTTACAGTGCTGGTTTTCATTGTTGCTTTATTCACAGTCACTGCCCGATGCCTTCGGTTATGGGGCGGAGTTGTGTTGATAGCAGTGTTCTGGGGCATGCTCAGCCTATTTACTGGCGTGGGTGGTGCACTGTCTGACCGCGGTCGTGAAATGCCTGTAGATCAAGAAATAAAGCAAGCTTTCAGCAAGACTTCCATAAGCTCATACACAGCAGCACAGTTACTCAGCCTTTGGACCTTCTGTAAATAGACTAGCTTTTCTCCCTCTCCCCACTCCCAAAGACAGCAGTAGTAAGAAAAACACCTTTCCCCTTTTACTGTTAGCAAAAATAAATGCACAAACAAAAGAAAACCCTGCTTGTATTAGATAAGCAAACGCTTAACAGTGAGCTCAATCAGCTCACTGAACAAATACTAAAGCCAGTGCAAAAGATGGCAAGAAAGCTGAGCAAGCTATAATTTTATGGTAGCAGGATGTTAGATCAGTCATCTCGTAAAACCTAGTTTCAAGAAAGTATTTGTGGTATGTAAGAGCTACTCTTTCTAGTCACAGAATCAGAAGTAACTAGCTTAGAAATTCTCTCTGCAAAATCTGCAACAACAAACACGTCTTCTTCCCATTTGAATATCACCACCCTCTCACCCCATTTGAAGAATTAAGTGCAAAACTGCAGCATGTCTGAAGATTTGACACAGATTTTTTGACTACATTAAGCACCTCAATGCTTAACAAAACAACTGACTTCTGTTGAGTCATCACTGTTGCACTCCAAACAAATGGTAGCATATGCCCTATGAAACTATTACTTTGGTATAATTTTTTTTTAAAAGATGGTGCAATATTTTGCCAAATGCATGCATTGCCTAACTATGTCAGAGAGAGCAAGATAAAAACAATGTGCTTTGGCACTTGGTATAGAAGGTAATGAGATCTCATTAGCCTTAGTTGAAGGAGTCCACGCTGCTGCTTTAACACCTGCCTGACAACACATTGTGTGTGCATGTGTCCATCCACGCAGAGCTTGAATTTGATTTCTCCGAAAGCTCTGATGTGCCCGAGTGCTGAACTTTCAAGCACACCGTGCATTTCATCTTGCTACAGCAGATTTTCAGAGGCCTGAAGTCTCTAATTCACCATCCTACCAAAAGCTCATGTACAGAGCAAAGGTCCTGGTGTGCCTGCAGCAGAGTCAGGGCTGGCAGGAGCTCACGGAAGTGCTCAGCAACACAGCAAACCTCAGTCCCAGATCCCCTTCCTCCCCCAGACAGGAGTTGAGCACGTGCACACCTGAGGGCTCATCGCCACTGCCCAGGTGCAAATGGAGTCTTGGACACCCAGATGCAGACCACAAAAGACTAACTGCAACGCCAGTGTTAAAGATCTCAGATAAGAAACCCAGCCTATTTTTAAGGGCCAACAGACATTCCCCGTAGGAAACACCCAGCAAAGGTACTGTGCAAAGCTGACAGTCCCACAGCACTTCCCTCTGCTCCTCTGCTCTTCTCACAAACCTTTAATTACAAACTGTTTTGTACACTCAAAATTAATTACCAACCCAAGTTTCACAAAAACCTCAGTTACAGAATGTTTTCTTCAATGCATGCTATAATTAAAAGCCTTTTTTTTTTAAAAAAAATGCACTGCACAGGAAGGATTCTCTCCCTGTCAATGCACAGTTGGCCATATTTATTTTATTATTGTTTCAGTGGAGATGGTCAAATCCTACCATCACAGAGAGGAAGACAGTTTGACAGAGTAATACAAGGAGGTTGTTTTCTTAAGGTGAAGCCACATTTTGCCTACATATAATCTTCATAATTTCTGGTAGTATTTGATAGACTGATGAATATTTAAAATCTCACATCTAGTATTAGTGAAAAGCAATCACGGTGGACACAATAGGTTTCACGATTCATGATCACAGTCTAAGTAGTAGTTTCAAAAACTTTCTAGAACAGTCACAATTTGTGGACTTGAAAACTGACCGTTTGCTCTTTTTTTATTATTCAGCAACTTTTTAAACAACGCTAGGACCCAAGGAAACTGCTTGAGGCTGCGAGAGGGGCGGTTCAGGCTAGGTATCAGGAAAAGGTTCTTCACTGAGAAGTGGTCGGACACTGGAACAGACTCCCCAGGGCAGTGGTCACAACTTCAAGCCTGATGGAGTCCAAGAAATGTTTGGACAATGGTCTCAGACAAATGGTCTGATTTTTGGGTGGTTCTTTGGGGACTCAGGAGTTGGACTCAATAATCCTTGTGCGTCCCTTTGAACTTGGGACATTCTACAATTCCTACAAATGTGAAAATTATAGTAACAAAAGCTTGTTTGCAGTGGGGAATACACTACCAATGACAGTCTAATTTCACAGCCATTTTCTTTTTTTCTAAAATTTTTTTTAATCTGTTCAAGTCTTCTGCAGTCTCCTATCAGCTCACACTTCTGGCAGATGACAGCATTTGTTTGCAGACACTTAAGCAAAAAAGCAGTAGGAGACAGGCAGCTCTTCAGAGTTTACAATAGCACATTATTTCTGAAGAATTTTCAATAAGCCTGAAGAGTACTTAAAATAACGCCTTAGATTTCGAGTACTGTACAGTGTTACTTAAAAATTACCAGCCAGTGTTTACATCTGCCTTGCCTTTCAGTGAAGTCTGTCTGCTGGTAACCGAGTTGTTCAAAGAAACAGATTTTTCTTCTCAGCAGTAGTAGTCACCCACTAATCCTAAACTAAGTGGAAGTAGCAGTCATAGTATAAATAACTAAAGATGCCAGTCAAAAATCAACACCTTATAAGAAAAGGGGCACTGCACACAGCTGTTGCTAAAGTTTAAATACAAAGTCGTCAGTGCTCACAACACGCTAAAAGCATAACACTTGTACTCTTGGTTAGACAATGAGAGAAAGAAGCCCTGTTTGAGAAAGAGAGATGTATGTTGAACACAACAGTTAATTTTTCTTTGCATTTATTTAGAACTAAGGTTACCTGCAAATTTATGCATTCAAATGTAATTACTGTGTACACAGATGGTCATTTAAAAGTGGCTGTGGGTCCCTTCCCTATCAATTCCAGGATTTATTTGCTATGATAAATTGTTACATTTGTTTTCTGAAGAACACAGATTTGAAAAGAACAAAAAAGGATTAGGTTACTATTTGTAGCTATCCACAGGTAAGTCAAAAGTGTTACCTAAGAAGGCATCCACTAAACAGCTGATCCCACGCATGGCACGAAAGAATATTTGAGGCAGATGTTTAAGGCAGGGGTATTGATTCAGTTCTTGAGTCATCCCACTCACATTCAGAAACTGCTCCTGAAATTTGGGGGTAGAACTAATAATGGCTGGGTTACTCAAATCCACAGGATTACTGTGCACACACAAAAGAGAGAAAAATATATTTTAGTCAGTTTAAGAACAGATTTGAAGAATGCTTAAAGATGCAATAGTTGAAGGCAATTAATTAACAAGAACACAAGAGCATCAGATAAAAAACTCCAAATGTCAGCATCTTGTACCACTATTTTTCTATTGGAGATTTTTTGTAGCTTTTTATGTAGTCAATTTTTCCTTACTGAATTGGTAGTAGTGGTAGTAGTCTTTAAGCGTTAAAAATATTTTTTTATTATTATTAATACATACCTATAAAAGAATAAAACATTAAAAAGCTTCAAACATTACCCAAATAGACTTAATAATTTTATTAATACTCAATGAACTGAAGCATACACTAGAGAGTAATGCCACAGTTCCATAACATTAACTATGAGGTCTTTTGAACTCTGTTTGTAAGAGGTTCTTACACTGTTAAAATCATTCATAAACAGTAAGCAATGAATTACATATTGCCAGCAAAAAATAACTAGAAAGTGAATGGGATGTAAAAATTTGAGTTTTTTTCCCTGACAAACACAAATCTTGTAACAGCAAGACCAGATTTACAGTACTTGCAACATTACCTATCACAAATTAAGAAAAAGAACGGATTTTTGATTAGTTTAAAAAAAAGGCAAGCTTTAAACAGTCTGACATTTAGGTTTAATTAGTAAATAACATTTTACATAAAAAGTTCAATATTCTATCAATTCAGAACATTAATGTTATACCTTTCCCAAGAATCCTTAGAACAAAGCATGCCACTTGGTTCTGTTGCAAATTTAAGGAAGAGTACCATACAAGTTAAAACTAACCATATAACTTTCTTCATAAAAACAAAGAGATACACCCATTTTAAAAATAATCTTTTGTAGGTTAAATTTAACACCCTGGAAAGCAAATGGAAGCAGTATACATCTCAGAGTTATTGTTCTGCTTTTCCTGTTTGCTATCTCAGAGAAACAGAATTCCATTGAAGTCTTGTTAGTAGCTATTTGGCATTTTGGAGGATCTTGAAAACATTTTTTAATTGAACTCATTGACTCAGAATGCAAACTGTTTTAAAGTGGAACAACCCACTCATGACCTTGCACTGGACTGCTGCAGGGCACTGGTACAAGTCTCTCACACTTTATTCTACTTAAGTACATAAAACTTAGCAATCTCCAGAGAATTTTTTTTATTTCAAAATTTTATAAAAATAATGTAAGAATGTGAACAATGGATGATTGTAATTATAATACCTCAGCATATGTAAAAAGCGAAACCAGGTTTGTGCAATGCACTCGTTATCCATTTCAGGAGGAATCAGACCAGCATCTTCATCAGGAATCTTAAATGGAGGAAATGAAGGTCCATATGTAAAACGCAGCAATCTAGAGAGCAAATCAGATAGATCTGTCATTCAGTTAATGTTCCTCAAAATTTAACTGTGCACTGGAGCCCCAAAGAAATCAGCAGGAGGCCACAAGCAGCAATGCAACATCTTAAATCTTCCCAGAGAAATCTAGTTTATATGATCATTTAGCCTCCTTTAAGCTTGGAAGGGTACCTGTACCTGCCTTGGAGCATGCCTGAAGGTTCAAGCAAATCAAAGAGCTGTTAAAGCATAACACCCCACAGCAGCTCTCCTATGCGTTTAGCCAGGGGAGTTGCCAATTAACATAGGCACATACGTAAGTGACAAGATGTTACATAAAAAGGACAAAAGAAATAAAAATCAAGGACTTTAAGCCCTTATCCCCAAGGTTTTTTAGCTGAAGTGTCCAATGACATCAGCAAGTCACATCAGGTTATAGGTCTAAATTACAAAGCACTGATGACTTAAGATTTACACCAGCCCACTAACAACACTCAATGCAATCCTGCAACAAGCACAGGATGGCAATCCACAAAATAGCAACCTCTTCAAAGAGGGGAAAAAAAAAAAAAAGGAAAGATAGGAGATTTCTTTTGCAGAATCTGAGAATTGCAGAACAGTGGAAGGGAAACCCATAGAGGACTTAAAAGCAGTGCAGTATCATGAGGATAATGGCTGAGATAAGCGAACTAAAATCTTTATGGTGAGCTTCTCTGAGCCACTCCTGTCTGATTTGACTCCTCCTTTATCCCCAACTTTGCAAACTTCCAGGCTCATTTCCCTGATCAACATAATCTTGGCGTTCCCTAACAGGATGGAAGAGAACTGAGTGGTGCCTTCTCAAACTCCTGATGTTCCCTGACTAGTTTTTTGTTTCCCTAAGCCAAACTCTCTTGTAGTACCATTTTTCACTTCAGTTTTCACATCCTTATTTCTAAACTAAGAGTGCTTGTTAATGGACACAAAATGCCCCATTCAGCACTGCCCACTTGCAGAGTTTCATACAAGCCATATGCTTTACAAAGGTAAAAACATTACAACTAGGTGACAGGGGAAAACAGAAGTCTAACTCTTAGTTTAACAGTCAGCCGTGGGTAAGCTGAGTTACTGTTTTCTCTTTCTCAGCATTGAGGACTACAGTAACTGGCAACCAACTAATGCAAAAGACAGCCAAAGCGCACAGGGAACCCCAGTCATCTTGACAAGCCAATGAACTTTAGGACAAGCAGCCGTCTTCAGGACCAAAACAGAAATAAACGTACCTACTACCAGGCAGTAACTGCTCTCCAATATGCCAAAATGGATGCCTCAGCACCCATTTACACTTTGTGCCCCAGAGGGATCACCCTGTAGTGTATTGCTGAGGAACTACCTAGTTCTGAACAACCCCATGAAGTCTGGTGTTAGCCTGGACTTACACCTTGCAAAGTCGTGCCCTGCACCTCTGCGTGCGGAAGGCATTGCTTTCACAGAATCACAGAATTGTAGGGGTTGGAAGGGACCTCCAGAGATCATCAGGTCCAACCCCCCCCGCCAAAGCAGGTTCCCTAGAGCAGGCTGCCCAGGTAGGCGTCCAGACGGGTCTTGAATATCCCCAGAGAAGGAGACTCCACAACCTCCCTGGGCAGCCTGTCCCAGTGCTCCATTACCCTCACTGTGAAGAAGTTCTTTTGCATGTTGGTGCGGAACTTCCTGTGATCTATCTTGTGGCCATTACTCCTTGTCCTGTCCTCACAGACCACTAAAAAGAGGTTGGCCATATCCCTCTGTCTCCCACACTTCAGGTATTTATAAACATCGATAAGATCCCCCCTCAGTCTTCTCTTCTCAAGGCTGAATAGACCCAGGTCTCTCAGCCTTTCCTCACAGGGGAGGTGCTCCAGGCCCCGTATCACCTTTGTGGCCCTCCGCTGGACTCTTTCCAGGAGATCCCTGTCTTCTTTGTATCGGGGAGCCCAGAACTGGACACAGTACTCCAGGTGATGCCTGAGCAGGGCAGAGTAGAGGGGGAGGATCACCTGCCTTGACCTGCTGGCCACGCTCCTTTTAATGCACGCCAGGATCACAGTGGCCTTCTTGACCACCAGGGCACACTGCTGGCTCACGGCCAACCTGTCGTCCACCAGGACCCCCAGGTCCTTCTCCGCAGAGCTCCTCTCCAGCAGGTCATCTCCCAGCCTGTACTGATACATGCGCTTGTTCCTTCCCAGGTGCAGGACTCTACACTTACAGCTCTCCCCTTATGAACTGCAAGAAGTCAGCTCTTTGAGGAACGTGATCAAATCTTAACTGAAATTTGGGACGTTTTCAAGAACGTCTAGAAACAGAAATAAATTATAATCCACAGAGCCTGCACAATCAGTTAAAATTGACTTAGAACACCATACGGGGGTAAAAGTAGTATCTATTGGTGTGACAACAACCAAGACCCTGGTTTTATTTTCTGCTATGAAGTCATATCCATGGATACAGACTAACACTGCATGTGTGTACAGAATTCCAAATATAGCTTTCCATGCAGTTTTAAGTTGAGACTCTTACTCACAAGTTTATTGCCGAAAGCCCAATTCAGACAACTGTTTACTAAAACAGCACTTTAACTGGTTGGAGCTGGAGCTTCACTAAAGTATTAAAAGCACAGCTTAAAATACAACTAAATGTAAAGTTAGCATCAGAGTTCAGTTTTCTATGAATTAGATGTAAACCAACATTACTATGCAGCAGAACAGCAGACTACAACATTACAGAATCCCTGCAGATTATGCATCAACAGAACTAAGACTGTTAGTCAACAGTGGAAGATAAAATGTGGGCATGAAGTACATGGAACAGAACACCAACGCATGTTTGGAGACAGAGCTGTGCTTTTGAGATCAGTGAATCATAAAATATTTTCTGTTATGCAATGCTACATCTAATGAACTAAAAATAGCTGAAGAGAAATCGTGGGAAATACACAGAACTTGTATTGCAGCTTTATTTCCCACAGGTTTAACAAGTAGCTGCATAACCTGGAAAAATCCATCTGCACTTGCTTTTTTTAAACAAGTAATTAAAAAGCAAGTTTTCACCAAGTTAAATAAACCCTTGCAGAAAGGCATACCACCGAATGTTTCACAATGCAGCAGTTTTAATACATTTTCAAACTTTCATACAAATGATTACTGAAGTCTAAGGAGAGCTGAGAAAAGGTGACCAATTCCCCTGCTCCTCAATCAATCAATCAAATTTTCTCCTCCAAGAGGATGAGATTTGTCCCACCAAGACTTCACACCACAAAGACCCCATCATTAAGGGTTCTGAGGCTCTCCTCACTATTTAAGGCCTCATACCACAGCCTATCCTCTCCTACAGCCCCTCCAATCCTCCCGTTCCAACACCCAGTGTGGCTTGGTACTGCTCTCCTTGAGACCCACTATGGGGGAAGGAGACTGCAGCCTGCCCCTGACTCATCACATCACCATGGCCAGGGGAGCATCACCTCAGCTCTGGAGAGCAGGAGATGCAGAACTCAAGGAGCCACCTCAAACACAGCAACACGCAGACACTGCTCAGCAGTAACAAGCACCTAGTAAGCTTGGTGATGACTGTCACTACACATACAGATTATAATACTACACAATTGTAATATTAATGATTCATTCCTCACAAGACATGATGAAGAAGTCAGTGATGAAGACTGATATACATACACAAAAAAAAGTGCTGATTATCAGAGATGCTCAGATCATATAGTAACAAGAACCAATTTAGATCTTCCCTTGCAGAATGAAGACATACGTGCCTGAACACGTGTGTACAGTTGTGTGTATACACATATATATTTACAACAGGGGGCTTTCAAACTTAGGATCTTATCCT